>NC_024323.1:6399074-6432984 GCF_000523025.1 Cynoglossus semilaevis | reverse complement strand
GTGAGTGTGTGTTTCCTCTGGCTGCTGTCACTGAGCTGCACATGTCGACAGTATAACTGGAGTGATTCAACCTGTGCAGCTTTTCTTATTGTGCTCTTAATCCAGCTTTGTCAAGGTGACTTGATTTTCATGCCTTTTATGTTAAGAGCGCAGAAACCACTGAGCGCGAAAACTGAACAAATCTGTGGGAGCCGCACTGCTCCCACATGGTATGGGGGGAGGTCAAATAATCATTTATATATATATATATATTTCTGTTTCTCTCTGTCATTCAGATCCCTACGTAAAAGCCTCACTGGTGTGTGACGGGCGGAGGTTAAAAAAGAGGAAGACTTCCATTAAGAAGAACACACTAAACCCCACGTACAACGAGGCGCTGGTGTTTGACATTCCTAATGAAAATATAGAAAGCGTTTCCATCGTCATTGCAGTGATGGACTATGACTGGTGAGCAAACATCGCTCTTACTACACTGGTGCATGTGGCAGCGGATTTGGAAAATGAAACTGATCATTTTCTGTGAAGTGTGCTCGTTATTAAATGTGCGTTTGCTCATGCTGCACGGTGTTTGCTGCTGCGACACAGTCGTTACATCTTGATGCTGTGTGTGTGTTTTTGTGTGGTGGCCCCTCCCTGCCATCCCCCAGGATTCGAGCCACTGTGGTGGATGTTGCCTGTTTTCCAAAGACCTCATGAATAAGCATGACGTACGCTCCTGCTGGAAGGAGAAGTGTAAACCTGTCAGTGATTCTCTGTCTGCCGCTCACAGTAACACTTGGCTGCTTGATGTGTTTGTGTCACCTGAATGCACCACCTCCTGATATGCATGCTCCCCTCCATTTGGCATCTCCACAGGTGTGTGCTTTTGTTACACTTGTGCTGCTGCCCGCTCCCCCAGCTGACATCCAGCTTTTACACGGTGTGTTTGTGAGCTGCTATTCAATATCCTTCCTCAGCCTCTGTATGCTGTTCCTAATACTCAAGGCTGATAAATGAGACTCTCTGTGCTTGTTTCTCTCTCTCTTTCTCACTCCTGTTTTATATCCTCCCTCTCCCCCACTACCCTACCTCACCCCTCTCTGTATATCTTGTCCATGCCTCCATTCCCTACGCCTCGCTGCTTGTCAGTATTGGTCATAATGAGGTTATAGGGATGTGTCGTGTCGGCAGTGATGCTGACGGTCCAGGAAGAGAGCACTGGGCGTCCATGCTGGTCAATCCACGCAAACCCATAGAGCACTGGCATCAGCTTGTGGAGGTAATGAGCATATCATAATCCGATGCCCTGGGTGTGCGTGCGAGCGTGACGGTGTGCCCAGTGTACGTGTGTATATTTATTTGTGTGGCTTTTTTTAAGGCTTTGTGCGTTATAGAAGAAAGAAAGATCATCATAGAAGTATTCCTATTTCTGGGGATATTAGGAGAAACCTAAAGGAACAACAGTGATGATGATTGTTCAATATAATAACGAAGAAAGTACAAATACATTTTAGCCTATGCTAATACAAACTTTGTCTTCAGAACAGCCTTTAAAATAGAAGTTGTTAAAATACAAGTAGAAGTCACAGTGAAATTACTTTTATTTGAATGAATAAACATGATAACAGTGGCGATAAAAACAGATTTGAGAAACTTTGGGAAAAAATACTTTTAATGAAGTCTAAAGTCTAAAGAAGCAAGAACACAAAGTGAGAATCAAATACCAAACAGTCTGTCAGGTTTTTTTTTTTTGCAGGTTAAATGGTTTGTTGTCAAGATTAGGGGGACAAAAACAAAACCTTCACCAAACGGTTTGGTCGCTGCAAGCAACGATGCTTATCATTTGTTTTGAACTTGTGCGAAAATTGTTTGTCTCTTAAAAACTATTGTTGTCAGTACACTACAGCCAGTCACTGTCTACACTATTTCCAACAGTCACAGAATCAGGAAAAAGCTTTATGTTGAAGGATAAGTGATGAACAGTAGTTCGTTAGCAGTTGATGGGCATCATTGCAGCAGGAGAATGTACAGTAGTAGGACATCTCTCAGGATTTTCTGGGCTGCATGCCAGTATGTCCTCGGGCCAGACAACTACCCTTTGGTCAGCCGTTCAAACAGCTCCGTAAAGTCATATGTGTAGATTAACTGTTGTTGTGACGTTTAAAGAAGGACCGAGGGAAAAGATAAACTGTTAGGCAGCTGGGTTTAACCACTGACACCCCAAATCACACAGAGCATTGGGGAGATTGACGGCTGCTCACTGTTGTCCACAAATTAAGTCAAATATTGCCTGATCTAAAGCGAACAAGCCGGACCACAGGGCCACCTGTCTGAAATAAAGTTTTTTGCAGTTTAGAATCTCTGTTGTTTAATAATACTTTTAAAGTAATGTGAATCCACACATGGAATTTTTGAAGAACATTATTCACATTGTGTCACAGACTGGTGATTAATAAAATCTCTTCTTTTTTTGCAGGAGAAAGCGATTGGTACATTCGTGTCAAAGAGCGCTACTACACCTTCCCCTAAGCCACACATCATTGTTGACAGTCCACACTCTGACTAGAACTGTGAGCCTCTTCTCGTTTTCCTTACAATGTACATATGTGATTATTATTATATCCCAGCAGGCATTTCACCACTCTAACGTTAGCTGCAAGAGTTTGACATGTGAAGACAGACTCTCAAATTTATTATGCAACTTAATGAGAAGTATGTTTTTTTTTGTTTTTGTTTGGTCAAACAGGCCATAGAAAACTGGTCGAGGTTTTGAAAAGCTGACTGTAAGTGACTGATAAAGCCGAGGCTGCAGCGCTGTCAGATGTTAGAGCTCAAGGCGAGAGGCATCTGTATAATCTAGATATTAAAGCTTATGTAATGACCTCTCCCTCCTCCCCCAAAACTTGCACTGCCGCACACTGTTTATACATTCTCCCGGTCCCCTACTGTGTCCCTCTTACTTAATCCGCTCGTTCTTTCCCATTCTTCTCTTTCTCTAGGTCATCACCATCTCTCCAGCTCTGGAATTTTCTTTTTTTTCCCTCATCTGTGAATAATTCTGCCCATCAAAGAAAGAGAGAGGCGCAGAGACACTGCTAGCTGCTGTTTGGCTCCTGCTAATGAATTCTCCACATCCTGTGTTGTGTCTGCTAGGACAGGAGAAGAAAAAAAAACATCATCCACGATCTACACTTTAAACATCAGATCATTCATTCTCCAACACATCAGGACACATTTGGTACAGTGGGCCAGATGTTAATGTGGGAGCAAGCACTCTCATGCATACACACACACACACATGGTTGATAGTATGTGCGTAGTTGTGTGCCTCCGTTTAGTGTAGTATTCATCTAGACACAGTACAAAGTGACATTTTTTCTCTTTTCACTTGAAGAAACAAAAAAAAAGAACGACAGCCATCTTTGAATGGTCATTTAAACCAGGACCAAAGGTTCATGCCCTTTTACAGACTATAAAAGAAGAAAATCACTATGTCGATATTTTTCTTTGCAACATTTGTGTACAGTGTATGCAGTGACGTAAAAGGAAACGATTAATTTCACATACAGTGCAGTATAGACACGGCATCCATGGAGAATTCTCGCAGCCATTTTGGATGCCTTCTCCCTGCTCCTCTGGTTTTGGACTCATCTCACTTATTTCCCCCAGAGGCAAAACGGACGAGGCATCCACTGGTCTTTACTGATGTCACAAGAGTGAAATATGAGAACAAACTCAGTCATCTAAGCATGTTACACAACCATAAAATTGTGTCCTATTTTCCCCCATGATTTTTTGCCTCAGACCTCCTCCATACTCGGGTTTTGTTCTTTGATGAGCCATAGAGTATGCATTCAAGCCCATCTGTTTTTTTTCCTGCCATCCACTGAAGATAAGATGCTACGAGCAGGACCCGGACTGTTTGTTTTGGACAAAGTGAAAAAAGAAACTTTTCCCTAATGATGGGACTACACAGTTTTAATACAGCCTGTGTTTGGGATTGGACCAGCGTCTGTTAAAAGTGCACTCATTGGAGGATTTCTCAGAAGACAGGATATCAACACTTTTTTATACCATCCAAGGTCGTTTCCTTTCCTTCAACCGCAGACCCTTCACAGATCCACATCATTTCTCTGACAAGACTTAAGAAGGACACACACACCTGTGTTGCTTTTGTTAGTGTGTTTTCTGTGTTTGTTTGTTTGTTTGTGTGTGTGTGTTTGTTTTGTATTCGTGTGCGTGTGTGATTTTGTGTATGCGCGTGTGTATGTGTGTGTGTGTGTGTGTGTGTGTCAGTGTTATACTGTGCTCACCACTCTCCCCCCGGCCTTTTTCTCTCCTCCACTCTCCTGACATCCACAGACTGAGAAGTGCCGTGTCTCGTGTGTCTTTACCATGGATGTAATCTGTGCGTGTGTGTGTCCATAGGAATGTGTTTGTGTGTGTTTACTTTACGTGCCTCATTGCACTATGTTGAAACACTGTCTTTCATAGACATTAGTTTGTACGATCTACTGTGTGTCGTCTCTGAAATCAGCCTTTGCCTGATGTAAGTAACTGTGTTGATCGTGTACCTCTTTCAGTAATTTGTGTACTGTATGTGCTCGGGGAAAAAACAAAACAAATGGATGGCACCGTGGATGAAAATGAAATTGTTGGGTGTGCTTTGATTAAATTTACTAGAAGGAATACATTAAAAAAAATTAACATCTGAGGCTCGTTTGTCGTGGCCTGCAGATCAGGAGAAATTTCTATCCCTTTTTCAGCAAGACAACAGGGAGGAGGGAGGTGTTGAGAGAAAATAAGCACTCGGAATTTCTGCACTTCCTCCGCAGTCCAATTCAAACCTATGAAGCCATGTCTGACACCACAACTACAGCTACTTCTATTATCTCAGCCAAACAACGGCACAACACCGTTGCCATTTACTTATCATTCTTTCATACTTAAAACACGCACTTTTGACCAGGAAGGAAGGTGTGTGTGTGCGTGCGTGTATTTTGGATCTTTTTTTGTGTGTGTGTCACCTTTGGGTCATGAAACTACATTGAGACTTTTCAGTGTGCTCGATCAGGTATTTTGGAATGTGACATATCCTGCATAGTTCCCAGCAAGTATTCTGCCTGGTTTGTCAGCTGGGGATTATTGATCAGCTTGTACAAGTAGATATGGTATTGATCCATTGGTAGTGAGGCCTCATGATTCTCTCTGTTTCCCAGCCACCTTCCTTTCTTACCCCCCCCCCCCCCCCCCCCCCCCTCTCTCTCTCTGCCTGTGTCTAGTGATTTAGTTCTTGTAGTTCTGTCTTGTTATACATTGCAGAATTCATTGTGATACCAGCTTCTTGTTTTACTCCCAGCCATCTTCCTCTCATTTTTGTTTCTGTCTGTTTGATAACTTATATTCCTTCCGTGCACTTTTGTTCTTATCTCGTTCCTTATCCACGTCCCAATGCCTCGTCGTCTCTCTTTATTTCTGCTCCCGTCTCTCTGTCCCACCTCCTCTCTGTTCTCTTTCTCTCGCTGTCTTCATGTGTTAGTGCAGTTCTGAATGGTCATGGGGAAACATGTTTGCATGCTTATATTAACATGAATGATGTCAACTTGATGCAATGAAAAATTATATAAAAGATGCTCTGAGCAAAATCTGACAATGAACTTGATACTAATACTACTAATGATGACTAAACAGAGAATCGCAGTTGTTTATCTTTGCGGTGTAAAAACAGCAGCGATGGAATAACATGGAATAACATTTATGCTGTACTTATCTTTCTCAAATCGGTATTCTTTTGGATTCTGAGTTGCTTTTTTTACGTATTATTTATTCAAGAGGTTTACTTTTTTATTGGTTAATGCTGAGAATTGGAGTGTGGAGTTCTTTTGAGGAGATTGTTTCAGTCAGGACAGCTGTGTCGGCTGGCAGGATCTCGGTGAAGATGTAACAGTGTGACTGAATCAATGATAATGGAAATAAAAGATATGTATAACCCACGCTGCTGTCTTTGACTTCTTTTAGTCCAAGAGGGAATCGAAGCGTTGAGCATTTAATGTCACGTTTGTCAGGCAGAACACTTCACTTAGTCGATCAATTTACAGAAAAGTTTCATATTTGGTTCAACTTAAATTAACGTTTAAGTCTTAAGTCTGTGGATAGTTTGATGAATGTAATATTTACAGACACTCTACCTGGACAGAAGTGTCTCGAAACCGGCTTTTTTATTGCCTTGCTCTCTGACTATCTGATGTGCTTCAGGTCGGATGTAATTATTCAGTCACTGTCATTAATTCTTTATTGTGGCTGCATTTGCCTGAATGCAAAACGGTGCAGAGATGCCTGTCCCGTGGAGTTGTTCCCTCTCTGCTGCTGCTTCTTTTTCAACTCCCTTTATTTTTAAACTCTCATTATTGCCATTATTTGTCATGTGGCTATTATCTCCTGTTAATGCAAAGAGGCCCAGTAGCAATCCACAACCCTGGAGCTTCAGCAGAGAGCGGAGGAGGAAGACCGAGCTCAGATGTGCAGGGGAATGACAGAGAAGGAGGAGTAGAAGAGGATTAAACAAATGAAGGAGGATGAAGAACAGGAGAATGCCAGTGAGGAGGTGGAGGAGGAGGAGGACACGAATGGGGAAAACCTGGAGGAGAGAGGCGTAAGCTGCATGCAGAATGTGTGTCGAAGCAGCGACAGGAGGAGGAGGAGGAGGAGGAGGATGAGAGCTCTGTATATAGACACACTCATTGTGGGGCACCTGCATCATACAAATGGTGTTAACAGTTCAAGAATAGTGAAACACACACACACACTAACACACTGAATTGTGTTGTGTGCACAAACATATGGGACAAAGCAGCAGTTAGCAAAGATTGAATGCATTGGACTGTTGTTAGAGAAAAAAACGAAGGGAGGGGGGTCTCCATGGCAACGTTCCCATAGTGCAAAAAAAAAAGAAAATCATTTAGTCAGAAAGACATTTCACTCAGTTCACTGAGCTGAAAGAAGCAAAGAGGAAGGGAGGGGGGGAGTCAAAGACCGAGGGAGGAAATATAGAGCTGTTTGTATCAGACTGGAGGGATTTATCTAAGGTCAGCTGACAGGCAAGAGATTGGTTCTTATTGCTAATATATCTCCTCATTATACAGTACACAGTCATAATAACCTTCATCGTGTTATTTAAGATAAATACAGCATTTAGCACTCTTCCTCTCCTGCAGGGGGTGTTTATAATATAACTGTTGCTGCTCGCAACCCCTTTAATTGGTCAAAACGTTATCTGCACAATCACATTATACATTTAAACCAACAATAGTGTCTTGGACTGTGAATGAAATGTATAAGTATAAAACGCATCACAGCAGGACAGAGCGAGCTGACATTAACATTGCCAGGGTACTATATAGTGTTGGGCTCCCAGTGGTGGGGGAGCTGTACATCTCTAACAATGTTATGTCAAAACTTCAAAATTTGCAAACCTGGCCTCAAAGGGTTCAAAAATACTGTATTTTCCTCAATAAGGAGACGACTTTCCATTAAAATGAATTTCTTCCACTGATGAATCCTTGAACTGATACTGACTCTTACACTCTTTAGCTTTTTTATTTTTTTACAGCGTTGAAGTGCTGTTTAAAAGAAATTCATGCAAACTTCAAACACAATCTTCATACCTTTACTCACAACAACAAACACAGGCACTATAAAATCATGAGCTTTATTTGATATAAAGGTAACAAATAATAAAATATAATACAAAATGGGAGAAAATCCACTTATTTCCCTTTTTGGCTGTGGCTTTAATTACTTATTTGTGTCTTTGTTGCATCTTGAATTAGATTAAGATAATCAGAATGAGTCTGTTTGTTTGTGGGGTGCATTAACTGTTCAACTGTCAATGTTTATTGTCCTAATGAGGTCATAATTCTCAGTATTTATATTGTTTTACTTTTTAAAAAGACCTAAAACCTGGTAATTGAGATGATTTATTTTCCAATGGAAAAAACCCTCCATCATTTCTATTCTTATAGAAGTCTATAAAATAGCTGCCAAAGCCAACAGATACATCTATGCTCATGAAAGGCTCTTTTGGTGTCTTTCTTTATTCCCTCTCTATAAATTAAATAGTAAACTTTCCATAAAAATATATTCAGTTAATGCATGCAAGTTAGACCTCAGCCAGAAGCAGTATTGAAGTAGTTTGTCTCTGCTGTGTTAACAGTACTATCAGAGCTGGTCGGGAAACTGGACCCGGATCATATTTTGTATAAATAACTTCCTAGGAGGGACTTCAGGATGTTCGCCTTACAAAGTCAAACTTCTGTGAAACAATATCTGACACTACCGAGCTGGTGCAGTATGTAGAATTTCAAATAAGGGATGGAGAGAATGGAATGGCACCACGAGGGAGTGGTTTGTGCTCTTGCCTTATACAGCAGGATGATGACAGTTTAATCTCTTGTGTCAACTGATGGTCTCTCTGTATGCAGTTTGCATGTTCTCCCTGTGTGTGGGGGGATTATGGCCAGGTACTTCAGGTGCCATGCACAGTGAAAACATGAGGATTAGGAATTAGGTTGACCGGTAGGTATGGGCGTGAAGAACTGAAAAAATTGTGTGATTGTGTACACTATATTTAGTTTCCTGCATGACACATACAGACTGGCAGTGAAGGTTACTATCCCTGCATCCCAAATGCCCTGGGTAGTTCTGATAACCCATTTGTGTAGATGTCAGTGTATCAGCATGCTGGCTGTGATTACCTGTTGTGAGCAGACCATCTGGCCCTCAGCATCGCAGCTGGGTACGACGGTCAGGAGACGGATTGTCTTTATCACACCACCTGGATGGTGCAGACTGGGAGGACTGACCATACTCCTCATTCATCTTTTATTATGCCCCTCTCTGACTAAACAAAAGAATTATATATATATAAAAAGGAAACTTACTTTTGCAAAGACACACCCTGTACAGTGGCATTCTGTAATTGCTTGGCAACTGTGGACAGTGTGTGTGTGTGTGTGTGTGTGTTGAAGTTCAAAGCAGTGAGACAGTATATCCCTCTGAGCAGCATAAAGCATCACAGTGGCAAAGTGAAGGCTTGCCTCAGCAGGTATTTCCACACTCACACTCACATGCACAAACACTGATGAGACACTGTGTCAGTTTAATTTGGCCACATGGCTCTGTGAGAATAAAAAAGCTCCGGGGGGTTTAATGGATGAATCCAGGGGGTAGCTTTGTGCATAAATCCGTACACACATCATCTCTCGTTAGGTCACCAGAAGAGGCCTCGGTATTGACACCCAAATGGAAAAGCTGCATGAGCCCACAGCTTCTTGTCCTAGTTAGAATTTGTGTAAAATTGACAACAGGCTCTGTGGGAAGGATTCGAGTCTGATGAGCTCCAGAGCCCTTTGCTGTGTGGGGCAGATGTGCAGGCATTACCACAGGGGAGTTGATGCTATTGTTGGACACAAAGAAATAGTGCCTCAGTGTGTTCCAACTGCAGGTTAGGCTCTGGTGTAAATACACTGAGGTGAGTGCAGGTTAACATGCCCGGAGCTGCTGTTGTTTATATGTTCCATTCAGCACAAAGGGGTAGTGCTGCTAAAGAGCTTTCTTTTTCTAACTTTTCTTTAATTGTTTTCTTTCCTTTTTTATGTCACTTACCAACATTTGATTTTCATTTGCTGAATGGCTGTTGTAATCTTACACAAAGCTGTTATTTTAATCATCCTCACTGAATCTGAAATGAGCAAACTTGCTAAATTTAAATTGCTCTCGGTGAATCTAAGGCCCTTGAACTCATTATCCGTAACCTTGTTTCTGTGATAAAGAGCCTTGATCTACTATGCATATTACTGTGTATTTACTGACCTCTGCTGGATAACTAGTTGAATAGCAAAGGAAATATACTGTATAATGTTTTAGTAAGAGAATTTACTTTTGGCTGCTCCTTTACTTAGTGTCACCGCGGTAAATAGCTCTGCAAAATCATTTATTTAAATAAATAATAATAATATATAAATACAAATTATTGCATATGTAGATACTTGAAGGCATTTTAGGAATATTTAAAACCACAGAAAATGTTAGTAAACGTTTTAAATATATATTTACCTAAATGAGTTTATTTGTAAATCTAAATTTACAAATATACTAATCTAAACTTTTAGCTTTTTATTTACCAGGTAAAATGATTCAAATAGATTTTCTCCTCTTCTCTGGTTATAATGACGGCAGATGAATCTAATGATAACGTACCTAGGTGTTTCTATCTGTTCTATTCGCATTGGTCTTTTTGCAGTACGTTAGCATCTTTATAGATTTACCAATTGTACCCCTGTGGAAAGTTCTCTGTTGGCTGTCTGCCTAGTCTTCCTAAAAGTGGACATTAAAGGGATTCAACCCAGATAGGATAACAGATTACATTTTTAATAAGACATACCACGGAAGAGCACTCAAGAAAGAGATTTAATGAAAAGGATAAAATGCAGTGATGACCTGATGTCCTTAATTCAGTGTCACCCTCCACTAAGTGAAAGTCTTACCTCATCGTGTCGATTTCTAAATCCCTCACATTTTACAGGGGTTGAAATTGTACAAAATGATGCTACAGTATAGAGGTGACCCTAAAATATAACTGAAGATGATGTTTTTTTTAAATGTTTTACCATATTTGAAAGGCATGTGTGACGAGTGAGTGAAAGAAAAGGTTGTCTATGAACATACATGTTTTGCCTTAATGTGTCTCATTTTTATGCATCACATTAAGTATGTTGCTGATGTGTAGGGGAGACCGGGTATGGTTGTAACATGGGGGGAGTTGTAACACCACCAATTCCACCAATCAGGGATAAGATAGGAGTTATATGATCATTTCAGTGTTTACCCACTTCGACCCTGATTGGTCCCACATGGTGGTTGTCAAGGTTGGAAACAGGGCAATGCAGATTCTATAGAGAAAATACTTACACTACTATAATTCTTTGACCAAGACTATATTTTGTTTAGTACTAATACTATTGTACATAAAACCTTGTGACTTACAATAGATTAAATTGTAGTTTCTCAGGCAAAATGTGATGCATTGTTCCCCTGCTTCAAACCACTATGCCAATACAGCGGCTAAACAGTGGCTGACAGGGGCAAGGTGGGTTGTAACACATCTTTAAAAAGTGTTACAACCACGCCCTTACATACAACTAAGAACACTTTCTTAATTTTAATACATTTTACAGAATGCCTTGGCAGTGGACAAGAAAGACTGACAGAGGTGTGCCTGCAAATGTTTTAGATCTGATGAGGTCACAAAGAAGGGCAAGTCAGTCAGATCAGCTGCAAAGGCACATGGGATCTGCCATGTAACACTGAGCAGATACTGCAAATCACTGCAGAAGCTGAGAGAGCAGAGGTCCAGTGATCTTCCCAGTGTAGGTTACTCTGAGATGCAGTAGGTTGACTATTGGCTGACTATTGGACTCAGGCAGCAGACCTGTATTACGGACTGACTCTGCGTGAGGTAAACATATGATCAGCTCACGAGGTCTGTGATATTCTTGCAGAGGTTTAAATTGGTATCATTTGTAGTAAACAATACTACTAACATATACTTTGTATAAAAGTTTGAGAACTCTAGCTCAAATATTTAGTGAGTTACAGGTCCTGAAGCAAAAACTGTTACAACCATACCCGGTCTCCCCGATTTATGTTGCTAAACAAATAATATGAATCAATGTTTTGTATTTATTTTTTATGTGGACAGATCATTTAATCGTCTTCTTCTTCCTGCAGAGCGGTTATTTAGTGATGTGGTTGAATCTTTGCTATGTAATAAAACTGTGGCTTTTAGTATTTTAAAATAGCAACAAATTCAAAACTAAAAGTAGATGCTGCGAAAACACATAATAACCACGGAAGGGTGGCAGCACGCAGTCATACAGAGTCTTAACACTGTCTGCTGTATGAGCCGCCGAAGAAGACAGAGACATTTCAACGTGGGCGTGTCGTTTTCCCACTTCCGTCACAACCACAAACAAATGGTATCTCTTATGCTAGTTCCGCTGTTTTAGCATTCGTTGATTTCACCTGGTTTTTCCTCACATTCTAAATTCAAATCAGCGTCGGGACTGTACTAGGCGTCATACACCACCAGGTTAGTAGCTGGTAACGACAGCATTCTGATTTGAGTCGTGCTTATAGAACAAAAGGTTAATTAGTTAATTTTGAAAACAGTTTCCTCACGTTGTTTCTTGATGTTACCTTCTATAAATACACCGAATTTAGCCTTATTAAATGTTTTGCTCCTTTTGTCCTTTTTATATTTGTTTATTTGCCGGTATAACCAATTGTCTATGAAGTTTATACTTTTTTTCCAATATGAATGTTTTTATTTTAGGCACGTACTTGGTCGACTTCTTTTCACCTTTTACCGATGCTAGCACAGTAACTTTTAGGGTAAACAAATGCATACATAAATACTTTTAGAGATTATATTATATTTATGAGAATATTAAATTGCATATGTTTGCGTATTTAAGTTGTGATTTAGATTTTAAGCTGGTTACATACTTCTATAATTTTAGCTTGACAGCTCGCAGCAAATTTGAGCACTGGCTGTGGTGCATAAGAGATGCTTCTACAACTTTTCTAACCCTCACTATGTCACTTTTCTAATTTATTTAAAGCAGTTTTCGCTATAATAGCACTAGTTCCCTTTCCCCCCAGCAAATGTGTCTATCCCCACATCCAACATAAATAAATCCAAAGTGCATTGCACATTTTATGTACGTCATGTATGTATGTCAAGTTAAATGTAACAATGTGTCCCTTCTCCAGTTCCATGGTTGCAGGTTCAGCACTCATGGAGCCATCCACAAAACCTGGGCTCAACCAGGTTGCCGATGTGGTGTTTGTAATCGAAGGGACGGCTAACCTTGGACCTTATTTTGAATCGCTTCGGAAAAATTACATACTTCCAGCTATAGAGTAAGAATGCAACAGTGTTAATATTGTTATTGTTATTATTATTTACTTGGGTATCAATTAATCACATTCAAATATATTTGTTTACAAGTGGTTTTATTTCCCACAGATTCTTCAATGGAGGCCCCCCAGCAGAAACTGATTTTGGTGGAGATGTGAGTCTTTTCTTTGATTTCTGATGTGTTTTTAGGAGTTATTCTGAAAGTCTTGTAAGCAGGTTGTTCATATTAATTCCTTTGTTTCTTTTTTTACCAGTATGGAGGCACACAGTACGGCCTTGTGGTGTTCAATACAGTAGACTGTGCTCCAGAGTCTTACGTCCAGTGCCACGCGCCGACCAGCTCTGCATTTGAGTTTGTCTCCTGGATCGACGGCATACAGTAACTTGACATACATTTTCAAATCTCTAAATACAAAGCATATATTTATTTAATAATTGCTGTCTACAGACTGTTAGCATCAGTATTTTAGGACTGACACAGTGACTTTTTAAACTCATTTCATAATGTTGTTTGATACAGGTTCATGGGCGGTGGAGCGGAAAGTTGTAGTTTAATTGCAGAGGGACTCTCGGTGGCCTTGCAGCTCTTTGACGACTTTAAGAAGATGAGGGAACAAATGTAGGTCACTTCTTGTACACTGTTTAGTAATGAAGAGAACAATGGTAATACTGAAAATGTATTACGCCTGTTAAATTTTGGCCTCTAAATGTTTGATTGTAACAATCTGCGTTGCTCATCCTTTAGTCATGTGTTAACTTGACTTATTGAGTTTCTCCTTTAAACACCAGTAACAAAACTGCTGAATCCTTATCTGCTTTTGTCATGCGTGCACCACACCCGAATGACTAACCCAGACTTGGGCACAAAAGGCCGCTGTGGCTGCAGGTTTTTCTTCCAACCTATCCAGAACACAGTGAGTGACCAATCAGCTGTCTGAAGACTCATACAGTAGCAGTTGATTAAATAAGCCAAGTCAGGTGTGCGGCTGCTTGGTTGGAACAAAAACCTGCAGCCACAGCAGCCCTTTGTGGATCTAATTGCCCACCCCACCCAATGTGCTGTTTCCAAATGCTTGTTACTAAATTAATATAATAATGTCATCTTAATACCTTTCTTCATATCTAAGCTGTCAGTATTTACCGTACTTATATCAATAAAAATCTCCACTTTTAAATCTCCACCATTACCAGAGGCCAAACCCACAAGGTGTGTGTGCTGCTGTGTAACTCTCCTCCGTACCTGCTGCCTGCTGTGGAGAGTGTGAGCTACACTGGCTGTACAGCCGACAACCTGGTTAAAATCATCAGAGATGTAAGTTTTTAAGTAATTAATTTTTTTGCTTATCTATTGAAGAAAGGCTGAGTAATGGGTAGCGTGATTGAAAGTGTTTTTGTTTTTTTCCTTTTTGTAGAAGGGAATTCATTTCTCAGTGGTTGCTCCTCGCAAGCTGCCTGCTCTAAGGGCTCTGTTTGAGCGTGCGTCTCCTGTAGTTGGAGGAGTTGAACCTCATCCAGACTGCAGTCAGGATGCCTTCCACATGGTCCTAGTGAGAGGAATTTCTCTTCCAGGTAAGATAAGTGGTGTAAAAACGACCCCTGTTTAAACTAGGCATTAATATAGTCTTTGATCTAAAATATATATAAAATACTAATTAACTAACTAACATGTTTTCTTTTGTTCTGCAGTTTTGCAGGTCTATTTATGAATACTTTACCAAAGCATAAAATACTTATGATATACAGTGTCAGTGATGTTTAGGAGTGCTGAAATGTGACGTCAGCAAATGGCAATGTAAAAATTGTGTTTTTGTCTATGTATCTACTGTTGTTTTTGTTTCAATTTGACTGTGTTGAAACTAAAAACTTTCTGGCCCCAGTTTCCTCAAACAGCGGTCCAGGGACACTTAAGCCTGTCCTTCCTAGTCAGCCATTGCCGGTTTCGCAACCTCTCATGGGAGCTACACAACAGGCTCCGCCCATTAATACCACCCACCCTTATCAGGTATTGGATAAAAGAACATAGACTTAAGGTTGCAAGGAGACAAATATTTAGTCCGGGAAAGCTTCGTTTGTGAACAAAACAGCTTACACTCCTTTTTTTTTCCGACAGAGTCAACCTCCCTTGACTGCTGCTCATTCAGCAGCAAAGATGGTCATGGAGGCAGCGACTATCCAGAAAGGCTGCTGTAAGTAAGCTGTGGAGAATGTCAGAAACTGTAATGTTGCATTGTTGGTGCAATGTTTGTGTGTGTTGTAAAATCCTTGTTTTAAATGACCTCATAAGGGCTCTTTTTTTCTTTTTACCTGTGACCCCATGGTGTCTGTTTGTATCAGTAATGGTCATTCTCCTTGAACAGTCCAGGGAATGGTTACTCAAGGTCCTCCATTTGCAAATCAGCCCCACATGCCATCGGTTGGAGGAGTGAAGATCAGCCAGCCAAGCATATCAACAGTCACTACAGCGTCGTCGTCTTTGATGCAGCAACAACCTGCACCCAACCAGCAGCAGCAGGTCCCTTCTCAAGGGCAGCCTCCCCCCAACCAACCACCACAGCAGCCTTCTCAACCACAACCTGCAGCCAATCAGCCCACAGCTCCCTCGGTTCAGCCCAACTTGGTAACAACAATTTTGCTAATAGTTTAACTGAAGCTATTCCTTATATTTGTATCTGAATAATTGGTCTGATCAGCTGTAATTTTTAAGATAGTATGCATTAAAGCTGAAAGCTGTATGTAATCACAACCTTTCTGCTCTTTATTCAACAGGCCAGTGTGACTGGACCACAGAGCAATGCTAATCCAATTGGACAGCAGCAAAGTGTTGCCAATAAGATAATTGCGTGGACTGGTGTTCTGGAGTGGCAAGAGGTAACGTACATAAACTTTAAATTGAGAGGTGGGGGTTGTAATGTCATTTTTGGGTTTGTTGTAATTAATGTAATTTTTAATATTTTATTTTATTTTTTTAATTACAGACTCTAAGTAATGTCCAGTGCAGTTTTGAAGTAATCACTATTTGTCATTGATATTTATGAAGTGACAACGATTTTACATCATTATACCCTTTAACACCACTGGCCTTGCGCAAGGTCAGATCAATATATTTTATTGTTGTTGTGCTGAGTCGAGAAAGTTAATGGGTTTCATGTGACACTGGTTGGACCTTCAAGTGTTTGCTGGACAGACTCAAATCAATCCCTTATACTGGCTTTACTCTCCACTTGTTTGTCAATTATTTAGGACTTGAGTGAAATGCAGTTAGAGCGGGAAAACTAGTGAGTCTCTCAAATCGCCTTTATACAAGCAGCTGTAGTGGACAGATTATCCATGTGAAATACTGCTGCTAAGCTGATGCCTCCCCTTGTTGTTAACTCATCAGGATTTTAGTGCTGATTCAATGCCAGACTAATGAAAACATTAAGAAGAATCACACTGCAGACAGTAATTTATTATTATTTTAAGAAGTGGTTGTTGATTTTAAACAAAAAAACCCTCTCACATAATGATGCCAACTCATTTGGCTGGAGCTTTTTCCGACTAGTGTTGTCAATAATGGTGCATTCTGTCCTGGCTGAATTTCAATCTGTTAATTCTGGAAAGCTTTTGCTATAAAATATGGGGTAACCTTCCAGAATCCTCTGGGTGGGCGACTTTAATTTAAGGTCTGTTTCATCACTACCTGTCGTTTGCTCCATCTTCACTAAGCTCTGTAATTAAATGAGCCTGAAGAGGAGGATAAACATAATGCATTTCTAATGGACGGCAAAGGGACTTGACCGATACATGACGGATTGATCATTGATCCCTCATTGATGCTACAGAGTGGGAGGCTGCCCAACACGTTTCCCGTCCTATTGCTGCATTGACCAACTTAACAACAAAAAAAGCTGATCTTACAATAGAAAATGTTACCTGAAAAACTCCATCCATCCATTCTCCTTAAAATTTCCTGACCTAATTGGGGTTCTGAGGCAGAGTTGTGAACAAAATCCAACTTGTGAGTCACCTCACCTGTGTTTGGTCCTAACCCAAACCCGACTGCTTAAAAGACAGCCAAAAAATAAAATAACAAAGCTGAAAGCATTCATTGTGGATATGAAATGAATGGAACTGTCTTGTTGCTGAGTAAGGTCTCTGCTGGTTAGGGATCTTACTTTGAAAGGACCAAACACTGTTCTGTGGTCAGTAGTTGTTTGTGGGGATAAAAATGAGCATGAAGAGGACATTTTCAAAAAAGAAGTAGAAGCCAGTACGTAACGATGTGCAGTGTATTAGCAGTATTGCATGGAAATGTAGATTGATTGATATGAAGCCTTCTAGTAATTTGTCAAGACAACACATCTATTAGTGTTGCTCCTTTTGACCAGTTTTGTTTTTTTTTTAATTTAGCAATCCAAGGAAACAGTCAGTCAGTTTAACCCTGGGAAGAAAAGTGGGTTCAATATTTATGGGGAAAGAGGATTTTTAATTATATTGTATTTAACTTCTGTCAGTGCTTGAAGGAGTGATTTAGACAATTAGGATTAGGATTTATATACTGTGATACTGAGAATTCTCTAGTTATTAAATAGATAAGAATTGTCAAATGAGGATTTGATCCAGTGACAGGCTAATGATTGCTTAAACATTGGTTGAAATAAGAACACATTTTACCCTATTTTAGGTTAATGTACTATGTTGACTTTTATATTAAAGTATAATCATGTGAACTGTCTTTAAATTTGTACACTTAAAGCAGCTGTAAGTGAGAGCAACCATCTGAATTGTGCTTAAAGCTTGAAGCTCTTCTGCTGCTTCTTGCAGTAATTGCAAAATCAGACCTGCTCCCTGCAGTGAGCCGTGATCTACTGCTATCCCACAGTTTTCTTCCTTCAAACACTGAAAGTGATGGTAAAACGCGCAGATAACAGTAACATTATCTAACAGCCGCCAAAGTGTCAACAGCGCTTAGAAGCACAATGTTTTTCCGACTATAAATATTCCAGACACCAAAGGTGACAAACAACACTCTTGATGAAGCTGAGAAATCACACAGAAATATTAAAAATATCTGCAGTAACGGGATGTTGAATCAACGATCGGAATAAAGAGCAGTGCTTATTACTGCCGAGCAGCTCGCAGCTGACAAATCAAACTGTAACGTAAGTAATTACAGAACAAATCTAGTTTGATATCCCTGTCTTCTTTGATATCTTCCGCAAAGCTCAAGATGAGCTACTCAAGACCAGAGGATAGAGATGCGATAAATAATTTGAGAGATGCCCACACTCCCACGCCCTGCGCATTAAAATAACAGTCTTTTGATATAAAAGGCCATAAAGATTGTGAACACTCCTCTTGGCAGGAACGTGACGGGTACAAATCCACTCCGGCACCAGGCAACAAGCTCCATATATAAATGCTTTGCTGTTTAGCAGCCTATAAGTTTGGCCTTCAGATTTAATTACAGCCACAACATAAAAATCATTTATTGCCCTTTAATTACTTGTGAGAGAGAGGAATATTGACCACACTGACTGCTGAGTTTGAAGTGAGACAATCACTTGGATGTTCTGGCACCTTGGCAAAGTGTTTGCATTTGCTAGTTTAAAAATAAACTGTTATAAATCACCTTACCCTTGGTTAAAGCGCAGTAAAATCTTCATATGATGAAGTCTGCGACTGTGTCAGAGGGTGTGATTCTGGAGTTGTGAACTGTTCTAACTGGGCAGTAGGAAATGACCAACACATGTTGCTGTTTCCAAACAAAGACTCTGTCCTGTTGCTCAGGATCCATTTAATCCTTTTTCTGGTCAACCTATTGGTCTATTTAAATGCTGAAAGAGGTATTTGTTCAGTTATTAGAAATCTTCAATAATACTAAATATAATAATGATATCTTTTTTACTATTCATTTTAGTGCTGCCAAACACAATTTCATATTTTGATCTGATTAATCAAAGGAAGCTGTGGATTAATCACAATTAATGGTTGTCCAGTTTAATCAAACTTCCTAAATATGACCAAAAAGTATGTACTGTATATTACTGGAAGAGAAAGTACTAGTGTTATGTTTTTCACAGTTGTTTTGTTGTGACTGATCCAAATGATGGAATTATAAATATGGAAAAGTGTCAAAAAATGAGTTGATGGATTTCACTCATTAGTGTGCATCTTGGCTGTCTTGTAGAATACAATGAGAGCTTCCAAACATCAGTGAAGTCCTTGTCTTCGACAGCATAAATCAGTCTACAGTCCATCGTAATCCATTTGGCAACTGTCAGTCAGCCTGTCAGTGGTGGACTTACCTACTGCCCTGTGTTCGATCTTCAGGTGAAATGGAAGTAAATAACAAAACGTAAATGGACTGTAGAGCTACAGAAATGCAGGTCATTCTTCCCACGTGTTAAATTTGACAAATTACGTTATTAACGCCTTGATTTTAGAGCCCTTTTTGTTTATTCATTTATTCTTTGAGGCATCCCCAATGCTGATTTGGTTGACGACCAGTATCAGTGCCAGTGCTGTACATCTGTCACTTGGAACTCTTGGCAGGATTTGATCTTGTAGGCAGACATTGAAATACTTAATATGTATTTTATTCATACAATACAAACAGTCTTTTTTTTCTTCCTTTTGTGTGTAATTCACTTTCTCCATTTTCTTCGCTAAACACATATTAAATGGTCTTTGTTTTTATAGCACTTTTCTAGTCTTGATGACCAATCAAAATGTCTTACACTCCAAGTTTTGCCATCTACCATCTGATGGCAAGGCTGTCAGGGGCAGTGGGGGGCAGCATGTGAGCTTTCTAAATTAACGACCCCCCATTTTTCTGCCATGTTGTTAAATGTGTAAATAATGAAAATTGACGGATCATCTTTTCTGTAAAAGTTGTTATTATGCAGCTTTGAATTAGCTTTTTTCATGACAATAATAAATGATTTAGAGTACGAGTTAACAACTGTAAGTCACTCTGTACGTTGTACCACTTATTCATCTTTGTTTTATGTCTGTCTCCTCCTCTACCCTGCAGAAGCCTAAAGCCTCCTCAATGGATTCAGCTACTAAACTGACACGCTCTCTACCTTGTCAAGTTCATGTCAACCAAGGAGAAAATCTGTGAGTATAGCGCCAGAGTAGAGTATCATTATCAGTAGATAATATATTTAAAATCTTATGTTGTTTTTTTTTGTTTTGTTTTTTTTTTTGCTTACTTTTAACATGTTTGTCTTTAATCAGAAACACAGACCAATGGCCACAGAAACTAATCATGCAGCTAATTCCACAGCAGCTACTGGTGAGATTTTTATCTTTTTCTTCTTTTTTTTAGGCTAAAATGTTTTTGGCATGGTACTGACTTTTGTATTTCATGGCGATTCTGCTTGCTTAAATAGGTCTTCTCTTTTCTCTTTGCAGACAACTTTAGGTCCCCTCTTCAGAAACTCTCGAATGGTTCAGTTCCTCTTCACTAACAAAGACTTGGAGTCCCTGAAGGGTCTTTACCGCATCATGACCAGTGGATTTGTACGTCTACGTCACATCAGACACGTTTCTACGTTCTTCCTGATGTTATACATTACCACGCTGGTTGTGCTGTTCGGCATAACCCCCAGCTGACCTAAAAGTACAGCTCCCTCTGCTGCCCAGTGAAAGGGCTGGATGTAAAGTTGTGTTGCAGTGCTGTGGTAGAGACTCTAGAGGGGGTTAAAGGCTGCAGATTTAGTTTCATTCGTTGCCAAATAGTAGGCTTTTAAACATCTTTTTAGACAAAGAAGCTTTAATTGTTTAGTTCTCATTCAGTCCTAGGATAATTTTGGGAACAGAGGGGTGAAGGATTGTCGCCGTGGTGCATTATTAATAGTTTAATACCAGTGTGAATTTGCACTCATATTAATGGTATTCAGTCCAGCTGAGCTTTACCTCTTTGCCTAAGTTTGATTCACAGCCCAGAGACACATCCTAAGATTTCAGATAATAACATTTTGCTTTCAATTTCTAAAAGCGATATGTTTGATTGCACAAATGAGCTCAGGAGTAGGTCAGCTCCCCGAGCCTTACCCCATCCCATAATTATGCGGGACTCCCATGTCAAGGTCTTAATCTTCCCCATGATCTCCCGCAGGCTGGCTGTGTCCACTTTCCCCACACCACCTCTCCCTGTGAAGTGCGGGTGCTGATGCTGCTCTACTCCTCCAAGAAGAGAATATTCATGGGCCTCATTCCTAACGACCAGAGCGGTTTTGTCAACGGCATCCGGCAAGTCATCACCAACCACAAGCAGGTCCAACAGCACAGAGTGGTGAGTCCTGACACAAAGACGAGGAAGGGCGATGGAGGAGGGTGGGAAGGACTCGGCTGGAGAGAATATGTAGTATGTGAAGACCATCAGGTAGAGGTAATGAGTAGGCATTTTAGAGAAGCACCAGGGAATTGAGGTGCATTGTTTAAGACATTAAGGTGTATTGGTATTGACATTTCATTTAGTGGTCCCAGTATCTTCACGGCAGCCGCTAATGTTTCTTACTCTTGTAGAGGCTAATGGGTTAAGCATTAGCACCAATTGCAACATTAGCTGACCACTGCATTCAAAACACAACATAGCGTTGTTGTAAAAAACAAATACATTAATACACATTGTATACACTGTGTTTATATGTATGTGTATATATTGTGCGTATTTGGCAAAACATGTTAATATAAAATAATAATTCATTATTTACATTTACCCTTCCTTGATCTGCTTCATCTGTTTGCCTCACTGCAGTTTATTGTATTCCGTTACTGTAAATTCCCATGTAGCTGTGAAACACTGCAGCATCCATTCCCTGTGAAGTTTAAAATTAATGATGCACATTATCAACTTGAATTGAATTCCATGTGGCACTCTAATCTCATAGGCAGCCGTAGCACTTGTTTACTCTGAATGCTAATTCTATGTACTATAGTGTTAACCACTGATGTAACTTAAAGCTCCGTCTTCATCAGGTGCATTTTTAGACACCAGAAACGTGAATTTAATTTCCCCCCTAATTTTCTTTCAGTGTATCAGGTATTCACTGCTGCATTGCTAATAAAGATGCGCTACAGCAGTCAAGACAAAATTAAATTATCAATTTGGACTAGTAGTTAAAATTTCACTGTTTAAGGCCCTCAAGTGACATTCTTGGTGTCTACTATCTTCATAAGAAGAGATGTTTTTGTACTTTATAGACTGGTTTTGACACACAGACTGGGCTGTTAAAGGTTCCCGAGTAAAAGGCGAGACATAAATCACAGACGATAGGTGACAGAAGGATGGTGCTGTCACTGTTTCAGAACTTGACACAGATGATAGCTCAGTACTCTGCTGTTCTTTATGGTTCGTTTATATTTCTTTACTGTAGAGGAGGGATAGCATTACTGCACAAGTATTCGTACTGTAAATATACATTTTATGTTTGTGTACATGTTTATACTTTTATGAGTTTTGAAACAGACTAAATGTTTTCCACTTTACACTAACTGCCTTATTCTACCATGAAAACTATAACATCAAAGAGCTCATTGGGAGGTGAGGTAGAATAAAATCCTGGCTGGTTTGTCATCGTTCTCCATGTTTGATTTAGCTTTTCATTGCAGTGCAATGAACAAAAGATCTGAATATGTAGATTCGACCTAAAGCTCCTACAGTTCTTACCGTAGGTAATATCAATTACATGCTGCAAATACATGGATTACTAATGCAGATTAAGAATTCATTATGGTTCAAAAATAACTAGATTAAGAAGGTGGGAAATACTAATTTATTTTGATAAAAAGGCTGGATAGGAAGAGTTGTTGGTTCAGCTTTTAAAATGAATATAAAACATCGAAAGACTCTCCATTTCCTCCTGGTGTCCTTACTGTCACAATGAAAACGCACCAAAAGCAATTTTATTGTAAGCGATAGTGTACGGAATCCACAGTCCTGTTTCTTTCTTCCCCTTTTTTTGCCAAAATTCATTTACATAAGTTTCAGTTATGCAAGTGTTAAAATTAGGCCTCAACAGTCGGAGTTAAGCATAATAAATGGGTATTTTAGTAGGTCCACATTCACTCTTGTGCTTTCTAGAACACAGCACATAAAAAGCTGTTTTAGTTTAGTTTAGTGACTGATTTGAGTTGTAATATGTTTAAGAAAATATAAACATCAGTAGAGGTCAAAGGTCACAGCAATCACAGGGCTAAAACATTCATAATTGTTTAGATTTATATTTTGAAATTTGTGATTGTATTTTGTAATTTGAAAGATGGAACCCTTTTGGGTTGAGAGGTTCCAACATAGACATTTGTCCACATGATTTTTCTGATCCCATGTGGTAGTTGTAGTAAGAGCAGCCATTTCTATTAGCTATTTTTATGATTCATTTTGCCACCTAGAGACAATCACCTCCTACAGCTTCTCATTCCATGAGTTGTGGTGAAAGCAGGACTGTGGTACTTCTGCAAATTGTTCTAGTACTGGTGTACAGTTCTGGACATAAGGTTTCTCTTCGGCTGTTCCTCATAGAAGTTTAGACTTCACCAAAAAGTGAAGGAAAACACTACAAAGATGGCAGCCTTGTTAATTCTTTCACAATGAGTTTAACACGTATGTTTTAGAAGGTTTTTGTGATGGTTCTAAAATGTTTAGATAAAATAAGTTGCTGTATGACCTCAACATCTGGGTCACAGAACTCGTCAAGTTCTAGAATCTGTACATGATTCGATTTTTATTGACCCTGGTAAATGTTTTCTTCCTCCAAATGAACTGATCTGAAACTCACTTGCTGATGCTTTCAATTCTTTTCTTTAGCAACAGCTTGGAGGTGCAGGTGGTCAAATGCAACCAGGTCAAGTCCCTCCCAACCAGAACTTTTTAAACAGAGCACCAGGGCCCATTCCTGTCTCACATGGTAACGTCCAGCAACAGGTAGGCAGACCATCACGGTGCCTGCATGTCCATGCTGGTTCCTACATGGATTTCCCCTTTCCCCTTGCCTGTTTTGTCACTTTACTTATCCAAATGCTGCCTAAATATTTTTCTGCATGCCTTATTGTCAACTCCTCTCTCTCCTGCTTCTTCAACACTTTTCACTTCCTCCTCCTCCTCTCTGATCTATTCTGTGTGCAGTCTGTGGTGGTGGGCATGCCTCCTGTTAGTCAGGTTTCTATGATGGAGGAGCAGCAGAGGCAAAACAACATGGTGAGACCTAACTAAGACTTAAGGATGGCTTATTTCCTATGAGCATGTTGCAACCTACTAATTCCAACTTATATTTTCCTCTTGAAGTGCATGTCAGACAAGCATCACCTGCATGATAAAAGGACTTTTTTTGTTTTTGATTGTGATGTTGGATACTATATGAAAATATTGACTTAATATTTAATATAATACACAGTTTTAGATAATAAGAGTTAAAGTTGATTTTTTTTTGTGGTCCAATATTGCAGTTAAAGCTAATACTGCTGTCAGAGCGACAACTGTATGTTGAGTTTTTTGTAGTTTTTTTTATTTTGTTGTTTTAGCGTGCTGAGAGAATAATCAGGGGTAATTACTTGTGCTGCTCTACTAACTTATACAACACCACGGTGTGTTTAAACCAAATTATAGCAGCATATGTAGTAAATTACTACAAGATTAAATACAAGACTATAGATTCAGTCAGGATTTAAACCCAGTGCAGTCGATAATAGAACCATACTATATTTTGTGTCGGTTTAACTGTTGGACGGCTCTACAGATGGCACTGAGAGCAGCTGTACCAGCAAACCAGCAGCCACCAGTCAATGGTGCTCCACCCAACCAGGTTGCACAAGGTGGACAAGCCCCACCTCAGGGTCCTATACTGAGGCTTTCAAACCCGGGAGCCAATCCGCAGCTTCGCAGTCTTCTCCTCAGCCAACAGCAGCCAGTAAGAAACACAAACGGATCTGTCTTTAGTTGATCCCCCGACGCCCGTACTGAGCCCCCAAAAATGTCTCAAAACTTTAATGTGCAACTCATGTCTACATGTTAGCAGAGTTAACTTGTCTCTTTTCTTTCTCTTTGTCTTTGCAGCAAGGCGGGGTGTCTCACATGCAGGGCATGATGTCTCACCAGGGTTTAGGACAGCAGTTGGTCCACTCAGCGCCAGGAGGGGGGGCTCAAATGCAGGGGCAGTGGAGGCAGCCGTTGGCAGGTCAACAAGCTCAGTCCTTACTGACAGTTTGACGTCTAAAAGGACATGAAATTTGAAAGGCAGCTTTGAACAAAATACAAGTCACATAACATCACAGTGTGTATGGCAAAGCTCACGTACTCCTACTACTTTCTGCACTTTACATCACTGCAGAGTTCTCCCATGCATTAAGTTGTTTTAATCTATTTAAAACTTGCTTGAGTTAGATGTTCTCCTGCAGCCTGCTTCAATTTGTCAATTATTTTCGTTCACATTGATTCAAAAAAATTTGCAGAACCTCTGGTTCATTTACACTGTATATTGATTTTGAAGCCCAGCACAGAGTAAGATTAATGGAGATTAAAGATTTTCTCTGTGGTTGAAGGATTATGGTACCATTTAAACAAAGTTGAACAGGAGACAAGTTACAACGGTGCAGATTTTCTCCCTCTGGCTGTTTATTTTATTTCAAAGTTCTAGGATGCAGCAATTTTCTTTTATAATCTCTAACCGGTTTTAGACAAAGAGGATGTCTCTTCCCTCGTGGAGGACTGTGAGTGTGGGTCGAATGTTTTACACCCTAAGTTAGGTTTGTTGGCACAATGTAGCTTTTTAAATAGGAACCTTTTTGAGAAAAACTAAAACATAGAACAAGTGACTTGGACTGATAGCTCAGCTACCATAAAGTACACGTCTGGATCAGTCGGTTACCTGAAGTAGGTGAGCTGTGATTGGTCCTGATGTTAGCTAACAACAACACTCCAACAAACACAAGACATTTATGATGAAACACGGCAGGTTTAACATTGAAAAAGTCACCTCCCCACAAATGAAAACAATTTTATGTTTACATTTTTTATGACTTATAACAGTGAGTCTTCCATACATGGCTGAGCCTCCCACTCTGTTCACAACTAACACCTTAATTTTGGGCATTTGACAGCAGCTCTGTATCATTTGTCAGGTAGTGAATATTTCCACCTCGAAGCATTCTACCACTTGCAAATTAAAGGAACAAGTTGAAAACACAGAGAGATGGCAGAGTCACAGCACATCATCGTACAGCATTATAGTTCAATTTAAAATGACTTCTTTTTTGACACAAATTTTAGATGTGAATGACTGAATGTTGAACATGTCTAACTTTTTTTTTTTTTTTCACATTGTCTACCTCTCCATGTGCAGGTCCTGTCATGATGTCTGGAGGTCAGAGAGGGTCTGTACCACAGCCTGGGATGCCCCAAGTGTCCAGTAACATGGAGGATGAAATCCTCATGGACCTTCTTTAACTGAGTGCCGTGGACAGAGATTTTAGTTAACATTTGGCAGCCACTTCTGACAACATACATCCACTCTGCCGCTTCATAACTAGCAATGTTCGACATAATTATAGAACAAATCGTAAGTAGTGTCCTCACTTTATGAGACATGAGCTGCTAAAGTTAATTAGGGGCAGACAATTCAAGCATTAGTTTTTTATGTAAATGGTCAAACTAGACAGCCTGCTAATTGTCTGTGCCGTACAGCGGATGGAGCATAACCAGTGGAAGTGGTCAACTGTATCATGCTTGTGGATCATTTGCTATCCTTTTTATTTGTAGTTTGAGGTAGAAGAATGCATTCTGTCTTTTTTACTTTTTCTTTTTTCTGAATTGTGGATATTAATACTGTACAAAGGTAAAATAAATAACCATGAAGTTTGGGTTGATTCAGTGGATTTCAGCATCACACCTCAGTTGTTGTCACTGCAGTGTGGACTAAGGTGAGAGGATGAAATGGACACAGTAATAGATTGTTCAGTGTCCATTACTGCCAAATTGTGTCATAGTGTTAATTTTAAGTACTCCAATATGTTGTGGAACCATAGAGTCTACTTGTGCCAAGTAGTTCTACCAGATGGCATCAGTTGGCTATGTTTCCTTTGGCATAGCATACGGGCAGGCTGTACGCATGCGCACGTGGCACAGTCTCCACATTAATATATGTGCCCACAGTCTGCTTTTTTTGAAAGTGCGCCCTCAGACACACATACATGCTGAGTCTTTAAGTCATAACCTTGCATGACGTAAAAAAAAAAAGGCCATCCCGCCGTGCGCATGCTGGTGGCACTGGTGCTGAAACCGTAAAGCCCAGTTGGTCGAGCACAAATAGGGAAAATCACATGAACTTTGTGCACAGCACACTTGGACACTGTGTGTACACACTCGTACCAACAGGAAGTGATGTCAGCCCCTGTCACCTGGGAGACGGAGACGGTTGCTAAGATACCATGACAGTGGGTTCTTGTTTCTGAGCTTTTCCTCAGCCGTGCTCTCACATTGACTCACACAGACAGACACTAGTCCCTCAGTGGCTGGTGTTCATCCCTCCCATTCCTTAATCGCTGACTGGCCCTCGGAGCTGAGGCTTAGCTTCACCTCATCATCTTTTTTCAAGTCTCTTTTATATTTCACACTACTACTTTTCCTTAACGTCAGGTTCACCTGTCTGATCAATTGGCGCGATAAATACGAGTGACGATACCCTTTAGGCAAAATGTGTTTGAATTTATACAAATCAAATCTATAGTTGTGGGAAATTTTTTTTAAATTATACTGTATATACTGTAAATATATATATATATATATGTGTGTGTGTGTGGAGGTGTATATATAAATATATTTATTTATGTATATATAGTGTCTTTGTGTTAGGTGTATGCTTATTCAGCTTCACATATGTATCGTTTTTAACGTATGCATGTAGGAGGCTTGAAGCTGTTACACGCAGCCACTTTCCCATCAAGTTGAGGTTAAGAAAGATGATTCCTTCCTAAAGGTCATACAGCATGATGAGATTCAACAGCAAGAAGATGCAAAGAAAAACATTTTGCATAAGCAAGGATTGTACAGTGACAGATAATAAAAACCGTCTGCCAATATACCCAGAAATAATAATGCTATTTCTATGGGTGGTCGCAAAAAATAGTTTTTATTTTCTTTTTTCCACTTTACCTCATTTTGACCATTTATTTAAAATGTTCAGCAGTTTTTTAACACTCAAGTAGATATTTTATTATCTTTAAAATATGATATATTTGACAACAGTGTGATTAAGCTACATAAAATAATATATTTTGTACACAATCTAAACAACATGAATCATTCAGAGTTTCAGTAATTGTGTCTTCAAGTCACTTCATGCATGTTCAGCCTATATTTTTGTTTACAAGATGGTTAATATTGACCAAAAATGGATAGCAATTAAAAAATAAACTAACAAGTGCTACAAATGCCACAATTAAAAACTAAAACCTCACAAACTGAAAAGTTCATTTACTAAGTTAGTGTTCATTTACTAAGTTAGTGTTAGGATCCCCTCCTGCAGGGGAGGTGGATGAGTTACATGCTCCCTGTTTAGAAACAACTTAGACTCTAACTCTAAGTGTGTTACTGTAATAGCTAAAATGGCAAAAAAGAATGTGAATAAGTTTCCTAATGGCTGGCTTAGACAGAGTAAATATGAGTGCATCATAAAACCCGTCCAAATGCCACATTTGCCCTGTGGACCTTAAAAACTAAAGATCACCATCAGTGTGTAACAAAATTTAAGGTTTAAAAAATGTCAATATCTACAAACTCCTCTTCTTCTCTTCACTTACAGAGTGAAATGCATTCCTTTATAGGAGCCTAACCACTATAGTGTTCCATTTTACCTCCAGGTTCTTTAAAGTGTAGAAAGTGAATGCTCTGCAGTAACAATCATTCGACCCTTTTTCCTATAACTTTCTATTTCCATATCTAACATTCCCTTTACCATCATTCCACAGCTGAATGTAACAAAGTGAGGCAGCTTTGTAATAGAAAAGGAAAAGATTCCACTGCTCAGTATGTATATAATATTTCCATATGCACTACGTATCTGATATGTAAGGCAGTGGATCCCTTAGATGAAAATCTGTCAAAGCAAACCTCCCAAAATCCTAGGTCTTTTACATGTCACACACAGAATGATACTGTTTGCATTTCAGTATAATAAATTGCATTTACTGCGTTTTCTCTGAGTACTGCTGGAGTTGTTAGCCTGAGCTTTACTGCAAAGTGGCCTGAATATAAAATTCCTCTGCTACGTGTTGATTGTGTGACATTTGGTTTGTTGTCTGTGCCTGTTCTCGCCATGAGGAAATGCAGCGGACCAGTGTAAAGGCCAGTTAGGAAAGGCTATGGACAAGAGATGGAGATTATACAGCCGGGTGGCAGAAGTGCTGCTCAGCATAATGGGGTTTATATGCCTGGGGGCCGAGTTTGTTTTACGCCCTGCTGGAGGAGGTGATGACAGGAGTGAGCTGTGCAGGAGCAGGAGACACGGTCCTATTATTAAACCTTGCCACACAGAGAGCGCACGTGTGGTGATAATCCTGTGGTGGATGAGTTTAGCCTGGACATGGGGAGAAGATAGGGAGGAAGCAGAGTGGGATGGTGGTTGGAGAAGCATATAACACCTTGAAATTGGATTTGTCTTCAGGGAACCGGTGGTTGAGGTCCACTTGGTCTGGAGTGTGCGTGACGATCAATGGCACTATTGGCCTTAATGGATGCTGATGCCTGATAGGACTGTTTCTGTTGGGGAGGAGCAGTAAGCTCAGTGGTGGAGATTCAGGCCTGGTTAACCATGAGATTTAAAAGGTTCTCTGATCTCTTTGGGAGAAAAACTCAGCAGCGTTAGTGGGAAAATAAAAACCTTTTGTTTGAAAGTCATAATGGGTTGAACATTATGTTCAGTCGAAGGAGAACTGTGGCATTTTCTATTACATGACGAGGTCACTGAGGAGTTCATAGAAAATGATTGAGAAATTGTGTGCTATTGACCTCTTGTCATGCTCAAAATATCATTACAAGTGCCATGCAGTGAGTGATTGTGAAGGAACAAACTCAGAGTCATTGATTTCCTTTAAATTCCTCCACATACGGCGCCCTTAAAGGGACATGAAAAAAAGAAAAAAAAGTTTCTAGTGGACATGGTAGCAGAGAAGTTAACCTCTTTTCATTTTGTGTACAGGTAAGCACCAGAATGTTTCAGAGGAACTGAAATGAGTGAGTATGCGGACAAATTCTTTTCTGAGACATGAGAGTTTCAGGTGAGCACCAGCAATGTTTTTTTTCTATATCCTTTTAGGGCTCCGTAGGACTGACTGTACCACGTGTGGTTGTGGTTCTCTGTTTTGAAATTGTGAATCTGCTGAAATTGCACATGAATTTGCCTGCAGACTTTACATGGGGTCATATGGACAAATAACATCCATTTCTGGTCTTTTGCAGCTGACACACATTGCTATATCAGTGCTCTAACTACTTTGTACCCAGGCGGTTTGGGTAAATCCGTGTGAAGCTGCAGGCTGGGAGAGGAAAAAACAAATATCGCAGGGAGAAAATGACTTTTGGGCAATATCTGCCTGTGTTGGGTTCTAGTATAGATGTCCTGACCCAGGGCTGCTGAGACCTTGGAAGCTGAACCTGACCCATGGCAAGGAGAGTGCCTGTGTGTCTCTCAACCACGATGCTGCCACAGCGTAACATACAGCAACAAAGAGCAGAGCAGAGGAGACATGAGAAACATCTACAGGGCAGTGGCAGAAATACTGGATGGCAAGCTTTCTGTCTTCATATGAGGCACATTAATCCTCACAGTGGCTCCCATCTTTATTCATTTATCGGCCTGTGGTGTCCACTCAATCAGTGAGTTAAAGGCTGGCCTGATGGAGCGAGCCCTGCACACCGGGGGGGGGGGGGGGGGGGGATTATACTCCACAGCCAGAGCAGACACTGCAGTGGGCTGGGGAGGAAGAGGAGGAAATGTGAAGGGACTCTTTTAAATAATGAGGCATAGAGGGAGGGGGAAATTGTGGGGGTGTCAACTGGAGGTGAAAGGAGAACAGCCATGTATGAAGAGAGAGTGAGATTGAGAGGTTGAAAGTAAAGGAGGAAGAGAACAGTCAATATCAAGTGAGAGCAATAGGGAGAGATCCAGGACAACACCTCCACAGACTACTGAGGTATGTATGTGTGAGGGGAGGAGGGAGGAAGAGTGTGTGAGAGTTAGAGAGAGGGAGGGATATCCACTGCACTGTTGTGTGACTGGAAATTTAATAGAGAGAGAGAGGGGGGGGGGGAGGGGAGGGAGGCAGGAAGGCGGCAGGGGAGGGTAGAGAGGAGAGAGTGAGTGAGAGGAAGGAGCAATGCAAAAGCAGTGAGCGAGGAGCGTCGTTGTTGGAATTAAAGAGGACTGGGACCCTCACTGCGGAGTGTGGATTTGTGGGATGGTGTTGGGATCGGGGGTGGGTGGGGAGTGGGGTTGGGGGGCAATTGAGCAGGAACATATTGTGCATAAACCAGGAAAAGGGCGGCCGAGGCCATGTGCAGCGTGCAGTGATTAATAAGAGATACAGGTTGGCCACCCTGTTGCTGCATCCAGACTTCATACGTGGGGGGTCAGAGTCACTGTCATGTTCCTCATCTGAATCATGCTCCTTATACTCACATACATGTATGCGCATGTGAGTGTGTGTGAAAGAGAGAGGGAGGGAGAGAGAGAGATGTGTGCAGTGTGTGTGTGAGAACACCTGTCTGACGTGATGGAGAGCAGGCGTTGAAGTGCAAGGATATGAGGAAGAGTGATCCTCTGACTCTCCATATAGAACGTTATTAATCCAGTACTAATCACCCGTCTGACCACCGCCCACCCACCCAACTCTCACCCATCACTCTCCACCTCCCTCCCTCCCTCTTTCTCTCTGCCGTCTGATGGACACACTCACTCACCCACCTTCGTTCTCTCCTGCAGCCTTGTATTAATATCAGGCTGATGTGACTAACCCTCCATCCCTGACACTGGCCTGTAACCTTGACCTGACCTTAACCCAGCCTCCCCGTCATCCCTGGACAAACCGTCCGGCCCATTTCTCCAATGCATTTTCTGTCAGAATCATTACACACACGCGCACACACACTGAAAATAATGACAGGACACACAGATCCGTTGAAGGCAGCGCTGTACAGGTGGGGCTCAGCACTCACTCTGTGTGCTTTGAGCGTTGCCAAGGGAACCGGGCAAGCAGCAAATGTTCCTTGTAACAAGCTGTAAACACGGCCATCATCATATTATATAGAGATATGAGCATATGGACACACGTGAAATGTAAGAAAATACAACAACAACGAGCAAATGTGCAGCAGCAGCTGCCGCCGGAGGAGAGCGGCTGCTTGTATAAGCATTACTAATGGTAATGATGGGTCGGTGGGACGTGGTCACATTTACAGGTGGTATTATTTTTGGGTTGTAGCCGTGCGTCACTGGCCGCAAGCAGCAAAAGTAGAGCGTTGGTGGTGGGTTATTACCTGCGTGGTAATTAAGATGGAATAAACAACACTTCATGCACTCATACAAATAACACATTTCTAATGGTAATGATTATGAACAGGGGGGGGGGGGGATTATCAGTGTCGCACAAAAGCATTCTGAACAGTGATTCAATCCACCTGAAGATCCATGAGACATTTCACCGAACCAGCGGTGGCAGCGCAGCACTTGGAGAGCGGTGAATCAAAGAGAGAGAGAGAGAGAGAGAGAGAGAGAGAGAGGGTGAGAGAGAGAGAGAGAGAGGGAGAGCGCTGACAGTGAGCGTCGGCAGCGGCGGCGGCTCTGCAGTGGAATACGCTGTTGTTTGGGGGAAGGTGAGTGCGTTCTCTCTCTGTCTCTGTCTCGGAGTTACCACAGACCAGGCGCACGGTGGGAACAGAACACATCCAGGACTAAATCACTGCCGCATCGTCACCAAATATACACTAATAAGAGGTAAGTGGAGAAGATGCCACTGGTGACATTCGCAGAGCTGCGTGTGCGTGTGCACGTGCATGTGCGCCAACAGTGTTGTCTCGTGTGTTTATTTCTACGTGTGCGTCCGGACGCGTCGTTACAGCGGACCTGTTAATGCGCTGTACAGAGAGATCTGCAAGACCTGTGTACTGTGTGTGTGTGCGTAACAGAGGGTTTGCGTGTTTCAGTGTGTGTCTGCGTGTGCGTGTGTGGTGTGTGAGTGTGTGGTGTCAGTGTGTAACAGAGTTCCGCTCCAGGCCTCCTCACTGACTGCATGATGCTCAGTCTGTGCGTCGTGCGCATAGACTGTGCAGGTATGAATGGAATTGGCATTAAAATAATTCCGATATCCAGCGAGTGAAATATCAGTTAGTTTTACCTCATTTATGTCTTTTTTAATTTTTTTAAATTTTTGGTAAAGTCAAAAAGAGCGCACCACAGACGTGGTCGGACCTGGTGTTAATGTTGAATCCGATTTACGCGCAACTCGCACTGGACTAAGAGAACAGGTTCCAATCTTTATTTTTATGTTGAGGTCCAGCAAAAAAACATGCCCCCCGACGATGACCCCGGACTGGGTTGAAAATGCGCAACACACCTTGAGCTTTACGCGTTTTGAGGAGTGAGTCAGGAGGAGCCCGGGAGCCTCAGGCTGAGAACAAGGAGCAGATAGATCAGGACTGATGAATGAAGATCTGCTGCCTCCGTCTGAACACACAGTGACACGGGTATGAGAGGATTTGAATGCTAATGTGCACGGGTTTAGAGAAACCCGAACGGACTGAGACAGGAGGGAGGAAATTACTGGTGCCATGTGCGCGCGCGTGCGTGTATGTGTGCGTTCAGAGTGCCAAGTTGGATCATCTCCTGACTTTGAAGATAGAGAAAGTATAAGTTATTAATGGGGTGTTGGAGGGTGAATTGGGGCACTGGGGCAGGAATTGACAAGAGAGTAATATAT
>NC_024323.1:6354456-6399042 GCF_000523025.1 Cynoglossus semilaevis | reverse complement strand
GAGAGAGAAAGAGACAACAAGTATTTGCTCATTTCCTGCTGTACCAGACAGAGGAATTTCAAAGGTTTTGAAGGCGACCTTTAAGTCAGGTCTGTCCAACTCATTATTGCACAACGCGTGGCGTCTTTGTTGATTTCCTTTTATTCTCCACTGGCTGAACAGGCACTTGTGTTTTGCTGTGTGCATTTTACGATCTGTGAATTTCATTGATGCAGCCATATTAAATTTTATGCCTGTTACTGTACGTGTAAACTCCTACACCACTGCAGCTCAGCCGTCAAGTGGCAGACCATGACACATACCATTTTATGAGCCCCTGCTCCGTCGAACGGTCTCACCGTTTGGGACAAAATGTAGGGTGTGTGGATGTAAAACTTTAGGAGGATGGTATCAATTTTATGTAGTCTGTAAAAGTATGCATTTGCCCACTCATATTGTGTAGCTTTATGTTCACTTTGTGACACAGTAAGGCTGCTCCTGCACTGCAACGGAGCAGCAATGCAAGGCCTCGGCTCCAGGAGACGCTCGTCACATGGTGTCACATTTAAAGGCAAGGCTGCGCTTGAAATATGAAGAAAGTGTCGCTTCTGCAGAAGTGAGGCCAAAATGTCAGTGGGATTTGTTCATCCTGAACTTTGCCGTTTGCCCTTGCTTCTCATTTTCAAAGCAAAGGCCTACCTGAACCAAACGGGATCAACTTCAGGCTGCTGAATACACTCAATCTCAAGGAAAAGAGAGAAAGAGTGCTTTTTAAAAAAAAAACAAAAAAAAAAACATCGACGATGTGGTCTTCAGGCTTGAAGTTGAATTCTCAGAAATTTGGCAGCAAAAACCTTTCGAGGCAAAGTGATCTGAATGACTAACATCCTCCAGGACAGCACGGCTTAAGCTGTATCACCTGAGGTTGGAGAGATTCTAGACCAACTCTGTTGTTTTTAATTAAAGCAGAACAATGTTATGATTCATGTGAAGAAGGTAAGAGTAAATTAGTTAATGGGAAGCTTACATTGTTCTCATTTTTAAGCCTTATTTTTCAATTTATTTCCTCTTTAGCTACAGTCAGGTGGCTTCAGGCTCATGACTGTGTTGGACGTAAATCCAGGAATTTATTAATTGGAAAAAAAAACCTTCTCTTCCAAGTTAAATATTTTCGTCTTTTTGTCCACCAGCCCTGATGGTTTGCGTGGTCGTTCTCCATGATTTTAGCTGTCACCGGTTAATTTGAACTAAATGATTCTGAATGATTTCAGACAGAATAGGCCACGCTGCTCTTAATTTGTGAGGCGCACCATTAATACATGGTTGATGAGCTCGAGGAAAACAAGTGAGCAGGTTAACAGGGACATGGTAAATTACACCTGCACACCTGGCCTAGAGGGAAGGTGTGACTTTGAGATAATGCTCAGTCTTTTACTGGTCCACTGCCGTTGGAGACTATTTCTGGAGGAGATACGGAGAAGTCGAAGCAGATTCTCCCAAACCAGCACACGAGGTGGTAAAGGGCACGGGAGGAGTGCGGCATACAAATGATTACCCGCCAAACGTTGTCCAATGTCAACGATTTGTGCGTCTTTCGATAGACGCCAGCAGGCTTTTAATCTAGTTAGTGTAGTTTGCCTTTCATCGTCCCCTACTGTACCTATATAAGGACAAAGGACTGCATTAATTCCGTGGGACGTCTCTGCTGCTACATTAGAATGCAAACCTTGTAACTGTTGCCCTAAATTTGGTACCTGTGTGAGCACACATTTATGCGTGCATTTGTGAGTGTGTGTACACACTCACACACACACTGATTTCTGTATAACTCTCTCTCCCCCCCACCCGCAGTTTTCTGGGTGTGTGAGGCAGAGAGAGCCAGATTATAGATGACACTAAAACGGCTCTAATCAGGGCAAGCTGGTCGCTGATCTCTTCATAGGGCGACGGTGTCATTGATTGATGGCTGCACGACTTGCTGATGTACACAGGTTGAAGGCTGAGGGGAGGGGAGCTGATCAGCACAAGTGGCGGAGAAAATTGTGGGAACAACCTCCAGGCTGTCCCTTAATATTGCAGCACTTTGAGCTGAGCTGAGATGCTGGGATTGGATCACATATGTCACCACCTGCTCGGCTCATGTGTGACCCCAGAGAGGAAAATCTGGGATGCTGTTATTGTAGAAAGAGATGTCTACGAAAGAGGCAGACCGGGACACACTTCTCGGTCTCTGGGGATTTATTGTATTAAAGGTTTCTGACCATGGCAGGTCCAACAATGAATCTCATCTGAACATTCACCAACAAATCCCAACTTCTGATACATGATGATCCTTCTTATAGGCATAGACAAACATGGTGTTACGCCACATTTGGCTGTTATTCTGACTAAACATGGTCAGACACTTTCCAGATGCCGGCATGAGGATGTTGCCTAATATTTGGCTCACATTCAGCTAGTAACTGGATAAACATGTTCATTCTCCCAGGTCATCTTGACCTGTTCTTGCATGTGCCTGTCTCCCGTCCTCCTGTTATTCTGGCGTCAGTTTGGCCTGTTGACCTGTTGTTTGGCCATGTCAAAATATAGCAACAGCTTCTTCTTGTCAGTGCTTGGCGTTTCCTGTGATTCTGGTCTACATAATGTTTTTCTCTACCACACCGTTTTTGTTCGGAAAAAATGACACAATGTCAGAGATGGATGTCAGTAACTGGACAACAGGAGAACAGAGCATTAACCCACTCATAAAGAAAACTGAAAGCTACATGTGTGGGGAGGGGAAAGGGGGGGTCAAAGTGTGTGTATAATTAGTTTTGATTGGTTTGATCAAGTAGTGGTACAGACATATAGGCGTCTGGCCCTTCTGAGGATAATGCTGTCTGTGTGGCCATTAATTATTGAATAAGACTTGAATGACAAACGGTTAATAATTATAATGTGATAATCCATGGGACTGACACTGGAGAAATCTCACCAAAGCAATTCCTTTTTTTTTCTTTCCCTCTTCACGACCAGCTCATCAATGCTCTGCCAAATCTGCAGTGATATGTGTTTTACGATGGTTTAAAATTCACCGCAGGAACTCCACAGACTACAGGAGTGAGGATTTAGTTCTTGCAGTTTGAAATGAGCTCATCAGTCAGCCCCACATACCTGATATTGGGTTTGGCAAGAGAAGTGATATTATCTTCTCCTGGAGAGACTTAGTTTTAGTACGTTTGATTGGGTAATGGGGCGGCCGGGCCTCAGTGACTGTTGCGCTTGGCGCTTGCTTCCAGCTTGGCTGCATATCGTCAAAGAGTCTTGGGGGAATTTGTTTCGGGTCAGTGACAAAAAAGGAGCTCAATACAGCACTGCAGAGTCAAGCTGGGGCCTTCCCTCCGTCTGCATCACTGACTGGCTGCTGTGGCTGGAGGCACAGTGGCAGTGGCATACTGATGCTGATGCTGCTGCTGATGCTGATGCTGCTGCTGCTGATGATGACTGTATAAGTAAATATTGATGATAGCAAGAAACAGATGAGAGCAGTAAACATGGAATTTATAACCCAGATGACCAAAGTGTGATGCTCAACAGCTCGCCCCTCCTCTCCCTGTTGTTGTTTTTTTTCTCCTTGCTTCTATGTGATTCACAGTTTCCACGGCAGTGAGAAAACACGATGAGATGCCTGGAGAGAAGCGTGGGCACACTGTCGCACAAAAATCAGATGTGCGTCCTCTTGGATATGTTTGGTGTTTGGCACATGTTTTGGTGATGTCATAGTAAGATGGTGGTGATGACACACACACCAGACATCGTCCCTGGGGACCGCTAAAGGCCACAGTTGGTGTAGTTAGCAGAGCTACGTACTGTTGCGGTGATAAATCACGGATTGGGCTCCACGTATGGGACGATTACTCTGGTGCCATGATGTGAACCTGAACATACGTTCTGCATTTCTTTTCCAAATCCCTGGACTCCCTGCAATGTACGTGCAGTGTTGACTCAGTTGTACTACAGCATGTCGTTTATTTATATTTTTTGCCCCATTGCACTTCCTTACCTGATATTGGATTGGGTGTTGCAGCGGGTTTAAATTTCACTGCGGGGATGGGTGGCTGTTAATTGGTGTGGTGAGGTGTGTGATGTGTCACCTCTGAAAATAAGTGAGTCTTTATCATAGACTCTATATAAGAAATGGACTGACCTGCAGTGCACACCATGTTGGGAGAAGAGGTGGCAAACGCTTCAATGTGAAAATGTGAAATGAAAAAAAAACTTGAGTCTGTCCTTTGCTAATTCAACAAAGCCTTTTGTAAGCAGCTTAAAGGACAACAAAGAGGCTTTTATTCAGTAAAATAAACTCATCCAAAAGCTGGGGCTGCAATACACACCAACACAGTTTGGACACATTCCCTGTTTTTGTTTCACTTTTTCACAGTTGATAAATTGGTCCTGGACCGTTCACCAGTCCATCCCAGGGTGACATACAGTACACCAACTCATTACACTCACATGAAGGTCACATTAGAGAAACCTGATCTCCAATCTGTGTGTTTTTCACCAGAGAACCTGGTGATAATCCACATCAGTGTACTGGAGATCTTTCTGCTGCAAGAAATATCTCTAACCACTCTTCCACTGCGTCGCTCTCTGAGGAAATGTATTGTTGCAGTTTTCCAAGTGGAATGAAGTGGAGCTGCTAAGGAGACTCGGTTTAACAACTAGCCATTCTCCATTTCATTTTGCCCAGGATTTGTTTCAACAAGACAGACCAGGAATGAGGACAAGCAACTTTTTAATCTGACTTTTCCTCTGCACCAACACTCTGGTTGGGGATACCTGTAAAAGTCACATGCAACACGTCGGGTTGTTAGTTCTCGCCTCAGTCGTCTTTAGAGACTTTAAAGAATCAGGTTTCCTGTCTTTGGTTTCTCACTCCCGTCTGTGTGTTAATAATATTATGAATTTATTCCACCTGAGTTGACCTCTGTTGACCACTGCCGTCTTCAGTCATGCGTCATTGACCTCCTCAGTAACATGGAAGTGAGACAATAAGAAGAGACAACGTTTCCCTTTACACGGAAGGGTCCAGTGAAATGACGCTCCACTCAGGGAGCTGCAGAGCAGGGACGTGGACACCCCGAGTCCCTGCCAACGTGACGGAGAGACGCAAGATGGTGAGTGGTTACTATGGCAGGTTTCTATGGCAACATCAGGTCTCTGTGAGAGCTTCCATTTCACACAGGCAGAAAGAGAGAGAAAGGGGTGGAGAGATGAACCTGCAGAGAGGAGAAGTCGGCAGCGGAGGTGAGGTGGGGAAATAAACATGCCTGAGGTGAAGGGAAGAGAATTAGGGGTAAAGCGCCGAGCAAATGTGGAGGCGAACAGTAAGGATGGAGAGAATGTAGGGATGGAGGAGTGTAAGGGGGGGCGATGTTGAGGTGTGATGGACGGGATGACACTGAGGTGTGAGAAGACATGATCAGAGGGCACGGAGGAAGACGATCACATGGTCCGCTAAAGCAGATCCGCACCACATTTAAGCATCTGCTCTGTAATTGTCCTGGTGCTGTACGCTGTTTCTGTTTTTATCTCCTTTTCCTCAGCTCACTGATTTAGTTGGCAATGCGCTCAGCTTTGACAGACATTGTGTCAGTCTCTGTGACTGGTCTCCATGGAGACGTCCATCAGTCAGTCTGTGTTAGTGTTTCGCGGACGAAGCCTTATCGTGTTTGTCGGTGTGAGTGTTTATCTGTGTGTGTAGTCAGTGTGCCACTCATAGAAACCGGGCCTGAGTGAAAGCAGCCCAGAGAAGCTGCACGTACAGGTACACAGCATTGGTTTTTGTGGGGAAAAAAAGCTATTTCTGTCTAAATCTGGGAGAGCTTTTTTAAAGTCATGCAGCTGCAGATGCGCAGTCAGATAGACCTATAATTAAGGCTCATCCACCTCTGCTCCTTATGTTGCACCACACTGTCTGAATGTTTATTTTCCTTCTTTTTCCTCCTGAAATCTTAATTAGACACCAAGCCCCTGCTGCACTGTAAAATCTGTACGCTGCAGTGTTGGCTAATGACCTACTTTTTTCTAATGTTATCTATTGTAGCCTTATATTACCTTGTCTCGACATATAGGAAGGCCAGTGGCATATATTTTATGTGTGTTTTTATTCACATTTTGTTTTGAAAGGATGAAATGTGCGGCTGTGGTAGAAACAACATCCAGACATCTGTGGACTCCTGCACCAACGACCTTGACCTTGAGTAGAAATGGAAAACTGTAGACTTGGCACATTTTCATTAGAAACAAACATCCTGGCATTTAGAAGTTAAGAAGTGATCTCAGATGGAAGTGAGTGAGATAATATCTTGTAACTTTTAAAGGTGTAGTAGGAAAATTCAGAAAGTCTTTACTCAGGAGTATTTTTATTTATTTATTTTTGTGTGTAAATAAGTTGTACATTTTACCAATATTACCAATATTACTGAGCTGTAGCTGTATTTATTTACATTACCAATACTTTTGGGTAGCAGTGCAATGTTGTCCCTGCTCTGCAGTACTGGACATTTAATGCAATATCAGTTAGAAAGCTAAAGAAAGTCTATTTTTTTTCAATTAATAGACTTTAAAAACTACATTGGTGAAAATGGAGAGAGATGAAGTGGCTGCTGAATACCTCAGGAGAGGAGTTAAAACTTTGGATTGTATGATATATTACTTCTTTATTATGGTCCTGTTGAACCATTAATACTTATATAAGCCTAAGGGCCACATAAAGCCTTTTTCAAGACCCGTGATTGGCCCCTGGGCCCAATTTTGAACATGTCTGACTTGGTTTATGATCTGAAATTTATAGAAGTGTGGTTGCATGGGGTACTGACTTTTTTGACTTAATTGTGGCACAGCTGGAGCTTGGGGTTAACCTGAGACTTGTACTCTGTGAGCATGGCTGCCTTCACTGTTGTTAGCTATAAAAGTATTCCCTCAACCAGGACTGTGTCACATGACAGGAGACATAATCACAATAACAAGTTTCAAAATACAGGGGGTCCTCGACTTCTGTTCCTACGGCTAAGTCCCTCAGCTACACAACGGTAACAACATAATCTAGGACATAAAAACATCAGAGGAGTCTGACAACTTGTACAACATATAGTATATATATACACACACACGTATTTATATATAATAAAATAATAAACTTGAATTGATGAATTCATTTAAACTATAAAAGTATAATTGATTTCACTTTCTAAGACGTGTGCTGACATGCCGTCTAATCATATACAGTACATTTGACTGTTCGTATGACGTTTCCTACGTAGAACAGATGTGCATGGGTCTTGAATGGCGAGACTAATTAAAACTGAATGTTGCCAAAACTCAGGGGCAGCGCCTTTGAGTGTTGACTACAAACTAGCAAAGTGAACACAAAGTCCTCTTACACATGCAGGCAGTGGTGTGTTTGTGGACATGCACACCTGCCTGAGCTATAAGATTCATGGGTAATAATAAGGAACACACACTCTGGGGACCTGGGACTATAAATCCCCCTCAGAGTGCATTATTGTGCAACGATGAATAAACAAAAATGCATTGGATAACACTTATTGTACTTCCACGGAAACTGTAAGGAGCTAATATATACTGTATTGGTAGAGAGTGAGCAAACAATGTGTTCATTTTTATTGTTGTATTTGGATAGTATGTGGGATTTCAGTTTAAAAAAAAAGCATCAAATTATCGGTGTTCAGAAAGCAGAGCTACAAATAAGGTTTAATATGTTGTTTTGATTTGTGTTACTGCCTACGTTGCTCACCTTCAGGGCTTGTTCTCTTCTGCTTTTTAGGCCCTGGATGTTTGAATGACTCTTTTAGTTCATTTTTTGCACTCTTTCTCCAAGTTGACACAAACCAAAGTGCTGTTTTAAAGATCAGCGCTAATTTAATGTGTTGTTTCAAAGATTAAATCAATAAAATAATCATCATTCATAGCTTAATCCAGGGGTGCAGTTAGTCAGCAGTCACAGGGTGAGGGCAGGTATGGTGTCTTCACATACATGGATTACTATATAATATTAACCTAGTCCTAGTGACATAAACACAGTGGAACACACTTTTAAAGCAATGGCTGTGAATGTGTTGAGGTTGTGATGCTCAACAGTAGGCCAACTTACAAAAGGTGGCGCTGCTGAACATGTTTTGGGATCCACTGTGAACGGTACAGAGCGAGCAGGATTGGCAACGCTTGCTGCAGCCTTACAGTCTTTCAGGTGCAACATCAGTTTTTGTGCGTTAGCGCCACACATTTGCCATGATGTTTATTACATCATTATCATTTTTGTGACCATTTTCCTTTTTTCTTTTTTTGCACAATCTTTCCAGAAATTAAAATTCAATTTTCACCGAGGCATTACAGCAGCTAAATGTTACGAACAGAGGGAGCGTTCCTGTTCTTGAGCTTTGAGTGAAAAGAGAACAGCTGAAAGCACTGCTGTGGAGACTTGACTGTCACCTACAGAAGGCAGACACAGCACTGCAGGTATTGATGCTGCTGCTAATAAGTATTTAATCAAGAGTTTAACAGCTATTGGATTAGAATCCAAGTACCTTTTATTTTTTTCTGGATTACTGCAGTAATCTCTAGTCTTATCAAAATTAAAGCAGTTTTTCTCTTTCTCAGTAACTGTTCTGTTTTGTTGCCCAAAAGGGAAAACAATCAATGGAGTCATTTAGAGAAACTCTTAAACCACAGTGAATACTACACAAAAAGATGTACTCTTTTTTAAATTATTGAAGTTTTGAAGACATGAATTAAATTTTATTTTCCCTAGAATAAGAATATGAAAATCTAGAAAGGATTGGAAGCCTAATCCATGTGATAAACACCATAGGTTCAATTTTTTTGCCTCAGACATTCTGAAGAAGTTTTAATCGCAGCCAGCAGAGGGCAGTGTGAGTCCTATTGTCCTAATTCAATATCATAAAAGAAGACAGAAACAACGACGATGTTCTACGGAAAGCAAATGAGATAGAACAGAACCTGTTGGCAGAAAAATTACAAAATTACACTAGCTTCCCACAGTGGGTTTCCAAATAAAAACTCTGTGCCTGTGCGCGAGCAGAGGCATTTTGCATGTAGTTCACTGAATTTGGCAGAGTTCTTTGGCAGACACTTTAGTGAGGTTTGAAATTATAGACAAAACTTTGGTGTTCAATCATCATCATGGACAGGAGAACAAATCTAGGAGCTGGTTAAAAAAACAGTTTTTACTAACTTGTTTTAAAGTCTGTAGTGGCTAAGTTTATTCGCCACTTAGCTTTTAAAAACCAGGCAACAGCAAACCCTGATGCTCAAGGTGTGACTAGTGTTGGTCTCCACATACAATGACTGATGTTGTCAGAACAGGATAATGTTATCCAACTTTTTGTTATTGTTAAATCATGTAGGACCAGACTTCTGGTCTGACATCAAATTTAAAAAGTAAAATCAACAGTCCCAGTACACACACACACACACACACACACACACCACAGACATCCCTAACAAAAGGTTCTTGTGTGCTTTCTCTGGAGCAAAGAGAAACAGAAGCAAGTGATTGTGAAACCCCTCCAAAAAATGCTAAACCGTGGCTTCCTCAGCAAAACAGCTGCAAGCCACCAACGCTCAGCTCAGACACAGCAGCAACATGTTTTACAGCAAACCCCCCTGAAACTGTGCAGTTGACGTTGCTTTGTAAATGGCTGAGAGACATTTTGATTTGCTGCTGGCGCCGGCTTCTCCTTCAAAGCGCAGGAATTTGACATATCTACACGTTCAACAACCTTAAATACAGATTAATTGTTTGCAGAATAGGACGCCTGCAGAATAGGACGCCTGCAGAATAGGACGCCGGCAAATAGGACACCTGCAGAATAGGACGCCCGGCAGCGCCGCGGAACGGACAGTAATAAGTGAATTTTATTTGAAGTTGAGAGCTGCTGTGGTGAATGTGAAAATGTTAACATTGAAAGTCTTTTATCCCAGCATGTAATGACAAGCAGCATGGAGCCCCCAGTTAGGGATTTGAACATACTGACTTGAAATATAATGCATGTTAATGGGGCTGCTTGAGCAGGGTTATGAACACAGTGACTTTTAATCTGCAGAGCTTGGCTTTTTCTGAAGGGGAGGAGGTCCCTGCTCCTGTAGGAGCAATCTGAATAGATCAGAGCTCCTCTCTGCATTCTGCATCCTAATGAGAGCAACGTCTTTGGACATTTGGAGTGGGAGGGTGCGGTAGTAGACGGCTGGAGTCTGCAGAGAGGCTCATGAGTGGTGATTATAAAGTGGAACCTCATCAGGCCTGTTGTTTTAGAAACCAGAGGTCATTGTGACGTCACTCGTCGGAAACAACTGAGACACACATGCCGTCATGAGGTCGCAGAATCAGAATCTGATTAGATTTACAAGCAGGAAGTCAGGGGTTTCTGCCTAATTAATTCTTTATTATACGAGTGCCAGCTCATTTGAGCCCGTGTACGGTCACAGCTTCGCATTAAGCGCATCGTACATTTATGCATCAGGTACTGTACGTGATATAATGAGGAGCATCAAATGTGTATGTTCTGCCGTTGTCTTCTAAAGGTCGTCTCATGGTAATGATATTTAGAGGAGAAATGTTGATGAACTTATTATAATCGTTCTGCTGCTCACTGTAGCTGTGGCTCACAGAAGTCACAGCCGTGAGCTACAAACTCATAACCCAAGAATTTTAAAACAATCCAATTTACATTTTCTGAGCTTGTAATCAGAGGATTATGGTCCGAATCCTGGCCCCAGCAAGGCCGTCGTGTGTTGGACAAGCACAGAAAAAGAACTCTCCTGCTCCCCTGGCACTTTACGGGAAAAAAAAGTGCAGCTCACAGCTCCTGTGTCCAGCGGTGATCACTGGGTTGTTGTTTCATTAATGGGTTAAATACAGTGAGGAATCCCCCTTAGATGATAACTACAGTAGATAAAACTAGATGAATCTTAGTTATGGGCAGTGGCCACACCACAGGCTCAATGATCTTATCACCACAGTTGATACTACTACTACTGATACTATATGTAGTACTATGGCTGTATCTCCTTTCATTTACCCTCACAATTATATTTGCTAATTTAGCTAATATTTGCCACTATTATGTGCAAGCATTAAATGCTATCTTTGTTGCTATTTGTTAGCATTGTTGCTGTTTTGTTCCCTATTTCACCTTCCTTTGGTTATAGATTTTATTATACTATATGTATCTTTTTTTTCCCAGCCAAATGTTACTGTAGCTGTTAGCTTCTTTGCAATATACTTTATTATCATTTTGGGATTAGCATTGTTGGCTGCTGTGGTTCAGTGAGTAGTTTGCGTCATTTCAAACATAAGGTTGTGCGAAAAATACCTGACAAAATAATTTTAATAATAATAATTTAATGATAATTATTTTAATAATAATGTCAAATCCTCTTCTCCGTTGCATGTCTCCAGCAGCTGAAGTCAATAGGCTTAAATAATGTTGACATTAACCTTCTCTTTGCTCCATCAGATAGCCAAAAAAAAAAAAAATCTATGTCACGCAGAATAAGCGTGTTTCCACCTGATTGCGGCGGCATGCTGGCATAACAGAAGCGCGTCTTTAAATCCCTGTAGAGAGGGAAGTTATTGACTGGCACCATCGATTCACCTGTGAGAACGTCCAACCTGTGTGAATATTTCAATAACCTGGGGGGCTCCTTCTCCTGGGAGACAGATATGAATCAGGCATAACTGAGGCAACACAAAGGACACAAGTGCACTATTAGTCACACTGCTTTCAGGGTGTTCAGATGTGTGGGCATATGACGTCAGGACTTCATTCACCAGCAAGGCCAGCGCTCACCCGGCTTTCTTTCAGTGGCCGGGGTGGGAGGGTAAACACAGTGAAGGAGGCCGGCAGAGGAGTCAGACGGCAGGAAGTGTGGGAGTGCAGGGGGCTTCCTCTCTCTCAATCCGCACAATACCAACCAGCCCCCGCACCCCAACCCCACTCCCCCCTAGTGAATAAAAGCTATTCGCCAGCGCCTTACATCACAGCCCCATATTCCATCCCCCATCCAGATCATTAAAAAGAAAAGCAGGTGCATAACTTGGCCGTTTCCACAGAATAAAACTGCTTTTATTGTGCTTTTCATTAAATCTGAGCTCCTGTGTCCCGCTGCGGAATTCCCATTTTGCTTCTTTTTTTTTTAAACTCCGTGGTCTTTTATCCCAAAGTCAATTTTGCCTGGCAGTTAGTCAAACACTCTAAATGTGAAGAGTGTAAGCTTTAAGCATGATAGACTACCCTGGGACCGGGAACAGGGAGTGTGAAGGGAAAATGAGGTTAGATGACTGGGATAAAAATTAATAGTGGTTAGGTAGCAGACGGTGGGAGGTCTGGACGGGATTATAATAGCTTTGTTATGAAGTCTCTGTTGCAGGATTATTATCTGACACATATGAACAGATGCAGAAGCAAATGCTTTTTTTTTTTTAGCTACATAGGCCTGGGTAAAGATTACAAAAACTATTTAAAGACAAATCAGTACACTTTCTCAGAACGTCCATTAAAACGAAAAGATTTAATTTGTTAATGAAATCACATCCTTGCTTCTGGTGATTAAAGTTTTAATATTTAGAAATTGATAACTAAAGTATGTTGAGATGCAAACAGTCGGAGCAGATTTCTTTCTTCTTTCTTTTTCTTAAGTAATTCAATTTAATATATGTTTTTAGTCAGTTGCTGTTTCTATTTCGTGAACTGATCTTATTAAATGTAATTCTGAATGTGGAGTATTTACTAGGATGTTAGTGTCAGAATACTGATCTCTTGAAGCTCACCTCTGTCACATGGCTCTGATTAACTATCAGTGATTTAAACCAAGTCCAAAACTTCTCACAGTTTTAAGTTTACATTTTCCAGAGACCTTTAAAGACATTAATTTAGAAAGTTGTTGTTGTTTTATTTCTGTTGTGACTGTTATTTCTGTTTTCCGGGCTGCTTGATTTGTATTTAGTTTGGCCTCTGCTCACCGTACATTAGAGCTGCCTTTCTTCTCACTTCCGGGGACAAACAAGACATTCCAAGCTGAGCGCCTGCTAAGTGAGAATTTAGTGGTTGTATTATGTTAACCAGCAGACACTGAGGGTCACATTAGTGCTGATTTATCATACCCTAAATTTGTCCGCTTCTTATGAGCTGTGCAGCAGCGAGCTCACTCACACTTGTGATGGAGTGGTTCCACCTCGGCCCTGGAAGGCCCAGTGAAATTAACATCTGGCAAAGTGAAAGACCTCACTGCAGCCTTTGACTTGATTGTATTGTGGCCCATTATATTCCCTTCTGCTGAGACGCAGTGAGATGAGACTGATTTGGTTTGGTTCTTTTTATTCACATGCCATTCACCAGAGGAGTGGGACTTTTTTTTAAAATTCTCAATCACGAAAGTGAGAGAAATTAAATCATATGCCGGCTGAGCGGAACCAAGAATTTTCTCGTTTTAAATTCTGATCTAAATTTCAGCCTTTCTTTGTGGCGGGTTGTTACAACGCTGGAGTAGGTTTGACTGCTGGTCTTGTGACAGGCTGCTGACCTGTGTAGGGTTCTGACTGCCGTTCACACAATGTCAGCATAAATTAGTCACAGCTCTCTCTGTGACCTTCACAGGAGAAGCATTATGTTAAAGGGATGAATGAAGTGTCAGGTATATGCTGAATAAACAGCAGGTCACATGGTATTATTGACCAGGTGATCAACACGACTTTAGAAAAAAATTGCCACGCATCCTGAAATGCTGTGACCTGCCAGATCTTAGTCAGCTCGTCTCTGATAGGTAGAAATGAAACGACCCAAATTAAAAAAAAAAAAAAATCAAAAGAACTTCTCTATCCATCCTCATTACACAAACATATAGAAAGTGTGTGTGTGTGTGTGTGTGTTCAGGTGGCCATCCTGCAGCCCGATTCAGACAAAGGCCTCACAGCACATTTCCCTAACTCACATTTTGAGTATAAAAAAACTAAGAGTTAATTTGGGGGGATAGTGATTATTAAAAGTAAAAAGCATTCTGACTGGTCAAGGATATAGCCAATGAGACACAGTGAATCAGCAGTGTTAGTACACTTGGGCAGATATCCCAAGTTGACCATAATATGACTGAGGCAATTATGCAGCGAGGGTAACTGTGGCCTAAATTTAAAAACAATTAGAATTGTGACTTGACTGATGATTAAAAGTATAATTAAAGGAGAGGGCAATGTATGCTTATAATAATTAACCTCTGTCACAACCTTATTCCAAGTTAACATGTTCTTATTTTATTTTTTAAAAAATTAAATATATTTGTTTTATTTATTTATTTAATTAAAAAAAGAATACATTTAATCCAAATACACTACAATGTTGCATGTATTTCTTTTTGAATGTATTCAGTGCATACATCAGTGTGTACATCAATCAGTGTGTAAACTGTGATGTCACCTAAAACAAATTGTATTGTTTTACATGACAGCTGCAGAGAGGTGATGAACCCCGGAAGAGTTATCGTCGGCCTCCGCAGTTACTCCGCGCCGTGTGAAGCTTTAAAGTTAAACTGTGCAGAAGAAATAACAAATTCTTCCTCTGGCAAATAAAAGTTGAATTCATTAGTAATAAAATGCACAATTGCTCGATTCAATACTCTCTGGGCTTTTACAGCGCTGCGATTACTTGTTGTGGTGGAGCTGGTGACTTATGGTGGAGGTAGTAACTAACTTTAGCTTTAATATTGCTTTATATTACACATTACTGAGGCTGCCTAACTTTATGGCTGTGGTTTAGCCTCTGGCTGTGGAAGCCTCATCCAGATACAGTGTTTTTGCATTTTCCTTTGCGGTTGAAAAATGACTGCAGAATGATCAGAGATTCATTGGGGGAAAAAAAAACTTACATAAGATAATTACATTCCATCACTTTGAATTAGTGAAAGCTCTTATATATAAATTAGTAGGGCGTAGAAAGTGGATCAGATGAATCAGTAAATCAGTCTTTTCAACATGAAGATGAGCAGCTCAACTAGACTGCGGTCCTACAAACGAGGTTTAGACTTTTCTTGAGACTGTTGTCTATATGTCTCTTGGATTCCTAACTACCCATGAGACTTTGCCCTGCAGCGACGCCTCTAGGTGCCAAGTCCCTGTCAGAGTGTGAAACAGGAAGGAAGCTTTTCCCCTTCATTATCATACTGGAGTTTTGATACTCAGATACTGATCAATATATATAAAAAACAAGTTAGCATCAGATATTTTTTGTAGGAATGTTTAACAATAACATATCGTTGTGGCTCCTTTAATTATTCACAGTATAAACACCTGAATATATAAAGCTAATTCAACTAATGCCTTTTTAGACGTTTTAATGAATCGTGTTTAATGTTTAGAAAACATCTCAGTTTCATTTCAGCTGCTATTCTAATATTTACTCACTCCTTGAGGCTCTGTGTTGCTTCTGCACACAGTTTTCCACCGGGGACCGCAGCAGACCAGGAGGCAGGCCTTGTTCTCGCTCAGTTTTCTGTTCTTACAAACAACAGTCCAAAAAAATAATAAAAAATTCCAAAATAATGCAATTTGAGGCTACAGCCTGTAACAACGATTGTTGCTAATTAGATCCTGATTCCATTCCTACGACGTTTCGGAGATAATTAGGATTTATTTCACCGCCTGAAACTAAGACATTGGCTTTAACAGCTCACACAGACACAGACCAAGGCTCTGGGTGGAATTTGACCGGTGCTAACTGTCACGGCTACAGCAGTTAGTAATTCATGGGACACGGCTGGTTTTGTCAGTCTAAACACTTTAATCAATGCAGCCGTAAACCGCAGCGCTTTGGTCCACGTCTAATCACCACATCTCACTGGCGCGTCCTGCTGGATTTTCTAAGGCTGTGCCCACGTTTGCTGCTGTGGAATGTGTGACCCAATTAGCACATTTAAAAATTGTTTTTGTTTTATTTTTATGGCTTATAATACTATGAAATGACTAGTATAAAACACCATTTTATTGCCATCTGTTTTGTTGGATGTTGAAGCTGGTGTTGAGGCAGTATTGATCAGAGAAGCCAATTTACCTGCAGAGATTAATTTGTTTCCAGGTGTTAAGCTTTCTAACCAGGAGGGAATGCCGGGCAGCCTGCACCAAAATACACGTGGGGGGTGAGGAGGGGGCAGGTAATACTTCAATTTAGACTTTAAATTTAGGTCAGACTAAGAAATATGCTCAATGTTGTTAATCAATATTAATATTGATTGCAAAAACGTGGCTTCATCTGTTCTATTAGACATGGACCGATGCTAACTGAATTTTAATGAAAATGAAATTGACTCAATTGAGTGAATAATCAGTGGCTGTAAAACACGCCATCCCTCATATAACAGCAGGAGCATCAGCAGCTGTGGTAACGATTTGAACTGAATCATCAACCGATTTGACATGAAACCGGTTCATTTTTGTTTAAAATCGTAGCTGTCTGTAGGTAAATGAGCAGCGTCAGGGTCGTGGTCCCACTGTGGTACAGTGTCACCGGCCTCGCTTGTTAGTGGGTCAGTAAAAATCATTACCGTTTAGACATTAAACTAATTAGGATTTCTTAACTTTAACCTCACCTCGTGCTATTGGACGTCTAGACTGTGCAGCTAAACTCAACACTTTCCTTCAAATTTAGTTTCAGTCTCTTTATCAATGGTCACCCCGCTCCCTCCATTCATACCTCTGACATTATGTCTTGGCGGTCATGGCCAGGAAGGCAGCGGAGGGTAAAATTATCCAAACTCAATTATCCAACCTTTACAGTCTGACATAAATCTTTATGAAATAAAATTTGTACGATACTTTGTTGCAGATACAATTAAAAATAAAAAAGGTAGCGAACTCTTAACCTCAGGAGAAGAGAAGTCAACCGCACAGAAGTATTCTGTACAAAATAACGTTGAATCTTTTTTTAGATTCCTGCCACGTTCCCAGAGATATCAGTTAAGTGGGCCTGGACTACAGGGAAGTACTGCTTTAATGGAATAATGTAAAGAAGATTTGAATTTGTTTTTCCCATTAAACTTTAAAAGGGGACCTTCATTTATAATACTGTGTAAATCATGGTGTATATCAAGTATTTTATGATACTGTGATTATTTTACCTTTGGATATAAAGCTCAAGAGAACGGCCGGAGCAAAGCATGTAACATATGTAGAGCAGCTGTGTCCAAAGTGTGACTCGTGAGGCCAATCGTGGTACTAGAATGGATTTATTGTGGTCATTAGCATAAATGTTCATTTTATATATAAAACACACAGTTAATAATTAATACACACTTGATTTTGGCTTTGTAGGTAACAGATAGTTAGCTTTTAGAAGCTGAGTGTCTGAAGACGGACTTCTGACCCGCTACACAGTAGCTTGTCGGATGAGACAACCGATACCACACAGACGTGTATGCATATTTTATTAGAAGTCTTTAGAAATGTAAGACCTCTAAGCTGGAAACCCTGTACAGTTTAAAACTGTGTTGCACTGAAGCCTCCAAGTGATCCATAAATGATTCATTATAGTGATATGAGCAGCGTGTCATTAGTTGATAAAAATAACGTCTTATCATGTGTAATTTAACCAAACATGACTGTGTGCAAATTTGATTGGTTCTCAGTATTACACAACAATCCAGAGTTTCTCAAATGACAAAAATACCCCAAAGTGGGTCAGAGTATTGGTTAGACTACAGATTCCAGTTCTGACCAGTATCACAGAGACAAACTCTCAGCTCGGAGATGAACCTTTACTGTAAGGAACCGAGAAAAAAAAGAGTCTAAAAAAAATGCTAAAAAATGATGGAACAGTTTTATTTAACTTTTTTGAGATATGCCTCAGCCGTCTCAATGACAGTTAAACAAAATTTGACCGACAGAGATTTGACCCTTTTTGTGAAGCATTTAAAAGTGCCCCCGCTTCTAAATTTGAGGTCAAAATCTCATATTGACAGTTTGGGCACGTCGAAATAACGTGTTGAAATGTGACCTTTTCTTCTTCTTTAGCAAGTCAATATTCTTGTCTGTGTCTATAATTATTTTATTTACAAGAATCTAAGTTAAACTCACCTTGTTCTCTGCCACTGCATCATCACTCACAGGAAAGCTGACCCTGACCTTTACACTCTTCACCTTTATGACACTTAGTCATGGACGGCGACACTCGGGACAAATTAAAGTGCATCATTCACTGACGCTCAAATGGTCTGGCCTACAGTAATGCGGCCCTTATGTTGACGCCGTACTCGCTCGTGTAGCCTTGTCCCATTTGTGTATGAGTGTGTGTGGGGTGGTAATGAGGAGGGAGGAGGGGAGGAGGAGGAAGAGGAAGGGGTGGAGGATGCCAGGGAGTGGTGTGGAGGTGGTGGTGGTATTGGTGGGATACAGCTGGACAGAGCGGGAGACTGTGGTGAATGGGTAACCATGGTAACTCTCTTGGCTAAGATTTGAATGCAGGGAGAGGAGAGAGGCTAGAGAGGTGGGGGTGATGCTGCAGTGTGTTTGTGAGCTGTGGAAGGACAATCAGGAGTTGGGGGTTAGGGATTAATATGAATCATTGCAGCCAGCGAGTTCATCTTTCATCAAACTGCAAGGTCAGTGCAGCGTTTACCCCCACATGTGGACACTCAGGGCAGAGGGGCAGTGATTGAGTTTTCTAAACAGTTTATTTAGTGCATGACACGGGGGTGGACTCTAACGTCAGAGAATGAAGCTTCTAAAAGTTTATTTTGATATAAAATAATTGTCATCTGGTGTTCAGCTCATACCTGGCACATATGACACTTTTATTTGGCCCACATTTGGCCGGAAACGATGGCACTTGGCCGATCTGTTCCCGTTTGTCAGATCTGGGCCACAAGCTGGTCGAAGCGTTAGCTCGCGCCGGTTAAAGGTAAGCTAGTTGACCAGAAGGGGAACAAACGTGGAGCCTTTCATGTGACATCCTGATTAAATATCGACCAAAAACACCAGATATTCACCGGGAAAGCCAGCATTAATTAGAAGGAAGTAGGGCCACGTGTACAGATTTGCATGCGGACTACATTAGGCTCTCATCAATTTTGGACCAGAGTAAAGGACTGGTGGTACTTTATCATAGCCAGGAGTAGCCCAAATATTCCTGGCTGATTAACATTCGCATTTGTTTTACATTCTGTTTTTGTGTGGCGTACAATTCAATGACAATTTAGATGGTATAATTAAACATTTGAAAAATCTTTCAACTCTACATATTTTTACATATTATTGTGTATTTTTGATATATTGATATATTGCAAGTCTTTTCTAACATTGATCAATTGTCAAACTTATTTCACAGTTTTGTTTGTGCATGTTTGTGTCAGCAGTAGTCATTCCTCTGTGTTGTTTGTAAGGATGCGTATAAGCCTAGCAAGAAAAATAGAGCTTTTATTCAACAGTGTAAAATTATTATAATATCTTTTATATATAATTTTAATATTGTGTTCAATTATTTTTTCCAAAGAGGCTGCCGTTCTCATGTGGTGACATCACAGGTGCAAAACAGAACACAAGCACACAGCCAGGAACCAGGTGTCAACATCAACTGGTCTTTCCTAAAGAACCCCCCCACCCCCACCCCTCTCCGACCTCCCCACCCTCAGTCCACCCAGCCGACCTTAGACAGCCACTGTCTGAACCTCTGCCTCACTCAGCTCCTCTTCCTCTCCACACCTTTCAGCTCTGCTCAGACACAGCCCACCTGAAATAGCTCTGCTGATTTAAAAAAGGTGTCTGTAAATTAAAACATGTGGAACAGTGAGAGTCGGGCTAAAAATAAAAGCACTGTCTCTCTTTTTTAATCTCTTTCTTTTCTTTTTCTTTTTTTTGCAGTTGCGTCGGTGTTGCTGTGTGTCAGCCTGGACATGATGTGGCTGTTGTTGTTGTTGTCCCTGGTAACTGTTGCATCATCCAGCTGTGCTGCAGTGGCTGCAGTTGCCTATTTCACGCTTTGGTGCCGCTGTTCTGTGTCACCTGGAATGTTGGTGTGAATATGTAGCACTAGTTTTAGGCAGGTTTATATATTTAGTATGTAACATTTAAAAAAAAAAAATCACTTTTTTAAAAAGACAATAAAGAATATGGTATGGTAGTATGGTTAGATGTTGATAGATGTTACTTATCTATCAACATCTAACCATACTAAATGATTCTTTCCATCCTGGACATTTTGGTGTCACTGAGATTCAAATGATTGATGTAGAAAAATATGTAAACTCATTATTTTGTTATAATGAGTCAGTGGATTTTAGTCATTACCTTGGACTTTGGTGTCGGCTCAGAGAATAAAACTTTGCTAGAGCAGGTGTCCTCGACCATGTTATTCGGGCTACAGTCTCCCACACTCTGCTCAGTCAGGTTGGTCTGACACAGCCCAGGCGTCTGACCTGAAGTTGAGCTGGTGTTTCAAACTGGAGGAGCTTTGGTGAAATGAAAACTTTTTGGACGGTGAAATGAGTGGATGTACAGTGTGTGTGCACTTCCTGTGGATTAAACATTTTAATGTAATAAAATGCACAAATTAATGAATGTGGTTTGACAGTTAATATATATACATCCATATATATGATCTTGTATCTGATCCCTGTTTCATATGTGTTCTCATGTTATCATTCTGTTCCACTTCTTTTTATGGACATTCTACTGAGCTCCCACTCTTTCTTTCTCCCTCACTCTCTTAAGTTATTAATATTAATGCGTCTCCTCTTCTCTCCCTCCTTATTTTCTCCCCTCTTTCACTTTTAATCTGTCTTTTACTACTGATCTCCTCTCTGCTCTTCTCACTCTTCATGCCTCTCTCTGGGTCTTTATCCCTCATCGTGTTTTTCACTCAACCTTTTCTCCATCTGTCTCTGTCGCTATCTCTTCCGTTCTCCTTCCATTTCTCTCTTATGCCGGCTCACTCTCTGCAGCTTCTCAGTATTCATCTATTACTGTAGTGTTGATAATTCCCTCCTCTGCCTGCAGCCATACAGTCATCTATCAGATTAATAATCCTCTCCTTCTCATTCTTCTCCTTCTTCCCTCTCTCTCTCTCTCTCTCTCCACCTTGGTCTCTTTCCTTATCCTGCATGAAGATGATCAACGTGTCAAATTAGTCCCTGTGTCAAAGTCCCCTCATTACAAGTGCCATCCTTAAGAGTCAAATCTGGATTGGCTAGATGACCTAGTTTGAGGTTATCTATTGTAGGTCTAAATAAGCAGCAGAGGGAAGTGCTGTGGCTCTTCAGGTTGGTGGAGCCTGACGAGAGCTGCTCATAGATTAGTGCTAATGTAGACTGCACCACTCGCTACCGTCCTCCGGTCCCATGAGCATGCACTAGTGTGCTCACACAGGAATTAGCCTTTTAGCTCCACAGTTGTGTCTGCATTGCTGCACAGAGTCAAACTGGACTCATGTTGTTTCAGAGGTCTGGAACCAACCTTGATGAGTACGGCTTTAAAGAAAGGTGATGGCATTGCTCAAACATCAATATGTCATTGTCGTATTAATTGCAGTAGCGTGGTGTAATTAACATGAACAAGCGAGACTGTGGCTGAGATAACTGGAAGCCTCTGTGTCACACTTGTGGTGGTATTATTGCTTCTCAGTAGTAAAACCACGGCTCTCAAAACCCCATTGCTTTTTTTTGTTTGTTTTGTTTAAGTAATGAGGTTGTTATAAGAATAACCTGTGAAAACACAGAGTATTAGCACAAAATATTGGTGGCAATTTTTGAGCCCAGACTTCAGTCCGTCTTTATGTCTTGCAAAATATTTTTGTCTTTTCCTTAGTTTGTGTTGAACTAACAGAGAGTTTATTTTATCTGTCCATCTGCCTGATGAATTCAATCACAGGTTTTAGTTTTATTGCATCTAGGTAAGTGTGTCAGTTTAGGAGTTTGGAATTTAGCCTTCCAGATTAGAGATGGAGAATCGGAATTTGCCTGATTTATTCACTCAGCTGTAACTTTTGTAACTTTCACAAATGCATGATTATAGGTCATACGGGGCCAAATGACCTATGGACTGGTACTGGTCCACGGAGCCCTGATCTATACAGTCTTCCATTTACAACCGGCCCTTCAAGGAGAACTGTATTGGTGATGAGGCCCACAGTGAAAATGAGTTTGACCCCCTGTTGTAGGTCATTGAAGGTCAACCAAAATGTCCAATAGTTTAGGCTTTGTTAAGTAATAAACATGGATGAAGGCCATTCAGAAACAATTAGCAGAAGTTTCCACTGTGTCTCTCTCTCTCGTCATGCACATATATTCATTTCAAAGCCAACATCATTGACTCTTTGTACTTATTTCTTACATGTCCTCTGTGTTGGTTTCATCACTATAAACAGTTGATTACAAATGGCCCTACTCCTCCTCTGGCTGGGAGAATTTGATTTCTGTAAAATAAAGTCTGCTGAGGGATTAAGAGAGATTTGATATAAGCAGTGACAAAGGAGTTCTAATGCTTCTCCCAGATTTCCTGACAGCCTCTCCCATGATAAAGTGTACTGGAGACGTCTACGTGCTGTTTGTTCTTTTCATTCTTTACTGGTGCAAACATGAATCCCTGTCTGTGCTGCAGCTTTAATATCTGTTCTATCCCTTTTCTCTCTCTTTTGTTCTTTTACAGCGACTCCTGGGTTCTACTCGCTTCACAAAAAGTCTAAATCAAAGGACACTGGGAAGAAGAAGGGAATAACATCAACAACTGTTTATCTACATGTTTATTTGTGAAAGAAAAGAAAAGAAATTCACGCGGGGAAAGCAACGGAAATAACCAGGACAAATAGAACGTTTCAGAAGATGCGGCGTTAAAGGGAACACTTCAGGATCGGAGACCAACGTGGAACGTCACCCTACTCTCAAAAGAAACTCCACCGTTGTGGACTCACCTCAGCTGTACCTTCAGAATAAAGAGCAGGGTCATGTCCCAGTTGCCATGCCCATCGCCACGTTGACCTGCCTTCCCGGCCCCTCCCCCTTCCTCTTTCTACTCGCCCAGCTCCTGCTGCAGCTCTTCCTCCCTGGGCCAGAGTCCGTCGGAGCTGCCTCCACCTGCCCCTCCCTCTGCACCTGTTCCAACCAGGCCAGTCGAGTCATTTGCACCAGGCAGAGCCTGGATGAGGTGCCGGAGAGCATATCCGTCAACACACGATACCTCAACCTGCAGGAGAATTCTATCCAGGTAAAGGTCTTTGGGGTGAAGTGAGGACGGCGTCAGTTAGTCTAGGAGCGTTGTAAATACGGTCCATTTACATACACCACAGAGATGGGAAACAACAGTCTTTATGAGACAAATGCTGCTTTTTATTTATTCCTATAAATCAAACCACGTCTCGCAATTTTATGCCTGTCTGGGGATCTTATTGATTTCTTTCGGCTGGTGCTTGTTCCTCAAACACAGATGAGCGACTGGAGGTCATGGTTCAGTCTCATTTTTATTAACACCTGCATTACAACATAAATCAAACAGAAAAAACACACGTTTTATTATCTCTCACATTCCAGTGCAGAGGATGTTTTGTTTTTTTTTCTCACATGCCGCGTTGACATGTCTTAATACATGTATTGATTTCATTTATTCTAAGTGTTGCCATTTGTATAGTTATTGATAGAAGAGGCAATTCCTATGTGACAGACAAAGGATTTTTCCCTTCCGTGGGTACAAAGACACATTAATCAACGCTTTCTCTCAGACTGGAGATTGATTCTATTCACAGAGGGGGGAGGAGGGAGGATTCTAGAGCCCACGGATGGATCGTGTTATTTCAAATAACCACAACAAATGCATGTGCTTTTGTGTCATTTCCACCAAACACTAATAAAATCATATCCTATTGGAACAAGGATTATTTAGAAATTAGGAAACTAAACCAAATATAGTTTTGAAAATCAGGATATACAGTTAGCCAGGGCACAACTGGATTGGCTTGAAACATATATGGTGGAGGATGAAAAAGAAAACTGTCTATTAACTGAATGATGTTGCATTCATTTAAATTAGTAACACATGAGTAACACTGTGTCCAGACATAGAAATATGTCTGGTTTCAATCCACAGTATTTCCTCAGTTCGGCAGAAACCCAACTGTGGTAGAAAATCCAGAATCCCAGAAACCCATGCCTACATTATCTACATTTAACAATTAGCATTTAGCAGAGGGAATTGCTGCTCATTATGCATACATCTGGAGCCATTAGGGGTTGATGCATTAAAACTTCAATGCCACCATATGAGGGACACTCAGACGACTGCGGGGTTGCTGTACTAACACACTCTTCAGCTCAGATTTTAATATTAGGACTAAGCCAGGTCTAATCCTGCTCAAAAAGGTCTGGTTTGGTTCTTGAGTGTCGGTGCTGACTAACCATAAGTCCAGGAAACAGTTTTTCCTTTGCTGCGGTTTAATATGTAGTATTCATTTGGCCAGTCAAATATGATCAAACTACAGATTATAGTTTATAATATATACTATTATAGTTTGTGTGACATTGTTTTTTAATCTAATTATTATACATTATTATTTATTATAAATCTATGAGCCATAATCAGCTATTTGTTAAGTCAGGTTTGGAGAGAAGACAGTGAAAAAAACAAGTGCATTATTTAACAGTGAGTCCCGGTCTCACCTGAGGGACAAACAGCGTTGAGACTTGAAAACAAGGCATTTTATTCCATGACACGGTGCTGACTTTTTGTGTGCTTTACCCATGAATCCCTTGTCCCTTGATGGTGTTCTGTGGCTGTACAGCTGGGAGGGAAGATCACTTAACCACAGATCATCAAAACAAAGCAAACACATCTCCACATCTCCAAACACAGGGAGTGTTCTGGATTTACTATTTTGCTGCAGCATTTCAAGTAATTGGATTACCTGTCATGCTGCTGACAACGCGTTGTTCCTACACTGTGTATACATTTATTTCTATTACACTAATGAAAAGGAATACACTTCCACCACATTGTTAAACTTGTCTAGTGCATCTCTAATCGCGTTGAACTGCTTTGTACGTTGGGCAGAGCAGCCACGTATCCCTTATTCCTCAGAGAAAATATCTTATTAACGCTTATGTGGAGGTAATGGAGCATAAATGGGACATAAGGCTGCATGATTCCGGGTGTGCAGTTTTCACAGATACTGTTTTTAATAAAAGTGAAAACAGTAAGGCGTTTGTTTTTTTTTTTTTGCTTTTCATTTTCAGCCCACAGATTGCATTTCCGTTTATCCTATCCCGCAGCCCCGTTAGAAATAATTAAAAATCTAAAAATGTTTGAACACCTGAGGGTATCCTAGTTTTTCTTAACTTAGTACGGTGAGAGTAAAGCCTTGACAGCTTCTATCCAAAATCAAACCTTTGTTTGCTAGTGTTTGTGGTAATTTCCACAATATGTACAGAACATTTTTGGTGGCCTCGAAAAAGTACATAATGTCTGTTTAATATATGGACGAAACATCTGTGAGAATCCATTTAAAATAATAAAATAATAATTTATATTACTTTGTGAATGGTGTCAATGGTGTAACAGTCCAACACCGTTAATCGTTTCATTATGGAAGCATAATAAGGTTTCAGCAGAACGTCCCCCGAGTCTCATTGAAACAACACTGTGAAATGCACTACAGTGTCAGGAGGCTGCACTGAAATAAGGCCAGGGTTACAAACAGATCTGGGTTCAAGCTAGATTTACTCCACTGTTTACGTAAGGACCCCAAAAGTAAATGTATTTAGCGCCTTTGTTGAATATGTGATTAAATAAAGTAAATTAATTCAATACTAGAAAAAAAAGACAAAACAAATTAAAGCTGCATAAATATTTTGATGTTGATGGTGAAACTAAATATATAATATATATAAAGTTGTTTCCTTGGAACAAATCCAAGCTAAACTTCCATCATGCCTCATATTTTATTTCTGAACAAAAATCCTGCATATGCAACTGCCTTGTGTCACTGACGGCTGACTGTCATAGTAAATACTTTTGACAAGCTCAACTTTTTCACCCAAACTTTAAGCACAAGCTGGAAATATTTTTATAAAATTGCATGTATTGTGTGTTTTACAAAAAATATAAATATATAATAGTTGGGAAACAGTGGGGTCACCACTACAGAAATCCTTTTTGTTTGCAATCCCAAGTTACCATTGAACCTGTTGTACACTGAGTATTTTTTTCAATCTTTGTGTTTCCAGGTGATCAAGTCCGACACATTCAAGCACTTGAGACATCTGGAGATCTTGCAGCTTTCCAAAAATCAGATCCGTCAGATTGAAGTTGGAGCATTCAATGGCCTCCCAAACCTCAACACACTGGAGCTCTTTGACAACCGCCTCACACTGGTGCCATCACATGCCTTCGAGTACCTCAGCAAGCTGCGGGAGCTCTGGCTACGCAACAACCCCATTGAGACTTTGCCTGCCTATGCCTTCCACCGCATCCCATCGCTACGTCGGCTGGACCTTGGCGAACTCAAGAAGTTGGATTTCATTTCGGATGCAGCATTTGTTGGCCTCATCAATTTACGGTACTTGAACCTGGGTATGTGCGGACTGAAAGACATTCCTAAACTGACGGCCCTTGTGCGACTAGAGGAACTTGAGCTTTCTGGGAACAGGTTAGAGATCATTCGACCTGGTTCCTTTCAGGGCTTAGTGTCTCTTCGCAAGCTGTGGCTCATGCACTCGCAAGTGTCGGTCATTGAACGCAATGCCTTTGATGACCTGAAAAGCCTAGAGGAACTTAACCTGTCCCACAACTCCCTTCACTCATTGCCCCATGACCTGTTCACACCACTCCATCAGCTGGAGAGAGTACACCTCAATCACAATCCGTGGGTCTGTAACTGTGATGTGCTTTGGCTTAGTTGGTGGCTGAAAGAGACGGTGCCCAGCAACACCACCTGCTGTGCCCGCTGTCACGCTCCTCCTGCCTTGAAGGGCAAGTACATTGGGGAGCTCGACCAAAGCCACTTCACCTGCTTTGCTCCGGTAATTGTGGAGCCACCTACAGACCTTAATGTCACTGAAGGTATGGCTGCTGAGCTAAAATGCCGCACAAGCACCTCTATGACATCTGTCAACTGGATCACTCCTAATGGCACCCTGATGACCCACGGCTCTTATCGAGTGCGGATATCAGTCCTGCACGATGGCACGCTCAACTTTACAAATGTCACCCTGAGAGACACGGGCCAGTACACCTGCATGGTCACCAATGCCGCTGGAAACACCACGGCGACTGCTGTACTCAATGTCACTGCTGCAGATGCCAGTGTCAACTACACCTACTTCACCACGGTCACCGTCGAATCTGAGACCACAGGAGATGAAGACTCGGCACTGGTTGCCATCAACGAGACGTTCATCCACGTCCAACATGGACCCACTCCTTCAGGCCACGTGTGGCTGGATGGTGTTTCTACCACACCCTCTTCCCTGTCTGCTGGCTGGTCCTCCTCCTCTCCTTGGGCCACCCAGCCCACCTTCACCCTTCCTATACATGAACCGGGTTTCTCAGGCCTAGATGATGTGATGAAAACCACCAAGATCATCATTGGCTGCTTCGTAGCCATTACTTTCATGGCAGCTGTGATGCTGGTGGTATTCTACAAGCTGAGGAAGCAGCATCAGCTACATAAACACCACGGCCCTGCTCGTGCCATTGAGATTATCAATGTGGAGGATGAACTCAGTGCGGGGGCCAGTGGACGTGGCAGTGGAATATCTGGAGGATCCACTGTGGCACAGAGTGGAAGTAGCGGAATAGGAGGAGGCCAGAGCCTGCGACTGCACCACCCAGAAATGGTCAATCTGCCAAATCTGGCCCGATCAGACCACCTTAACCACTATTACAAATCCCATCACTTCAACAACAACATGATGAGTCTGGGAATGGGCGTTGGTTCTGGCATGGGCCTCAACAACAACAACAATCCTTCGTCGTGCTCTCAGAACACATCCTTATCCTGTTCACAGGTTCCTTCTTCTACCAGTGGAGGAAACTCCACAATTGGCCCCCTGCCCTCACCTGTGCCCCTGCCGCAGTTGGGTCTCCACAGTTCCCTGAAAGGCCTAATGAGTAAAGGCCAGAATGAGCCACTGCTGTTCAAGAATGGCTCAAAAGAAAATGTGCAAGAGACACAAATCTGAGTAAAAGTGAGAGCGGAAGTTAAGACTTAAGAAGAAAGGCACCCTGCAGAATGGTAGAGGGAGCAATTTTTAGCATATGAGACTGATTGTAGCCTACTGTCCTTACGGACAGATTCCAGCAACAACAAAATTGACATAGTCACTGCTTTGTGTTATATGTTGACAGAGAGTAGTAGATAGTTAGACTGGGAGAGACAAAGGACACTATCTGATCAGCACCAGTCAGATAATTGCATTGGCACATACATCTCTACTAAATCAACACAAGACCACGACACAATGTAAACAGCCAACACCAGAATTCTTCACTTGTGTGACGTGTTGAAGGATTTGCCAAAGCCCAGGATCAGGCCAACTCTTACAATTTGTATCTGCAATCAGAGTGGAATGAGATTTTCTTTTTTCTTTTTTCTTTTTTTTTTACAGATTTTTTCATATATTCCCAGACCTATTCAGTGTATATATACGGTAAAAAGGCATATTACTGGCCATGTTGTTGACCATGGTGTAAGATTAGTGTTTGGCAGAGACACTCAATTACAAACAATTGGTTCGTTGAATGGTTTCGTCCCAGGTTTCCAGGAAGTACAAGAAAAAAACAAGACAAGCAGGATCAGAGCGATGGAGGGCTCCTGTCCAGGACACCTTTAAAGACTAATTGTCTGCAAAGAGACAAAACAAACAACAGGAGTTGTTCCTTTTTTCACTCTCACTTTTATCCCTTTTACACCTTAGTGGCTACTGTTATCTCGAAAGAAGAAAAAAAAGAGATCCCATTGGAGAAGAAAAAAAAATCTGTGGGATTAAAGGACAACGAGAGGCGTATATAAAGGGACCGAAAGTACATGTTATATATACCGTAAATATATTTTCATTCAAAGAAATAAATTATAAAGAATCCTTATCGAGCTTCTGACTGAACGACTGAAGAATATATAAAACAACACATACATGCACAGCTGGTGTTGTGGCTGTCTCTCACCACTTCTTTCCACTCGGAATAAGATGGCTGTTTTGACTGTGCAACTGAAGGACACGTGGGAGAAAGGCATCTGTTGAAAGAGACAAAAAACAAAAACCTGGCAAAGTGAATTTGAGTGAATTTATTTTGGTCACGACTTTTTTGTAGCTACAAAAAGTGTTCTCTCCTTCCTGTCACATTCACACTTACAGGGTCATCCATGAAGGCGGATCTTTATGCTAACGTGAAAATATGGAATACAACAGCAGCTCCTCGTCGTTTGATATCTAGCTCGGCCACAGAAGTAAAAATAATGATCATAATGTTGATAATGACAACAAGCTAAGTCGTTATTATTATTATCAAAAGTTGGGACTGTTTGTGGAAAGTCGAAAATGCTGATTTAGCATGCATTTTCCATTGGCTTTATCTGCCTGGACAGTAATATAATAAAATGATGATAAAGAACAAGTTACGATGTTGTCATTACTATCATTAAAATGATCATTGTTGTTACGGCGAATGGCAACAAAGAGCTAAAAAGTACTTTAATTTCCATTTGTATATGACACTGATGTCGTCTTTGAACTGTCGACCTGTCGGACTGATGAACAGAAGCTGGACGGACACATTGTGCCACAAAGTGAACTCCACATGCATCAGCATTAAAAGGCTGGGCCTTCAAAATGGCCCCCTCATCCAGTGCCCACTGACTGGTCCACTCTTGATGCCTCAAGCGGTCAGGACCCCTCATGTTATCATGCATTAGACAGGACATGAACCTTTGAAGACTGCTCCTCTGCAGAGGATGATTTCTCAACTGTATCTCAGTGTAATCGTGTATGAGTGGATTTCATGGCAGTAGGAATGACAGGCATTGCTGAGCATTTTTAAAGGTAAGCAACGCTTGCTGGCTAACGGAGGAGGTGACATACCGTACAGTATTCAGTGGTGGATGAATTTTTTCTAATGAAGAAGGACAATTCAATGAAGAAAAAAAAAATATAGAAACTTATAGATCTCTTTTAAAAAAAACAACAAACAAAACCATATAAGTGTTCTTTTTTTATTTTGGGTTTTTACCTAGTTTTGATTATTTTCTGTTTTTTTAATCAAGTGTTATCTTAATTGTAATATTGTTATTGTTATTATAATTAGCTAATTACAATGGGTATAATTATGAGAGATGTTCTGTTAGAAAAGGTCACTTTGAACATTTAAAAACCTGGCACATAAAATAGCAGTGAAAGTCTGTGAAAATTGGTGGCTATTTCTGTTGATCCTTTTCTTTCTGTTCAACATTATCACTCTCTCTGCATTCCTTCGGTTCTGCTTGAGAGGAGAAGACATGGTGAATCTGAAACGGTCAGCACTGGGTTCTCTTTTCTGTACACGGGGACAGGAAAGGCCCTGCTCTGGTTTACAAGCTCACTCACAGTCACTTTCTGTGCTTTCCTGAATGTCACCGCCATCACAGTGCTTGGAGCAGTATGGCGCTCTGTCAACACCTTGTCGCCATGGCTACGCTCTATTGCAGCAAACAGCATCATCAACAGTTTCTCGTAAAAACATCCCTGTGTCATCCATGTTCTTTTTTGTGGCCAATATTCACTCCAAGAAAGTGTGGTGTAGTTTCAGTGGAAAGAACTAAGCTGGAACATTGTACCCATGTACACGCATTAAATAACCCCTCCACCTCTCACACCACCATCTCACCCCCCCACATCAGCTCCAACTCCATAAGCACCCTGGCAGTTGGTTTCCCGGACAACCGTTGCGGCTGCAGCAGCCGTGATGATCGTGTCTTGATTTGAAGTTTAAAGAGAGGAGAACAGAAAGGTATAGAATTTTTGTCGTCCCCTTTTCTCTTCCCCTCCAAACTGCCAGGTGCCATTGGCCACATAATGTGGCTCGTCGGATGTTAGACTTATTTTTACCCCCGTGACTACATTTCGTAAGATGCTGATTTTATGTAACTGAGTCAGGCAATTTAAACGCGTTTATTCCCCTATGCATTTAATTTACATAGGCCACCATTGCTAAATGCATCTATGCACCCTACACTTGTGATTAACACTTTTACCCTGCAACACTCATTAACATACTGTATTTCTTTCCCAACACAGGGGATCCATATTCCTCTCACAGCTTATTTACATATTCATCTGCTGCTGTGCAAATGACAGAGAAATTATCATGTGGCCGTGCTGGTGGGTATGAAGGTGGTTTGTGTGTGTGTGTGTGTGAGAGAGAGAGAGAGAGAGTTTCGTGTACATCAGAGGCTCAAACCAAGGACTGTTAAAACAGCTATTTAGCCCTAATTCTTCAGATGCCACTGCACCCCCGGTTAGCTGTAGTAGCTCATAACTTTAGAAAGCATTGTGTCGCTCCTGTTGCTCCTGTAAAGTGCTACAAACCAGAGGCCATGTTATTGATGCTGGGTGATAGAGGGAGAGCTTCGCTTGAGCTGGAGACGCATAGTCACAGTGCAGCAGTGTGTGAGTCACAGTGTGCTGAACACACTCCCAACACTCACATGGAAATGCCCTGTTGGCTGTGCCACTCAGTCAGCCGTTCAGGGAGTAGGTGAATTACACCAGTGCCTGTTTGTTCACCTCTGGAATTTAAACAGTACGTATGGATGGAAATGAGGACAAATGGAGTGTAGTACTGTTTACCACTGCAAACCTTTTACCAATGTAATGTTGTTGCCTGTTTGCAAACATGTGCAATTGTACAGGTGGCTTTTGTTAGTTTGGTTGTGCTAACGGTAACAACTAACAACTAAGAGCAAAGGGGAAAGGAAGTTCAGTCTGTTGGTTTGCTTTTTATCCTGTAAACATTTATAAAAATTGGAAGAACAACCCCCTGCACCACCACACACTTCCTGTAGCCCACTATAAAATGACTGAGGGAACTGCTGTGTGTGATTCTACTGTTTATTTTGGTGATGACCTTGACCGTCCTCTTTTTCCACTCTCTCCCTCGATCTTTTTGGACGCTCCTAAACAATGAAAGGTCTGTTCCTCTGGGGTCAGTGAGTCCATTTGACAGAACATCTCATTCTGTATACATTTTTTATGCACCTGCCAAAACTAGCTGTCCAGGCAAGTGGCAGTTTTTGTTTATCTAACTACTTAAGCCGTCCAATTGATTACCCTGAACAAATTGTCTTGGCCTGGAGTGCTTCATAGTGGAGTGAGCTGTTTCTGCTGGCAGCTTATAGGGCAACCAGGATAAAACATCTTCCGCCTAAACTTTCACTGCAATAATTTATTTCACACCAGCCATGTAGAGACACAGTGGCGTCTGTTTATAGACAATGTAGCCCTGTGTTTTGTCTGAGTGACGCAATAGTCACCAGAAGAATGAGGCCTGCACTTTTTCACAGGCAGTGAGAAAGTTATGTTAAAGCAGAGACACTATGATACACTATGTTGCATTAGATGCTGCTGTGATGTTTTAGCAAATGAAATTTGCCGAAAATGGGTCGCCTGTGGTGTAAGTGATGACAGGAGCTTAAATTATTGTCCTCAGTCACATTCAAAAAAAAAAAAAAAAAAACGCATTCCCAAAACAACCTGCTTAGAGAGGTCTGTACTTAAGTAACACTTGGTAAGTGGAGTGATATTTGATGTGCAATTTCAGTGGCTGTTTTCATGGTAAATGACTACGATAGTCATTTAACTTATCATTCTAAACATAATGGTGTACATTAAACCGTGCAGGGCTGTGTTTTATTGGTTTTTAAGTCCTGTGTTACCACAGGTGGGATGCAGTTTCTGGTCAGCATTGTGAGAAAAAACCTCCAGTCTTTAGTCTAGTCACAGTCCAGTGCACGTTCTTCTCAGATGAGTTTAGACTCAGAGATTTGTATTGCGTTCCTGTACAAAGGGGATGTTTGGCTTCACTTTTTCACCACTAAGTCTGATGGGTTTGTAGCAGTTTAACAGTAAGTGCTGTCTGTTATTGATGCACATGGCGTCACTGATGTATTTCCTAGACAACAGCGCTCATTTTCAACAAATAGAGCTGTGAATGATGAGTGTTTTTCTTGGAGGATTATCACACAGGACAGTACATGAGAGCAGAGCAACACATTGCACCTCATCTCCGCACACGGCGGCTGTTGTGAATCCGTTAAGTGGAGCAGTCTTTTCTGTGCCACTGTCGCCCCAGCGCTCTTTCCCCCCCACTAGCACCCCCCAGTAGCATCCTTGCCTCGCTATGCTTCATGCCTCCTCTGCTGCGGGGTTTTGGCAGGAAAGGGCCTGGATGTATCACCATCACACTGGTGAAAGGTTGATGTAATGGCACCAGCTTTCAGATGCTTTGTCGTGTTCCATCACATTTTTGAAAGCGAGGCCTTTTTATGTGTCAGTGGAGTGTTGCTCACACTGGACGCCTGGAGTTTTAGACATTTTACTGTTTCGTCACTGTGAAAACCCTGCCCTCCAGCCACTTATCAACCAGGCAAACACGCTGATACGCAGACAAACACCTACTCTGACACTGACGTATTGATTGAGGCGAGGCTTTCTTAAACTATTTGCAGCTGAGTGCAGTGGAGGTTAACGCAAACCTCTCTGCTGCTGACATTCACGCTTGTTTGCTTTATATCCTGTTAAGGTGTCTCCCATTTGAGAGCGGCTGGTGGATTAGAACACGGTTTGTGTTTTCTGCTGCCTTGCTCGTTGTGCCATTGGTGAGAAGATGTCCATTTGAAGTTATCTTCCGAGCTCTGAGCTGTGAAGAGTCACAGGGCTGGGACTGTATGTGTGGGCTGTGGTGGGGGAGTGATGAGTGGTGCCTCATCCCAGATGACAATCTCCTCCGTGTCACTTAGCCGTGGGTCAGTGGACACTGCTGGGAAGAACGCAGGAGGAAAAACCCACAAAGTCAGTGGAACAGCTAAAATGGGACACGCTCACAGCCCATGTAATTGTACAGCACCGATTAATGGGAATAGTTGAGCAGAAACACGGCTTCAGCAGAGAGCTCCTCATGAATGCTTTATAAATGGGGACGTCATGTGAAAACCTTGTAATGCCGATTCTAAACATTAACTGGATGAATTCCATCATTATGCATGAGACAGAAAGAAGTCAAATACATTATCCTTGGAGTGATGAAACCATAGACTTAAATAAAATAAAATAAAATAGTTTAAATACTTGCGTTTTGGCAATTGATTGAAATATTTGGTTCCTCCTGTCTCTGATAATATGAACAAGCATTTTTCTTATCAGCTAAGTTGCTAGCTTTAGGCTAAGAATAATGATTCATGACATCACCTGGTACAGTCAGTCAGTCACAGGGTTAGTCTTCTTATCGTGGCCAATTCTCTCCTAATATAATGGTATATATTGTATTTCCTTTCATATTGGATCAGACTGTCTACTACAGTAATCTTGTTCTGCTGAATAAAATCCTAAAGTAGTGATTTATCACCGTGAAATGACATCAAGTGTTTAGTGATGTAAATAATCAGCAGAGAAATAGCTTTGGTTTCTCTCTTGAGAATGCACAGCATAAAATAGACTCACTCACTTACTACCTGTTTACTTACTGCCCTTCCCTCAGATCCACTCGGCGCTCCCCTAAGATTGCCTCCCCGTTCGATCACGTTGTGCACTGCACCTTTTGTTCAACTCCCGCTGCTACATCACGGTCGGGGAGCTGTTGTCATTTTTAGTTAACGGTTGCATTGTTCTGCAATGCGCAAAGTTGTAGAAGCAAACCATGAAGTGGGACATGGGACCACTGTCATCTTTATGAGATAAAAATATCTCCCGTCTCTGTGAAGCTCACACTGTTTCTCATTAACTTTAAGTTGCTCAGAGTAAATTCTGACGCCAGCTGAACACTCACTGTCTGGAGGAACGTGTTCAAAACACGGCCCTGAAGGTGGTTCGTTTTCAGAGAGCGGCGGATAATCGGGAATGTCACAGCTCCGGTCTGGAATAGAAGACACCAGTTGAGGAGGAGGTTGACTGATTCTGAGACTTGAAGAAGTGAACTTTGATAACTCGTGCTACTATTAAGGTCTGCACTGACTCAGCACAGGTGCTCAGATTACACACACTCACAGTTTAAGGTTTCCTTTTTTTCCCCACTTATTCCTCATCCATCTGGAGCAGCCTGCTTCCCAGATGAGCGGCGTGATTCGGGACCATCCTCGTGTGTGTTTGTTTGAAGGTGGGCGGAGGGCACGGAATATGGTGCAATCCTTTGAAGTGGAAATTTAGGTCTGTTGTTGAATGCAAAAAGAGAGGAGACAGCAGTCGCCCCATGGATACAGATAGGTGGTTCTGAACAGTGGAATGTTTATCTGTTTACTGCAGTGGCACAGGCCCCAGGAGAAGGTGAGGTCAAACGCTGACTAGACATGAACGCTAAGGGTCAGAAGTTGTTTGGACTCGTGGAGGTGAAGAACAGAGCGCAGCAGAAATCTGGCCTGACCCAGATAATCCTTCCAGCAGAGTTTTGCATCAGATCTGCAGCATCCTTCCTGTGAAAGAAGTTTAAAGAGAGAAGGAGCAGAATACAGTTGTAAACAGTCATCAATACGAAATAAACTTTTACTGAAGATATTGATTTTTCTTTACCCTTTCTTGTCTCCACCCCCACATGCCAGCCAGCGAGGCATGCTGCTTTTCTCATTGGTGCTGATTTATTTATCCAGTCTGGCCCTGCGTACCCTCCATTCACGTCTGCTCTCATTTCTGCTCACAGCCTGTGTGACACGAGCCTCGCAACTTATATTTTTAACTCCTCTGTCCATGAACTGCGACGAGTGACAATCAGCAGACGGTCTGTGAAGCGCACAATCTGTGGTGTTCCCGTGTTGCCTATCACGGCCGTGCCATGTTCAAAGGGTCGGGCCGGCAGTGGAGCCCAGCAACCATCACACCCCCCCCCCCCCCCCCCCCACGNACACACACACACACACACACACACACACACACACACACACAGCTGAGGTTTAGATTTCCACTGTTTCTCTCTCTCCAATTTGGAAAAATCACAGATTCACACAGAGCTGGTCACATGATCTTATCACACACATACACACAGAATTTCACACACTGTAAGTGTGTGTGTGTGTGAGAGAGAGAGAGAGAGTGTGAGAGAGAGAGAGAGTCTCTTCTACTGCTGTTGTGCTACAGAGCCACAACATATTTTGAAGCCATATTATAAAAAACTATTACAACTGAAAGCTAAAAAATACAATAATAATATTATAAATATTAATAATAATAATTTGAAAAAGCTTTAAAAAAACAACCTACACATTTTTACAGAATGAACTCTATTTTAATATTTTTTCTTCTCTAATTTTTCACTTTATTCATTTATGGTGTTTTTTAAATGTAATTAAGCTACTTTTATCTAACCCAGGCAAACTAAGGCCCGGGGGCTGGATGCGGCCCATTCAGCTTTGTAATCCGGCCCGCCAAATTATATAACTGTTTTGTATTGTGATTATATTTCTGCCTATTCCCTGCAATGTCCACATATTTCCTGTAGATGGCGTAGAGAATGCTAAAATTATATTAGCATTTTATCCTTTATGTCTGACTTTTACATGTCATTATCTTAGTTCACATGAAGGCTCCATCTATCTGCTCCTGACCCCCCCCCCCCCCCCCCCCCCGTCCCCCGGGGCCAAGAGGAACAGGAGGAGAGAAAGGAGGAGAAAAATATAAGACAAGAAATTAAAATGACACTGAGAGACACCCTGTCGCTTCACATCTCTGTTTAGGTTAATCGTACACACTGTACATGTGAGGGAGTTTGCACGTGTGTGTGTGTGTGCGTGTGTGTGTTTGATGTCATACCCACAGAGGCTGCGGCTCTGTGCACCCGGCATGTTTGTGCAATATCTGCACGAGTTGCATAAGGGTGCATATTTATGCGCACGTCCGAGTGGGCTGCATGTGTACTTGTGTGCACTCGGGTGCACACGTTATCTGCGTTTGTGTAGCCGAGTGCGGCACAGATAAAGACATGAAGGAGGAAGAGCCATCGTAGCCCCTATATGTCACCCAGCACTGGAGGGGACATGACTCCTCTCTGGCCCCGACCCTGTGGAGACAGAGAGGAAGCACAGCCGACCTCTGTCGTGTCGCTGGCTTTTTCTCACCCTGCTCTTCATTAACGTGAATCTTCAGCCTTTTTTTCTCACTCCACAATCCCAAACACACATGTTTATTCATCATGAATCACTTTTCTATATATTCCCCTTCTGTGTCTCTCCACTCTCTACCTCATACTTCTGTTTTGCCCTGTCGTTTTCAGCCACCCTCCATGTCAGTGTCAGAGCCTGTACTAACCCCCGATCCACACCAACACGTGTGTTCACCAACTCTCATCCACCCGTTTGCCCTCCCTGCAGCCCTCTAATTCTCTCTCAGGAAAATAGAAACAAACCCAACCGCAAACTGATGCTTCGGATATTTCCTTCTCTCTGTTCAATTAAACATGGCCTCCATCTGCTTCTTTGTACCGCTTTTTGGGTTTCTCTTCTGCAATATTAACTATGGTTGTTCTTGTGATTGTTTCTAAAGACTGTGTTTTAACTTGTAATAACCACAGATGTGAATATCAACACTGAAGGAACATGTCACAGATGTGTGTGTGTGTGTGTGTGTGTGTGTGTGTGTGTGTGCGTGTGTGTATGTACGTAGGTACGTAGGAGGAGGCCGGGTTTGTTCTGCTTCAAGGATCTGTGCCAAATGTTTTTCAGAACATTCAATCTCTGTTCCATGTGCCATACCGAGAGGTTTATGAAATAAATATAACATTTTTTCACAAAAACTCATATTATGAGCTTATTTTTTCCCTCTAACTCTGTTCAATTATATAGAAGAGGGGTGCCCACAGCTTTTTGGTTTACAAGATACTATTTTAATGACCGAGGTAAAGTGATCTACCTACACTGAAAATGTTTAATACATATTTACTGAACAAGGAATATATATTACATATATTTTATATAGTTATATATTTTTGGTTACTGTAATTCTTACAGTATATATATATATATATAAGCCATGTTCATGTTGTTGTGTGTTCATATTGCTGGAGGTATTTTTCTTGTGCTTCTCTCTTTGGTATTTGTTTATTTTATGTGCATGCATTCAACATAGTTCATCTTCTGACGGGTCGCCCACAGGTCAGCTTTCTAATGATGGCTTCAGATATTGGCCTATAAAAAAGCTTCACGTCCGGAAAGGTTTTTAGATGAGATCTACTTCCAAATGATCATAGTCACAGTAAACGGAAGGATTTATCAACATTATTACAATCCATCATGAGGGGGCGACATAAATCCTGGAACTACATCACCACCATTTCACAGTGTATTTTTTCAGACAGAAGAAGATGACCACAGACATGACAGTTACATTAAAAAAAAATCAACAACTTTAACTTTTCTGTATTATTTTAACGGGACATATCTCCTTTTTTTTAAACAATCTGTGAAAACCTTAGTATATTTCTGTTCATGTAGGAAAATCAATTCACAGCAATCTGAAAGGCAGAAACACACATGCACACACTCACACACACACACACACACACAATCTAATTAATTTATAAACCCTTCAAACAGCTTTTCATGTAAACTACGAAGCATTTTTTCATTCTCTCAAAGCCGGTAATCTAGCAATTTAGATTCTGTGTTTTTTTTTCCTCCAAAGATTCAGTGAATTCTGTAATCAGATTATTGTAATCCATTTACACATGTATTACACCTCCAGGCTTTGTGTAGGTGTGTGTGCATGCGTAGCCCAGGCAGCTGCAAAAGGATGCAAACGAGCGCTGTCCTGATGATGACCATGAACATCAACATGATGTCGCATGAACATCATGTAATTTGTATTAGCGGTTTCAAGAGTGTGACATGTTCTCCACAGCGTGGCACAAGCCTCGAGTTGAAAATGCAAAAGCTGTTCCTAAGAGACGGGCGTCAGGAAGTCACAGCGCTGATGTGACGCCGCCTCTGTATCCATGTTTGATTTCAAACTGCCTGGAAACTCTCATTTGTTCACACACAGTCCACGTGATGTACGATTTTAAAAAAGCACAGTGAATAGGTAGATGGGAACAGAAGTGAAATGTGATAAAACAGTCAGTGTGAAACTTCGATGTGGAGCTTTTTATGATTGTTTGATTTGATTTTTTCATTTTTAATCTCACATGTATTTAATCTTTCCAACAGTTGGCAGCTTGTTGGGCTTTCTTTTTTTTGTTTGTTTTTTTTTTTTTTGTTGTATGTTTGGTTAGTTTAGATCTATCAAGATTATTAACAAGATAAATAACAGCAGGGAGTTATATGTCCTTCACACCCATTCCCTCCAAATGATGGATTTGTTAATATGGAAAAATGATATGGAAAAATGTCAAGAAGAATATGCAAAAGTATAGAAAAAAATGGCGTCATAGTGTCGGGTGTTTAACAATATATTCGTCCAAGAGAGATGTGGTGCAAGGTTGGTGGTTAGGGAGCAGGTGGAACAGAGGGTTTCCAGATAGAAGTGGTAAAAAAGAGGGATCTCCTAAATGTGCGTCTGCTTCCTGTCGCTGCTGCTCATGAAGCAGTCAGTGCTTGTAGTGATTTGACCTCCTGCCTGACTCCTTCTGAGACCTGTCACATGTCAGTCTTTTCCCTGACGCCATTTGTCTCCACTCTCTGCTTTGGTGCTCGCACTGCACCTCGTATGGCAGCGCCATCGTTAGAGTGACTCTGGGTGGTGAGTGGACATCGTCTGGTCAAGAGTGGCATTAATCCCAAATGTTAAGGTCAGAGGGAGAAAAGGGAGCCTCTGTCTTCTTTAATTTGGTGTGCTGTGATGAATAGGCCAAGTCACCCTTCCAACCCCCCCTCCCCCGCATCCCCCACCTGCTCACTCTTCCTCCACATCACCACTCTCCCGCTCTGCAGTGATACAGTCGTAAAGTGTAACCTTGGAGACAGGGGCTAATCATCCATCCCTTAGCTACCCTTTCAATCCTTCTCCCTTCACCTACTCCTCACCTTTTCCTCCCCATCTTTCACCTCTGCTTTATTGCAACAGGCTGTTTGGGTATTTCGTTGGGTTTCAGGTATTTTAGACATGATGTGCCTACATTTTACTCACAGCCCCTTCGGTTTTCCCTTCATCCTCTCTTCTCCATGTTTGTCCTGTGGAAGGACGTTTGTTTTCCGGTGGGGGAAGAGGGGAGAATCGACATTCAGAGATGAGTTATTGATTAGGTAGCTGGTTGAAGGGGAGAGGTAATGCACCTCGGGAGAAGGGAGCGGGAGACAGAGTGAGAAGCAGATCACACTAACAACGTGTCACACATCCCACAGGGTGTAAAGAGGCAGAGTGCCAACAGAACATATGCGAAATGTGATGTGTACACAGTTGCACGTCCACGCACATGAGAAACACCAGCGATGTTGTGTGTGAATGTTTTACATACTATCATTAGTATGTAAAACATTATTTCATACAGACTGAAATATGAAGTAACCTCTTGGCTGTGTGACCACAGAGGGCCGTGGTCGCCACGGTGTTTTGATCAGTTCATGAAAACAAAGGGGAAATTGACTATTTATGTGGATTCGTGCAATTTGTAAAAATATCAGTAAAAGCAAACAGGTAACCACCAGACACACTAACAAAACAGAAAAGTCTGAATTAGCTGTACGACACTGTTCAGTCAAATACTTCTGGTTAATAGAGACAGGACAGATCTACGCGGTTTGATTGTTGATCAAACTCACCAACACACAAATACTCAATAAAATATAATTAAATAAAAACAAATGTATTTGCATCATTTAATTTAATTTTAAGTTAGTAACAATAAATATTTTTTCCTTTTAGTTTTTGTTCATTTTTTTATTTTCCAGACTAGGCACTGAAAAGAGGCATCGTATTGGGATTCAAATTGTTACAAATTATTTATTTTGTTTATTGTTGTAACATTACAACCCAGGGGTTACACCATCACCCCCACCAGCAGATGGCACCCTACGTGTGACCATGAGCTGGCTCTGAGAATGGCGTGCAGGTGGCAGGGCTGACTGGATCTTCTTTATATTTGTCATCTTCTTCCCCTTCTCTCCCTTCACCTCACACCGTCCTTTACCTTCAAACCCTCTCCACCCTTTGTCCCATCTGTCCCGTCTTCTCCAAGAACGTCTCGAACATTCTAACCTTGCCAGAACATCTTCATTTCCCTCAGATCCTGGTGTTTCTAACCCTGTCCATCCTGGTCAGCCCCCCAATTAAAATCTAAGCATTTTCAACTCTGACACCTCCTGTGGTTTCTGGACAGAGGGAGTTTATTAATAAAGCAGTGAGCACCGTCCAATTTTGCCCTCAAGCTTCGCTCCAGTGCTGCTCACACCATGTGTCTGAAGCATTCCTGTGCCCACAATCATCACTCTTCTTTCACTTCTAAATAAGTCTTTGCAAACTTACAATGGAGTTCATCAGACACTTGAGGAAGGAGACAAATGCAGCGGAGGCAAAATCAGACCACGGTCAGCTCAGCCTGACAATCCCACGGCACATTGCACAACCAGAAAAGCACCGGCTGCAACACATTTTGGCCCCTCGGCAAAAAGATCAACCGGACTCACTGGTTGGTTTCCTGTTGTTTTGTATAAAGATGATATGTTATAGGTAAGTTTGAATGGATTTTTGCCTCTGTAGGTGGCGCTCTGATTGGCTCTGGCGACTCCAAAACGCAGAGAACTCAAGGTTTCACAACAGGCTATACAGCTTTTATGGTGCATATTAGCTTAGCACAGGTACCATAGAACAGACATGGAAGTAAGAAAACCATTTTTCTGCACTTTGTTCTGTCTCAGTTTTTTTGTGCCGTCTCCAAACTTCACACCTTAGCAGGTGACACAAACGTTTTTAGGACGTACAGTTGTTATCTCAACGTTGTCTGCTGATTTATTCGGGTAGTTGACGTGGGATGACTTTAAATCTTGAGAATTTTTTAGTAGCTGGAAAACATCAATCCTGACTGACATGATGGGTTTTTAATATCTAGTATTAAAACAGTGATAATCAAGGTTGAGAAAAATGGCTTAACTATTGCTCGTGTAAACATAATTGCTTTTTAAGTCTTGCTTTCAAACTGTTTAATGAAAGATACATTCAAAAGTTTATATTTATTGCTGCTTTTACACCCCAACAGTAGGAGGCGGTAGTCCTTTTTTATGCCCAAAATGAATTTTCCAACATTCATATTTTTATTTCAATCAGCAAACAGAGCGGATCTGAGGACACAGGTTCAAATCAGGCTGCTGTGTGACAGGTCATTGCCCTCCGTGCCACCTGAGGGCACTGTGCAAACCTGCTGGCTATCATAATTGGGGGTGGGACTATGTGGCCATATATATATAGCAGTGGAGACACACCTGTCTTCTTTTGTTTTCCACGGCCTTCATGTGTTGTGGTGGTCAGTCTGTAGGCCTGTTTTAAAACTTGTTGACTGTTATTGTGGGGTTGTGGTTTTAGGTCCTGTTGTTGCACTACAACCCCACACTGCTGAGGCCCAGTGTCTGATCTGAGCTAAAGACAGTTTTCTTTCTTTAGGACTTGTTTTGCAGCAATTGTTTTTAATCTGTTGTTTTTCTCCTTTCATCAGACGGCATTAGCAGCTGCTGTTTTTGACACTGTTATTTGTTGTTCTTTGTGTGTAGTTTATCTAGACTTTGTTAGTGATTGATTCTGATATTTTCCCCAGGAAGTGATCGTTGTAGCACTTATTTTTGTCGCTTTTGACAATTTTCTTTTCTTTTTTTTGTTTTGGTCTTTGTGTGACTACTGCAGGATTGGTGACCATGTGGCCGCCCCGGCCGGTGAAGGGACGCGTGTTTCTCACCTGAGCGCCACACTCCCTTTAAGTGTGTTTTTGTTTTAGTCTCTTACAGTTTATATTTGGGTTATTTTTGGTGTGTGTGCATTGGGTGTTGCACAGGGTAACTACTGTATTATTAGTTTATTTTTATTATATTAACATGTTTTCATATAGTGGTTAAATAATAAAAGTTGTGTTCTTGGCAGAATCAACTGTTTTTGTCCATTTTTCCACCGTTGTCACCTGTAGCTGTGACCCCACCCTGCTTGGGCTACATCATGATTGTTTTTAGTTGCAGTAAATTAAGCCAAGTATCCATCAGTCCAAGCCAAGTGAGACTTAGACTTGGACTTTCTTTATTGTCCTTGTGTTTCTGTGCAATGACAATAAAGAAAGTTTAAGTGAAAATGAGTTCCCGGTTGAGCTCATGACAAAATACACAAACTGAGATCCAAAAATTTCAAGTGGCTGGGTGCCAGTCAAGCTGGGAATTTAAAAAGGAAACACTTTCTGTTTTTTCTACCTGATGATACAGTTGCTTGCACCATTAAACATGACAACACATGGCTGGTGTACAAGGCTGGATGTGACGCTAACAGTTTGCAGTTAGACTGAGAAGAGTCATCACCGTAGCACGTCATGAAAAATCAGCACATGAAGTGATATGTATTTATAACAGGGATTCACCCAGAGACACTATTTTATGACTTATATTTTATGTTCCGTGCGACACTGCTGGTGTTAACATGTCACTATCCAATGCGTGTGGAGCAATCCCTGCTTTTCAGGAGCTTCTAGAGCTCCTGCCATGTGTTGTACAGTAGGTATGCTGATCTGTGAGACGATGCCATCAGACTCTCATCCACACGTCTGTTTCCATAGAGCTTTTCACACATCTGACAGCACTGTGACAAAGGGAATTGGCGAGCTTCAGCCAGGTTGAATTTCAGCGTGCAATCTTGGATAATTATCTGTTTTGCATTCCAGACTAGACAGTCGCTCTGTACAGAAATTACAAAGTGCTTCTGGATGCATTACCATCCAGCGCACACGCAATCAACATGCAATAACGGGTCATGCAGCCTTGCAGAGCATGAAGTCCTCTCAGGGTTTTTTTCTCTCTAACACAGTAGGGATGATTGACATGCAAACAGCGGTGTCTGTGTGTCTGCGGTTTACACAGAGGGGCTGTGTTCGTCTTACCAATGTGATTTGACAGGCTGGCTGAGTCTCAGGCATGATTCTGCACATGATGTACATTTTTAAATTCATGTAATCTGTGGTATGCAACCTCAACTTGTGCATAGTGGTGACAGAACAGTGCTGTCATGCTGCAGTGCTTGTAAGGAGTAGTAATGACTTCAGGCAAGGAGACAATGGTTGGGGTGAATCTCTCTTTCTCTTTCAGTCTCATCAGCGACTTCAATCCATCGATTAGCTCCAGGGGAGTACTGACAGGCAGCAGCCACTGCAGTCCTGCAGAGCTGCCTGGGCAAGTTTTTATGTGGGTGTTATCCAAGAAGGGCGAGCAGCAACCGTAGATC
>NC_024323.1:6353872-6354451 GCF_000523025.1 Cynoglossus semilaevis | reverse complement strand
GGGGGGGGGGGGGGGGGAGCAGAGTGACAGGACCATGCACACCTGTGTTAGCCGTCGTGGGAGCGCTTTTCAATTGACTACCTGGTTATAGAGTCGACTCCTGCAGTCGGGATCTGATGCAGCTCACTGTCTGGGCCTCCAGTCTCAGTCTCACGCTAGGCTGCTTCACCTGGAACTTCTGTCAAATAAGTATATATATTGTCAGGCCAGGTGTTTCTGACCGGGGATGGCCCTAGACAAATATATATAATGATAAATGCCAATGATGTTTTTGGAGGAAAAGGCCCACAAAAGATACAGAGATGAATTTCTGTCCTCAGATATTATAACTCAGGTACCAAATCCTCTCTGTATGACATGTGGTGTCATGTGGTTATTTTTTATTTTATTTGGACTTTTTTTTAATATTGATTCTATCATTTTGATTTGCTGAACCTTCACAAATGGTCACAGTGGGTGAGAATCTTTCTTACATAAAACTTGTTTGGCACCTTTGTTCAAATATTCTATTTTTAAAACTAGTCTCCTTCAAAGCTTGGCTAATCCAATCATCTGTCTGTTCTGCTTTACTGCCTTATT
>NC_024323.1:6353390-6353830 GCF_000523025.1 Cynoglossus semilaevis | reverse complement strand
TGGCTGTGTCTGTATGGTGGTCCGTGGTATGAGTGAATTTGTCATGTATCGCCGAAGAAAAAGTATTCCACTAAATCACGTTGTCTTCAGCAGATGGACTATAAAAAGAAATACTCTTGTTGCCCATGTTAAAAAAATCTATGAATTACAGTTTGTAATACATATATATGTATAAAAATGACCTCTGTCTCTTTATTCAGTAGCCTTTTCAGTTCTCTCACTTGCTTTTCAGTTTGAAAGAGAAATAAGTAAAAGACAGAAGGCAGTAACCTTATTTTCTTTGCACTGTGTCTCCAGTGCTTGTGACGTCAACTCTCAAAGGCTGAGTAAAGAAAAAGAAAAACCACAGGGCAGAGCAGACACTGCCTGTTATGTGTCGTTTGTAGCAGGTTCACTCTGGTTGATAAACACTGGGTTTACGCATTAATTTCAGTGTGCAT
>NC_024323.1:6292757-6353355 GCF_000523025.1 Cynoglossus semilaevis | reverse complement strand
CCAGAGCAGTTAAACATGGGCTCAGAACCACTCAGTGACCATGCAGAGAAACCTCAGATCTGCGCCCACACCGTGCACATCAGGCTTATTTACACGTGGAGTAGTGGTGCAGGCAGAGGTGCCTAATGAGACGGCATTATTTATAGTCCACTGTGACAGCAGCAGGCTCACCATTAGACTGATAATGAGTCATTGGGATATTGATGGATGCTCATCTATATTGGTATTCACCGAGGAGCCAGTGACCCTTCCTTAGGTTGCCGTGGATACCAAAGCTGCCAGCTAAATGATCCAGTCATATTGATAACAATGACAGCATTATGAGCAAAGGGAGTTTTTAAACCACAGGAAGAAAAAAAAAAGAAATAAAAAAAAAAATACACAGACTGGAGTGTGAAAATAATGATGCAAAAAAAAAGTTAGAGAAAAAAATCTTTTTGGGAGAAGGGGCTGTCAGGCAAAAGGGTCGTCGCGTAAGGACTTAGTTTGGCTGGGTTTTGGAGGTCGATCGATCAGTGATCAGTGAAATAGCATTATCATTATTCACACATTCCCACCCTCACCCCCGCTGCTACACCCTGCCACCCTCCACCTCCCCATCTCCACCACTCCCCTTCCTCTTGCGGCCTCTTTCTTTCTTGCTGCAGCGTTGCCATGGTGACTGAGAATTGTGGGAATACCTCTGTCCTTCAGAGAGAGAGAGAGAGAGAGAGAGAGAGAGAGAGACAGAGACAGAGCAGGAGAGAGATTAAAAAGGAGAAATGATATGGAATGAGACAAAAGGGCAAAAAAAGGAAGGAAGCAACAAATGATTGGTGCATGAAGTGTGGGGACAGAGGACGCAGCAGAGAAACACACTGTGTGTGTGTGTGTGTGTGTGTGTGTGTGTGTGAGTGCACATGAAAAGCCGTGTTTAGCCGTTGAAGGAGCAGCGAAAGATCACAACGTTTCATACACTGTGATCCCTGCACATTCATGTACACACGTAAACAAATGTGCGTCAGAGTCAGCGCCCGGCTAATGCATTCATCTGCCTTCAGCGACTTCACTGATTCTGTGAAAGGCAGTTATTGGAAAGTGTTTGTGAGTCTGCGTGTGCGGACACACGCATACACACATTAATCTGTGACCACACTTCTATGTATTTACCTGCCTATGGCTGCTATGGCAACCTCTTCAGACTTAAATAGTCTCTGTGCCTTTTGCTTTCTGTTGCCCTTCACCCTGTTTTCCCTGAACCCCCCCCCAAACAGGAAGTACCTGCTGCATGAAGAAAACAAGCGCCCCCCCTCTGCCCCCTTCTTCCTGTCTTCCCTTCTGCTCCCTTTTCTTTCCTCCAAAATCTGTTGTCACTCGTGTCGCCCCCTTTTCCTGCATTGCCCTCACCTTCCTGCCAACCTGCTGCAAAGATCCTTCTCAAATTCATTTTATTGGCAGCTAGCATTTCCATGGAAACATCTCGAAACCATGGCAACTATGAGAAGTGAGCCAAATGCTTTTGAAACTGCTGCACTCGTCTCCTCACTTCACCACTTTCCTCCTTCATCCCTCATGCTATCTTGACTCTCTCTTTTCTTCTCCTTCGTCGACGGTTGTTGCTGTCAGGGCAGAGACAACAACTCGTGTGCCCCTCACTTTTTTGAAACTGTATGTGTACAGTGTGTTACACACACACTCTGTCAGAGAGTCTGCAGTACACAGCACTTCTTGCAATCCATGCACAAGGTGCTGTAAACGACATGCATGGATTTGGTTCTGAGCTGCGTGGTTTTGTGAGGTGATTTTCCTCCATCACGCCTGTTTGCGTTCGTGTTTGCCTTCTTTTCCTTTGTGCTCTTTCTGCAAAAACCAAACCTGATTATGGCAGAGTTCCTCACGCCTGAGCACCGTTCTGCTCCTGCACTACTTACCTTGAGCTTGTCCTCTGTCTCGAGTGTTTAAGCATCAGGCCTGTCTGTCAAACCTCTGACTCCTCCCTCAGGATTTGGTCTGATGATGTGGACTGATGTAAAACTCAGTTGACTGAGTCTAGCTCTCAGACAAATCACTGGCTTTGAATCCTGCTTTTAATTAAAATGTTGAAATAAAACTGTCAGAGCAGCATTCAGCCTGATTTGACAGGTTGATTTTTTTTGCACAGTAACAGGTACAACAACAAAAAACTTGCAAATAATGTGTGACCATATGATGAATATTCATTTCCAACATATACTGCGATACAGCTCCCCCCAATAGTTAAAAAGATTTAGGAGAAAAATATACTGTATACATGTGTAATTAAAAAGTTTGGACAGAGGTCGATGCTAAAAGCCTCTATGTCCCTGGGCAGGACATTTACCCCTGGACAGGACATTTACCCCTGGACTACAGTTGTCACAGGCTGTGGTTACAGAAGGTGGCTGCAAGAAAAGAAAAAAAAAGAGGAAAATGCTCTGCAGCAGTGACAAAGTTCGCAAGTCTCTGTGAAACGAGGCTTAATTTTATAACCTGTCAGAATGTGTGGCCTAAAGTTGCAGCTCATTTATCAGTTACTGCATTGGCATGTGGACGAGCGGCCACGAACCAACAGAAAACGAGTCGTGAGCACCTGCTGGATAACTGACGCTGCTACTTTCGACCATTATCTCCACAGGACTGTGCAGGTGGCACCGTAGTCTAACCTGCATGTGGGTTTTTCTGCACGCAAAGTGTTTTAAATCCCGTGCAAAGCTGCTGCTTTTCTTGCTGCTGCAGCCGCACGGATCAACACACCCTGTAGGCTCAGTGGCCAGAGAGTGAGGCGTCCACGTGTGCCTGTCTGCAGTGATAAACCACTGGCTCAGATGGAAAACACCATAAAAGGCATGTCTCATGTCAGTGGACAGTCAACAGTCTCCGAGGTTCAATACACTGCTTGTTTTTGTGGAAATAGGCGTTAAATAAGTTTCAAGGTTCGATCAATATATATGTGTGTATATATATATACACACATATGTATGTATATATTTATTAGACAACAAAAATGTTGTCAATACCATTTAAAAATATAGTTACACTTCATATTGAAAAAAATGGTTAAATGTTGGTTTATCATTCATTATCATTAGCAACACTGTCCACAGCGTGAATTTTTTATAGTACATTATTGATGCTATAATTCATTTAAAAGTAACTTTGATCAATACAATCTTATTAGGTAGTTACCGAGTAAAAACAAATTGATTGGTCATGAAAAAAAAAAGTCTTTGGAAAAATTTGCAGCGGCATGAAATCTTCCAGTCAACGGTTTTCTCTTCACTACTTCAGTACAGTTCCACATGTAAGAACTTTTGTTTTTCTCTCATGGTTGACTGATAAATCTTGATGTGTTACTGATACTGTACTTGACGAGCAGGGAGGGGAGGGGAGGAGAGGAGAGGGGAGGGAAAAGTGCTGTGACAGTGAAACCTAATCTGTCCTGTGTTGTATCCATCAGTAATAACGGAGGTCTCGTCGTAACTCTGATGTGACGAAAGCCTTTGATTTTATCTGTAAGATCTCATTGTGAGGACGTGGTCATACAAGCAGAGTGAAACCTAATAACATCACTCCGAACAGGAAAGTGGGCCAGTAAAATAATTCACACCCCGGAGGAGACGAGCGGATATGTGGAGAGAATCCTCTGCTTCTTCCTAATGCGGATCAGTCTTTATTGTCTTCATCAAAGGAGGCATGAACACAGTTAGCATTCCCAACCATGACAATCCTCTAACACTTAACACATTTATCTACTGTACTTTTTTTTTCTTCAACTTGCAGTTTCCCAACCCCAGATAGCTTAAAATAAAGCAATTCCGATTTCTGTCTTTTCCAAGTGAAGTTAAATTAGCCTAATTATTTTAATGGCGAAGACCTCAAGGCATCTCTTCCTCCACCATGTGACTGCAAATGAGTTTATTTTAACCAAAGTGCGAGACTGTTCTGGAAATCAGGGAGGAACCAGACATGAAAGCAGAAAAAAACAGAACACATATAACAAATACTGTAGAATTAAAATATCCTTCCAAAGAGAAACAGAAACAATACAAATAATAATATATTTATTAAACAAAATGCACATGAAAGAAGGGCTTTATACATAATTAATTTCCTGCCAAGGATTTGCTTAGTGGGGGAAAAACAATTGCTTTGCTGTGAAATGAATAAAAGGTGAAATAATTTAAGAAGAGTCCTTTGAAGAAGAGGAGGATGAGTAACTAAATCTAATTTAACAGTGAGAGCTTTCTACTTCACAGGAGCCTCAAGAGCAGAGAGTGGTGGTTAAGGATGTCTGTGCGTGTATGTGTGTGTTGGTTGGTTGGGCTGGGTCACTCTGTCACAGACAGGCACTTGGACTATTCCCAGTTAATGACAGGAAGCAGACAGAGGTGAAGGAATTATGAACAGACACATGTGGAGCGAAAAAATGATCACCATCGGGGGCTGACAGATTTGAAACATTCTCCCTAATGATAAGTTAGAATCATGGAAAAGTCTGCTCTTCTCCTATGGAAGATCCCTGCTCTTTATTCTGGATGGCATTTGCAGCCATCCATGGTTACAACTTGCCATGTTGTGCTCAGTAAAAAACAAAACAAAAAAAACAGTTTGCCTGATGAAATCCATCTAAAAGTGCAGCTTATATATTTGTTAGAGCAGTGGTTCTCCAACGTTTTCTACTCTGTACCACCTGAGAAAACATCTCTCTGATCTCTCTGAGTACCACCATGATGATCAACAGTAGAATATAGCAGCAGAGGCCTTCACTGTTAGCTTCCACCACAGAGAGATGTTTATTCATTATGATTGTTATTTATTGTTACCTTAACACTGAATGTGGTATTAATTGTGCATGCTAAGGTTCAGATTTATTCATTTGAAAATGTGAAAATAAGAATTTTCCCCACGTACCACTAGAGAGCGCTCTAGTGGTACGCGTACCACAGTTTGAGAACCACTGTGTCAGAGTATGTGAATGCAAGCCTTTAATTTCATTTTGTTTTGGGAGGAAGTGTAGACCTTGAAAAAAAAATGTTTATTCTGGAGTAGCAGGTAGGATGAAGAGGAAACCGTCCAATCAGCACTCCTCATGGCCCACGGTAACAAATTGGCTCCACTTCCACGAAGGTCCTAAACTCTGACGTTCAGTTCCTGAGTTCAGTTCCTTCCTCTTTCTTTTCATCTCTTTCTTCCGTTCCCTTGGCTTTTTTCGCTTTCTGACTCAATCTATTGTCTTTTCTTCCAGGCACTCCACTTCCTGCCTCCTGATTGGGATTACTTACCCTTCTCCACCTGTGACTTGTTAACTCCACCTATATCTCTATATAACACAGCCGCTTCCTCCTCTTCCTCCTCTTCCTCCTCTTCCTCCTCTTCCCAACCACTTTGTTGTCCTCCACCAGCGACAGAACTAACGTTTCCTTGTCTTCATTTCTGTTGGTTTTTTGTTTTGTTTTTTTACTAACCATGCTCACCTCACTCTTTGGATACCACTGCCTTCTTGTGAAATACGTCGAGTGTATTAAAGACTATATTTGAATATATTTGCAGTAAGTATTGCAGTAATTTGCACTCATTAAAAACTCAGAGAAGCTAAACACAAGTATAAGAAATAAAAAGATTTTTTCCAAACCAAAACAACAGTGAAATTCTTGTGGCTCCTCATCCGTCTGTGAAGGTCGTCGTATTCTTTAAATGAGGCTGAAATGTTGTCGTGGAGGTGAACGTGACACACCACTGTCGAAGGCTGTGCTTCTGATCCATGTGTCGAAATTATTCTTCATCTTCGTCGCTGCATTTTATTGGTATTTGCATATGCTTTAGTGATTCTCGAACTGCTATTCCCTTCGCTCTACGCAGATGGATTTGCATACGCAATATGTGACTCAATTGTGTGTGCCAAAACATACTCCTACTCACAAACGCACGCATGTGTGCACACCCGCACGTACAAGAACCTTCTGTGTCCTTAACGTTTATTCTAAATCCACGTTTCCACCTCGACGCGGCAACAAACGGTCGACTTCAAACGCTGCTGACTTTAATGCACTTATTCCCAATTTTTTTAATTCTCTCCCACTTTTTCATCTTTTATTATTCTATTTTTAGGGGAAGAAATGTTAGAGCAGCAGACAAAATTAACACTAAGGAAGTATGAAAAACCATGAAGACTTTGGTCAAAAAACAAAACCAAAACAGAGATGAGTCAACTGATCAGTCTGAATCTTTTTGTTATGAATCTTTGTGGAGTAATAATTCATTAGTTGACTCTACCAAAGAAAAAGAAAAAACAGAAGGATGGATGTTATTGAACTTTAAGTGGCAGGAAGAGTCCGGTTTTACAGAAGCAGCAGCTGACTGAGCGACTGGTCATTGTGGATGATGTTCAGCTCATCTCCTTGTTTTATGGTGTGGAAGAAAGGAGGGGAGGCTTACCTTTGTGCAGAGTGTGTTTTGGACTGCGGTTGTCGTTCACTCAGCAGCCGTAAATATGCTAAATTGGATTGGCATGATGAAGAGTGACTGATCCTGAAGCACATCCACGGAATTACTGTGGAGATGTTGATTCCAGCGTTTAATCTCCTTCCAGGAAAACGGTGGATGGAAGCGGCCAAACTGAGTCAAACTCTCACTTCCATGGATTTGCACCGAACATGGTGGATGTGATGAAATCCCTTTTTTAAAATCTCTGAATTGGACCGGGGGGGGGTCCAATTTTTTTTTTAACTGAAACCAACCGTGCCTCGGTTGCCATATCTGTCTGCTCGGTGTGTACGGCGTGTGTGCTCGGTCATGTGCAGTTTGCCTCCGTTTGCAAATCAATAGGATGTACCTGTGATTTGTTTACGTGTGTACATGAATGTGCAGGGATCACAGTGTATGAAACGTTGTGATCTTTCGCTGCTCCTTCAACGGCTAAACACGGCTTTTCATGTGCACTCAGCCACACACACACACAGATGGTTTTTTTCTGTGAAATTCAGGCTGGAACTTTAACCTTGCTGCAGTTCCTCCGTGAGGCGTTTTGTCAGAGAAGGTCAGACAGAAAATTTGTTGTTACTGTAAAAGTAGTTTTGCATATTAAACCACTGCAGAGAACAAGGCGTCCTGATATCAAGACACCCAGGTCTAGAAGAGAAAAGCAACAGTTTGTGAGAACGAGGAAATTCTTCTCACTGCTGTGAGTGTTGAACATCCATCCATCCATCCATCCATCCATCCATTTTCATCCGCTTATCCGTTACCAGGTCGCAGGGGCAGCAGTCGCCACCCGCATCACATTGCACCGTACCAACCCCCCCAAACCTTCCTGCGGGTGGTGAGTCCACTGGAAGAGTGTTGAACATTTAGATCAAAACCAAACACATTTCAAGGATGAATGGAGCAAAAATAATGACAACAGCATCGTCTCCGGTAGAGCTGGTACATTCTCACAAAATGCAATAAAAATAAATGTTATTTCGACAACAAATGTTGGTTGTAAGTTATAGTCTGAGTCTTCAACTTCAGTGTTTGGTCTTAGTACAGTTTCCCACAGTATTGATTCATAATTTGAGTTTCCTTTAGATAGAAGATAAATGTTGCAGCCTTGTCTCATAAAATAAATACATGCAGTAAAGCCATTAAATACATAATTAACAGAATTTTAAAAAGAGCAAAAACTAGATTTTTAATAAAACAAACTCCTCAGAAACTCATACATATTGCATTTTGTTTTATTTTTTATAGAGAGTTTATGCTTCGCTGGATAGCAGGCATGAGTCTAAGAACTGTCTAAGAACTCGTCGTCGACGTCTGCGGTGGTTACCTGTGATTAAGTGATTAACTTCAAGTGATTCTTCGTCTTACGTGTAGACATTATTATTGCTGGGAAAAAAGATGCATGATTTTATTAGAATATTTCTCTCTCTCTCTCTCTCGCTCTCTCTCCTTCCGTTAAATGTGAATCTTATACTGTAATTACACGGATGAAACTCCGTTCCCTCCAGTGCTCTTCTTCTCTCCCTCTCTTACTCCATGTCTGTGATTTCATGTATAATTACTTGCATAATTATAGTTCCTTCCGTCCTACTGTTTCAGGAGGTCTGTGTCTGTCTCTCTGGTATCTCTTCCCTTTTGTTTCCTTAACACACACACACACATATGCGCAAAACCTGCCATGCACATAGTCTTAAGAGTGCTCGCACCCCACTGATTTGGCCTCCCATTTGTCTGCTGGAGAGACTCGTCCTGTCACTCTCTTTTTGTCTCGTCTGTGTCTGCGGCAGGCCTGTTCTAATATTGGAAAGACAGCAGAGCCCAGCAGAAACAGTGTGCATGAGGAAGCTGGTGCTTCTCTCCTCGGTTGCCATGCTCCCTCATTAATAATTCATAAAGGCATCACAAACTTAAAGAGCCTCAAGGTGTGTCACAGGGAATGATGGGAAAAACAAAATGCTCTTTTTTTCCCCCTGCCTTTTCACATTAAGCATTTTGAAGCAGTGTGAGCACACACACACACACACGCACACACACACACACACAGTGTTTTGTGCAGGTATTTTTGAAAGGACTGTGCTTTGACTTACATTCCTTTGCACAGCCTCACGACCGCCTTGAATCTGAACATAACTATAACCAGCTACTGTCTGTCTGCTCTGTAGTTCAGTGGGTAAATAGTCTTTCAGCCGAAGGGTCAGGTGTTCAATCTCAGGAGCAGTCCCCGGGCAAAACACTTAACCCCAGTATAAATGTACCAGGTGTTTCATTATTCATAAAAGTGCTATGTAAGATGTAGAGTGTAGTTTTTGTTGGCAGGGATACAAAAAAATTGCGTTAAATATTTATTTTGAACATAATCTGATGTGATATTTTGAATTCATTAAGAACTCTGGTTCCTTTGGAAGCTCTGGTGTAGTTAGATAATGTACATCTCAATAAATTTCCTAAATTTGCCCAACAATGTGGCACATTAGCTGCAAAGTCAAAGCTACTGGGGCTAGACTTACGCCACAGTTTTTAAAGTCGCTCCCTTAACAATGAACAGACCAACTTAAAGCAGAATCACAGTGGATTTTATGAATACTGTCAGCATGAACAAGTACGAAGAAGTATGATCCACATACATACAGGAGCAGTTACAAACAGTTCACCAGCACAGAGTTTCTCACTTAGGAATGAAACAAGCTGTTAATGTGGTTGATGAATATTTTGATTTTAAAAATACTAGTTTATATATATAAACTAGTATTTTTAAAATCAAAATATTCATCAACCACATTAACAGCTTGTTTCATTCCTAAGTGAGAAACTCTGTGCTGGTGAACTGTTTGTAACTGCTCCTGTATGTATGTGGATCATACTTCTTCGTACTTGTTCATGCTGACAGTATTCATAAAATCCACTGTGATTCTGCTTTAAGTTGGTCTGTTCATTGTTAAGGGAGCGACTTTAAAAACTGTGGCGTAAGTCTAGCCCCAGTAGCTTTGACTTTGCAGCTAATGTGCCACATTGTTGGGCAAATTTAGGAAATTTATTGAGATGTACATTATCTAACAATCCTAACCCTAATTTATATTTCACTACATCCTAATTTTTCCCAGAGCCTCATAAATGAGGTTCTGCCTCATTAGGACCAGGCTTTGATCCCCATTAGTACTTTCCTTGTAGAAAAAAAAAATCTGTAACAATGCCAGGAACAGCACACACACACACACACACACACACACACACACAGTGTAAATCAGTGGCTTCTCACATTGGAGAAGTTTCGGAGGGATGTTACCAGCAGATACAATTAGCGTGATTGCTTAGCAACTGAACATGACTTTTGAGGGAGTGCGATCACAGGGTAAAGCTCAGGTGCTGTGTTGAATCACACTTTTTTTTCCCAGAATGTTTTCTTGGAATTTTCACATGAAGCAGCATGGAGCCTTACTTTAACACGAGTTTCGTGTGTCAGTCAGCAGAACACTGTTGCACACAGATTAACTGACAATAAGATGACATAGACACAACACATAATCCACATCGCCGCACACTCTCGCCGACCCATCGCCTGCTCAACAAGGTTCGAAATTTAGCCTTTGTGCTGCACTGCAGGTCTACTGTGCAGCCAATCGTGGCCTATTTTCAGGTACCTGGAGGATTTCCACAGCCTGATCGGGGCATTCTCTGCTCTCACCCCATTTCAACTAATCTCAAACATGCTGAAATGTAAAGAAGGAAACCGTAGCCGGTGTGCTGCCGGTCTCAGCCTGACTGTCAAGAGTCAGGACCTAAAAAAAGATGTTTGAGAATCGCTCAGGTATCAGGTGTCAGTCAGTAAGGCATTATTTATTACTTCACAACCTGCCACTCACAATTACACCACGGGCCTTGATGACGGTCATTTGTAGTCTTTGTTATTGTGTTCTAACCCCCTCTGCTGGAGAGATACGAGACAAAGACCTCTAATGGACAGCCTTGGATCAGGTCTGAGAAATACATTTCCCTGGAATCCTCCGTGGTGGCGGATACACGGTCTTTGCTGAAGAGCAGTAATTGATTTTTCCGTCAAACCTTAAATATGAAATGTGTTTTCCCTCGTCTGGATTGTTCCTCAGTTACTTCTTCCTGTTCAGCATGTGTTAGGCAAAGCTAAATTACTTGGGACGGTGGTCGGGGTTAAAACCCATCAGTGAGGCTGTGATTTGGTGTGTGAGGCGAGCTGCGGACGACTCTCCCAGCAGAGATGGTGCTGTGTTTGTTTTGCGGGTGTGTAGATTAGCGGTAATTCGTTTGCTCAGTAATGACGTGGGAGACCTAATTAGGGCAGTGTTGATGGGTGCATTAATTAGTCTCTAGAGAGTGATGCTAATGAGACCCTGATGTGGAGTGTGTGTTTGTATTTGCATGTGCATGAGTGTATTTCATCTATGTGGAAGGCCCACCGTCATACTGTAGGTCATGCTATTGGAACTGTAGCATCTGTAAGATCAGAGCATGCGCTAATGTTGAAAGAATTCAGTGTGCATCTACGATTCACCAAGAGTCTGAATGGGAAGAATGCAGCAGGTTCCTATCTGTGTATAAAACCCACTTAAATCCCAGCAGCTCCATGTTGTTGGCCATGCTCGGCTGAATGCTGATCCTTCCGTTCAGCCATCACGGGGTCGATGGGCCCTGGCACACATCACTACAAAGAGGTGTGGAACTGCACAGTCACACCGTGGTGGTTTCAAAGCTACAACTGCATCACAATCATAAATTCATATCAACTATAAAAACGTCCTGAACACGAAACAGACAACACACACACAGAGAGGTGTAATGGATGACAGGCTGCTTTATAAGAGTGCTCAGAAACAGGTCCAGTTCACAGATAAGAAGGATCCAGGGTGAGGGCGGTCACAGTCGGGCACAGCTACTACACTACTCTGGGGCGTCGCTCAGTCAGGAGGTGACAGTCTGACAGCCTGCTGTAAGGGTTTAGAATTTAAGGAGCTGAAGGAGACGAGCATATGGGAGTTGTCATCAATGATCTAGTCTAATGATATTTATTCATGACTACTCTGTTACACATCATCCATCACTGTTGCTGTTCAACTGTTTCTTCTGTTGTTTTGTCCGTCGCTCATTTCTTGGCTTCCACTTTCTCTTGCGCAACTGCGGAGAAAAAGAAACAGTTGCGTCAGCATCGCAGGACGCCAGATTAATCTGAAAGTAAGTCGTTGACAGTCCGACTTTGACCACTCATAGATTGATGAAACCGAAACGTTCATGTAAATATTTGGCAAAAAAAAATGATTCCTTACCAAACACAGTTTTGAGTGCGACCATCGATAGATCCAAGCATAAAAGTCACTTATTTTAAATTTAGCAAACATCTGTAAAATAATTCTCACTTCATCTGCCCTCAATTGTTTCAAGACAATTGACAGAGGACGCGACTGTGAACATAACCTGCTCAAACTACTGCGTTTAAAAATGATTTTTATGAATACCTTTTGCAGACCACTTCAAGTCAGGTCTCTTTTTCCTATTTTTCGTTTTTATTTATTTTACATATATACTCTCAGTACTTCTGATCAAGCCCACTGTTTTTGATTTTTTACAACATACCTCGGACTTCCAGCTTGCACTCCACCTCATCCTGACCCAAATCATTGATGGCCCTGCAGCTGTATCTGCCCCCGTCAAACAGACTTGGCTTGCGGATATTCAAGGTCAAAACCCCCTGGTTGTTCAGCATAAGGTACTTGGGGTCTTCACCGATGATCATGTTATTTTTCATCCAAATGATCTTTGGCTGTGTGTTGAAAAGGAGGAGGAGGAGGGAAGAAAAAAAAAGAGAGATGTCAGTAGGGTAGGCGACCAGAGGGCGAGTGGAAATTAAGTTGACAAATCTTTGTCAATTCGATGAGATTAAAAAAAACATGTCACAGAGGTTCCTTATTTGGATTTCTTTCTATCTTAATCTTAAAAAAAGCTTAAAGTTTAATCTTTAATCTTAAAGTTCTGCTTGACACCCAACACTTGCTTTGTAAAAGACAAAGCATTAAATGTGTGTCATACCCTGCAGCACAGCTACAAGAGGTGAATACTGGTAAGAAAAAGAAAACAGGCTGAAAAAAGGGTTCAGGGTGATTTTTCATTTCTGAGATGCAGCTGGAACTTGTGTTTTCTACAAATATACAAAATAGCACAGCTATTACCCACGCATTCATATCTCTCTCTATATATATATGTGTGTGTGTATATATATATATATTGAAATACCTTTGGGTGGGCTCGGACAGCACAGCTGATCGCAGCTGAGTAACCTGCAATCACGCTTCTGTCCATCAGAGGCGTTGTAAATTTTGGGGATCTGCTCATGTCTTGTTCTTTATAGGGTGGAGGGTTAAAGGTCAAACCTGGAGATAAAGAGACAGTCATTGGTTAAAGGAGTGACTCTGATGAACAGAATGATTGGCTGATTCTCTGACTAAAGTTGTTACTGTGCCTAAACACTATCTCTGAACTCTGTCACTTTCAAACTGATGGCTGCTCCCCACCTGGGGAAGTGGTTACAGAATTTATTTTTTCTAATATTTTTTACATTTTAAAATTCTTATTTAAACTAATTTTCAGCTGTCACCTGTAGTCAGGGCCTCCTTATGTCACCATTTCAGGATAATTTCAGTTAATTAAACCTTTTTGTAATTTAACCTTAAGTTGATGTATAATTTGTTGTTAGATATTCGTGCCAAACAAGATGTTTTATACTGAAAGCATACGTCACAATATTTCACTAATATTGTTGTCATTTTATTCAGATTGCCAGTTTAATAATGGTGGCAGAAACAGACTTTTGCCGTCCTGGGGTCAGGTGGGCACTGTGATCAACAATCCCCACAAACAAGATTGGCTGGCCGGCTGCCAAAATGATCTGATGAAATAAACAAACGCAAAACACAACAACAGTCGGAGCATTTGGCTGGTGGCAGGTGTTAATTTCCCAGCCTAGCTGTTTTCATAATCCACGTCCCGTGTTTAATGTTATTTAACACTCGGCCGAGGAATATTTCTGTCCAACGTAATCACTGTAAATTAATTTTCTTTTAAATTAGATTCAAGCATTTAATCATGAGCAGCCAGTAATCTCAAGTTGCTCTAATATTATTACTATGTTCTGTAGTTAAACGCCACATTAAAGGCTGTATTTTTAGCCACTGCACGTCCAAACTTAATCACATTCCTGATAACTTCCTTTTTTCACTGTCATACCCATTATATACCACCAGGCCCAGTGTATGTTGCACGCTGCACACACAGAAACTCATCTGAGCAGTAGCTGCTCCCTGGCACCAAACACAGGATTATTATTTCACGTTGCTCAGCGCTCTGCAGGGATTTCATTACCTGTTTTGTTAATGATGGCGGTGTTCTTGCTGAGGCCGGGCTCTTCGCTGAGGCCACAGATGTTTTCGCTGTACACTCGGAAGGAGTACTCATTTCCCATGACCAGGTCAGACACAGTGCAGCTGGGCCTGCGGTTGTGCTCGTAGACCGTGAACCACTCCTGATGGACAGGAGGGACAGGGACACAAACAGAAACAGGAAGACGTAGATGTTTGAGATCTCCAAAATCACCTCCAAATCAAACTGGAAAACGCAATGACTACCAGATCACGCAGAGTGATATCATTGTATTTGAATAACAAACGTTGAAGCAAAGCAGTTTTTTTGACTGTTTGAAATCCTCCTGTTAATCCATTTCTATTCTCCAAATAAATAAAAATGAGGGCAAGCAACAATTCAGGATGCAAAACCATCTCTGTTCTACCTTCTAGTAGTAAAAAATATATATGTATATTATATACATAATTTATCATGTTTGTAAAAAGATAATTGATGGAAAATACCCTCATGGTTAATTTAATAAAAATGCAGTAATTATTAAAAACCTAATTTGTATTCTAAGTTTATGTTGGGTTAAAAGTATTATAAATAATATAATAAATGTAAAAACTACAAACACATATAAACGCACATGTAGCTAAACTGATTTGTAACACAATTAAAGAACTGCTGTAATTAAACAAAGGCATCAACCCTGAGGTTTCCTTTTCACCCAAACAGAAACAGTGAGTCACCGTCACTGTTGTAGGCGACTACAATAACGACGTTATACTGTACCTCCATTGAACCTCACATCTATTCTGCTCTCCACCTCCGTTCATGCATACCGTAGTCTTCTTGTCGGCCTTCTGAATGGTGTAGCCGATGATCTCACAGTTGCCGTCGTCGCTGGGAGGCTTCCACTCCAGTGCAGCGTTGAAACCCCACACGTCAGTGACACGCACGTTGATAGGAGGCCCCGGTTTCTCTGGTGGAGCATGTGACAGAAGACACAGTTGAGCCAAAGCAGTCTGTATGGACAAGTCAAGTTCATTAGGCAACTGAATTGTATGTCCCTGTGTGTATAGAATCGCAGGCAAAGCTGTTTCGAGCAATAATGAACACATCCGAAGCAAGGAAGTCCCACTGACAGAAGTGAACCAAAAGTCAGAGCACAAAGAGATTTGCTGCGGATTGACAGATCCACAGCTGAGCAAAGACGGAGATGAGAGGAGCTGATAGCTGCATCTAATAACTGAAGAAACACAGTTGACATAGAAGTGACACACTGAGAGAGTGCCCGCCTGAGTCACATAGCAGGAGAATGCAGTGTGTTTATCATCCGCCTGTCTGTGTGGCCTGTTCTATACTCAGTGCAGTGCAGAAATACTGCACAACATAGTAATGTATTTGTCATTAATCTTCAGCTCCGTGCACTCTCTCCTCTGTAGAGTACAGTGCAGGCTGTGAGCAGCACAACTGTTTTCCCATCCAGTTAATTCTTCACGAGGTGTCCTGTGCTGAAACACTAGGCCGACAGATCAGCGAGGTGGGTGGCCCCAGATCAGAGGAGTCAAAGTTTTTCATTAGCTCATCCATCGCCGCAGAGCAAGCAATAGATTAGTAAAATCCAAAACTAATCCCAGTCTACGTACAAATAATCCCAGAGGAGCCCTGCCAAATAATCCATCTGGTAACCTGACCCAGGGAGAGGGGTGGCCACTGTGGCAGTGCAGGAACAAGGATTATGCAAGACAGAGGAATCAGCACTTTGATGATTTGCTACTTTAAGTCACAGATGTGTGGGAGGAAGGAATTAGGAGAAAAAAAAACCCATGACATGTCAGAGATTAGGACCAGGACCAATCATCTCCTTTGACACAGGTTATTAGCAGTGGATGGTGTGAAGTATGAACCAATCTGCTGCTAATGAGAGAGCATCCAGCAAGACTGTTCATCTCTGCAGATAGAGCTGAGCAGCTCTGAGTGTCTGAGTGTCTCTGTGTCTCAGTGTCTCTGTGTCTCTGAGGCAGGACGTACCTACAACCTGAATGTGAATGTCAGCGCTGTCTGACATGTTCTCGATCTGAACACACAGTGTGTAGATTCCAGAGTGTCTCCTCTCCGATGAGCGGATGAACAGAATAGTGTCCACTTCACTGGTACGGGTGCCAACGGTCTTGTCATCCAGGGCGACGCCATCTTTGAACCAGGTCACAATGGGACGTGGTTTACCCTGGGATTTATTGGCAGGAAAACAAAAATACCATGTTTTTAATTTAGCAAAATGTTAATATCAGTCAATGATATGAGTTTAAATCAATCATTTTATTGCAGTCGTGTAGTAAATTGCATTAAAGCACATTGTTACTTTGTTCTCTTTTAGCTATTTCTGCTGTGTTTTTCCCCCTGATATTTAACTATCATGGTTTTACTAACAGCTGTTCTTTGGCTGATCTTTAGCCAACTTTTCCAACTTTAAGCTGCTTTGTTATATTAACGTTTAATTTTGAGCTAGACCCAAATTAATGTAATGTCATTAATGAGATAGTGTTCTTTTGAGCCAGAGTGATTTTTATGCTGTGTTCACAAATTGAATTAACTTAAATAAGATAAAATAGAAGGTCTTGTCAGAACTGCACTGACCTGGAAAGGGATGACGAGGTTGACCTTTTCACCCACCATCCTGATGACCTTGGTCCTCAGTTGGCGAGGCAGGCGGATCTTAGGGTTTTCTGGGCAGTTGGCACGACAAAGACAGACATTGACCATTTTTAACCGCGTGTGGTCGATTTGAAGAACGGGTGGTAAATATATGGCAGGAAATTCACACACATCTGTATGTTGTATTTATAAGTAATAAATATTTGTTTAATATTCAACCTAGTAAATATTAAACTCACCAAAAGCTTCATAATTGAGAGTTTATTTATTTCTACCAGGCAGCTCTAATTATGGTTATACAATTTTAACACTAACCTGAGCAAACAACAACAAAAGATATGATAATAATATCTATTTTAAATATATTTTCTCCATACAGCATTCCTTACCCACTATCTCTCTCATGGTGACAGCCTGAGAGGTCATGGCCGGTGGGCTTCGACCAGCAATGTTGACAGCAGTAACACGGAACAGCATCTTCTCACCCACTGGGAGGTCCTTGACTCTGTACTGGTTCTTAGACACCAGATCTTGGTTAGCCTGCACCCACTGGTCACCTAAGGAATGACGCACATCAGAGAAAACCTGATTTAGTCCATGTACAGTACATAATGTTTAGAAATCTGAATGAGTCAGCTGTTTAATACCGTCATTATTTCATATCTTAGGTTTATAATTCAAAAACACTAACGAAGGGCAATGAAAAACAGACTAGTAATATTAGAGGTTTGGACTGAATGAGATTTCTTAATGTACACATCTTTACATTTCTTTACAAGTGAGAAGATATACAGTAAGATGACGTAGATGGAGTTTTTTAGTTTTAAAAACCTCTGGAAACCCAGGCTAATCTGTACCTGGGCCAATTTTGGATGTTTTTATGTGGCTTTCTTTTTTTAATCTTTACACAAGATTTCTTCAGGAAGTAGAGGGTTAATTTGTGTATTTCTTTGCTTATATTTACTTCCTTCCTTGCAGTACTCAATGATGTAACCGTCGATGCCTCCGGCTCCAATTTTCTCTGGAGGAAGCCACTTGAGTGCACAGGTAGTGTCTGTCACATCATCCACCATTAGACGAGTGGGCTCGCTAGTGGGCGCTAGGAGAGAGAGAGAGAGAGAGCTTATTAACACATTAATGGCCAGATTAAATTGGCCGGCAGGTAGGTTAAGCAGCTTTAGTGAGCACTGTGTGAAAAACCTCCTTTAATTAAGCATTCTGCTAATGGCAAATGACGACACACCAATGGGCATGAAGGGCTTTGAGTTTGAGCTGGGCTGGGAGACGCCAATGCCGTTGACTGCAAACACTCTCATCTCATAAGCCACGCCTTCAATCATCTTCTTAGCCTCGTATGTGGTGGACTCGTAAACATCAAAGTTGAGCTTGGTCCATCTGGACGAGCCCTTCTTCTTCCTCTCCATTAGGTAACCTGGAGGATGAGACACCAGTGTTTGGTGAAGTCATTAAAACAGCTCATTGTTCTTTTGAAAAGAGCTTCAAAATGCTGAGGGGAAACGCAGACAGGAAGTTTTCTAAGCGGCTGTTTCCTCCCAGGAGAAAGACATCAGCTGTGAACATAAGCTGCTGAAAGTTCCAGGGATACCTTTAATGGGAACGCCGCCGTCATACGGAGGGGGGTCCCATATGATTGTGGCAGTGTCCTCGCCAACTGATGTGCATTTGACATTCTCAGGAGGATGAGGTACATCTGGAGGGGAAGGGAACAGTTGGGAAAGGAACAAGAGGAGGATGAAACAGGGAGAAAAATGTGGAGGCATGACAGGCAGAAATAAGTGAGGTATTTATGCAGTACAGTATGAAGCACATAGACGTCTGCGGCAGAAAGCACTCATCTGAGACTTTCTTTGAACCCATTCTGGCAATTCATAAAGTTTGTTTTGCCTTTTGTGAAACTTTAACAGTGCTTTAGCAGTTTTGATAGCACAAAACTCACCTCAAAATTATTTTTCCAAAGTCAGAGATTACAAATACACATACAATTAGAGATTCAGAGTGCAATATTTAACTCAATGTTTTCTATTCTGTTGGCCTATGCCTACTAATGCTTGTCATTGTTATCGTGACCCGAGACATACGCCGCCATGTTGAGTCATCATATGAGCTCAAAAAAAGAACCAAACACTTTTGGAGTTTTGTTTTGTATATATCTAAAAACTTTCGTTTTAGATTTATTTAGCATGTTACAATAGAGTTTGTTTTTAATTTCAGATAATACCATTTTTTTATAGAAATTCTCTAAATAAATGTCCGTGTCTACAGCAACAACCATTACCTTTTTCATTCAGCATATTTTACTTTTAATGAGTTGTAAACACTAACAGCCATTTTGAGGGAGATTTATTAAGCCCCGAAGATGAATTCCAGCTGCTCTGAAACAGCTTTTCTTTTTAACATTGTCTCTTTTTAACTACGCTCTTATTGAGTAAGATCTTAACAGACAGCATCAACATCAATCCAGCCAGTACTGACCCACAATCCTGATGAAGACCTCGGCCTTGTCCTCGCCTGCAGGGTTTGCGACAGTGATGGTGTACAGACCCTCGTCGCTTTTCTCCGCCCCGTCTATTACCAGGGTGTTCAGAGTTTTTCTTGCGTCCACTCGGACCCGCCCTTCTGTCGCGTTCACCACCTACCGTCAAGAGCATAAACGAACCGGGGAAAAGAGAGACGTTTAATAGTAAGACCAGAGGCATCACTGGTGATTCACGTTTCACTGCCGTTCTTTTCTGTGACAAACATTGACTTCTTTTATTAGTGCAAAAAAGAGAACAGAGCTGAGGTAAGATCTTCTCTGTTCTAATCCTCACATCATCGCCTTTCATCCAGCAAACAGTGGGCGCCGGGTCTCCTGTGATCTCCACGTCAAGGCGAAGTTTGTTTCCTGCCACCACAGTGATGATGTTTTTGTTGCCACCACTGGTGTCCAGGTGGATTTTGGGGGGATCTTTGGAGGGGGAGAGAAAATGTTGCATGAAAATAAACATTAAAAAAAGATGATTTTTGAAAATCATCTGGACTGGCTAGGTTAGAGAGTTTAGCTTAGCTGACTAATGCAGGTTTAGGCTTTTGTCTTACAGATGAATGTGGTTTGAAAGTCTTCTTTGGGGATTTATGTGTTGTAAATAACTAGGTTGAAGTTTTGTCCTGACTTTGTTGAAGGAGTACAGCTCTGCATTCATCAGCCAGCAGCAGCATTGCTGGTGCACGGTGTCCCATGATGCATTTTTCACAATTAGGGAGCAATCAACAATCAATAGGCCGCTAAAGAGAAATATGCCACCTGTTTGTGGTGTCAAAACATTTGACCAAGTAACAGGATTAGTTTCAGAAATGAATGAACCGGAGCACTCAGAACTGCTGTAGGTACAAGTCACCACTTTCCACACTTAAACTTTGTTGTCTACAAAGTTAAAAACAAGTCTTTGGTTTGTAAGTCAGAGTTCACTCACTCCTTTAGTTTAGTTTACTCTTTTTGAATTGCACAGAAATAGAGCAGTTCTGTTGAAAAGAGCGGGTCAGCGTTAAGCTGTCACTGGTATTTATTTACTAGCATAAAGATGGTGTCACTGATGACACTGCAACATCCAGCTTTTCTAAAACAGTGCTAGAGAATGTTTAGTTAACGCTCATGTTTGGATCTCTCTTCAGGACAATAAAAAGGCAATAAATAAAACAACGTGTACAGACTGTAACCGTAGCAGCACTTACCCTGTCTTGGAACATATTCAATCTTGATCTCTGAGAACAGAAATGTCACAGGGAGTTTTGTTACTTTTTTGGTGTGGTAAGAGTATTAGCAGAGACTGCGTCACAGGTTTTGTACTTGAGTTTTTATGCAGCTCTCACCCAGGAAGTTCAGTTTTGCAGAGAGAGAAATGGCATGGCCGTCAGGGACGAAGGTGTAATCTCCAGCGTCTGACGACTTCACATCATCAATGGTCAGCTTATGGACCCTGGGGATATGTGACCAGATGTTACCAAGGAGACAACGTTTGTTGTGACCCCGCAATTATGCAGAAGTAACGTTGCTATGGTAACGCAGAGTGAAATACCAAGAAAACAGCTTTCACCTTGTGTGACAGCTGTTGCCTTACACTGTAGTCCGCTGTGACGGAGAGACTGCGGAAAGAAACCCTGACTTTGCAGATGTTATGTCTATGCAGAGTACATTTTGTTTGTTTGTTTGTTTGTTTAGGGCTTTACATTATCCAAAAATTGAAATAACTCTGAATAGCCTTTAGAAATAATTTTGTGCCCCGGGACAGACACTGCCTCGTGTAGTAGCCTCCAGATTTGTGGATCAGACGGGCAAAACGCCTTTAGAAATATAAATCGGCCTTGAAAATTGGGTTTTTGATTGTTCTGTTTAATGTATGGTTTATTTATGCAGAAATGCAGGAAATTTGCTGAGCAACCATATTTTTTAAGTATTAAGAATTTAAGTTAAACCAATTTATGTTTGTACATATATACAGTACACACACATTTTTATATATATATATATATACGTGTGTGTGTGTGTGTGTGTGTGTGTGGTTGTGGTTTAGTGTTTGAGTGTGCCATAATTACCTTCCAACATGTGTTATTTTAATGCGTTTGCTGGGCTGGACTTCCACGCCATCCTTGAACCATTTTCCAGTCACTTTTTCATCTGACACCTCACACCTGAATACAGCCTGCTCAGCAGACTTCACTGTCAGGTCAGCAATGCTCTGCAGGACCTCCAGCTCCTTGTCTGTAGCAAAAATGGAAAAAATGGGGGAAAAAAACAAAAAAACAGTACACACTGTAGCAGCTGCATGCCCGTGTATTTTTGGCTTTAACACATGACATGGAATCCAAGTAGTTTTAAGCAGAGGTTGTCAGAAACGGAGCCCCAGAGTCCCCGGCGTGTGGCAGCCCAGTGTTTTTACCAACTGTTTACTCACTGATCTCGCCAAAGTTAGACCTCATTATACAGGTCAGTCCTAACCTAATGATGATGTGTTTTCGCTATAGTATGACAGCCATAATTTGTCCCAGGGCTCAACTTGAAAGTTCAAATCTGTCCTTGTAACAATGTTAGTAATGAGTGATTTAATTCCAACTGAAAACTGCAAAGAATTACTATCTGTTCACACCGACAGGTAAGGTCACCTCCAGAAGTAAATGTTGTTACTGTACTGTAACTGATTTAACCGGTTGTATTCCTCTATGGTACATATCTCAAAATCATGGCCCACAGGCAGAACACAACACGCTACGTCGATTCATGTGGCCCGCCAGAGCTGAACATGTAAAAAATAAAAAGTCTTCAGTATAGAATCTCTATGAATATTTACTGGATGGGTGCAATGTATTTCTTATAGTACTTAAAGTACTTAACAATTTTAATTCTCTATATTCTAACCTAAAGTGTATGTTTATCATAAACTACATCTGCCATTTTTTTTCTCCTTTTTTTTAAATATGCTCTATAAAAACATTGTCACTGACTGAACTTACCTGCAACATCAAGCTCAGCCTTCGACTCTCCACCATTGGTGACTGCGTAGTACATTCCGATATCCTCTTTAGTGGCTTCATTTATGATCAGCATGTGTCTCTTCCCATCTTTTTTAATCCTGTACTTTGACCCAGCAGTTTCCCTGGTCAGCTCAACGCCATCTTTCATCCTGAAGAGAACAGGAACATGTGTTCTAGTTTATTAATATTGGTTTGATTTTTTTTCTCTCTAAACGTCTTTATATAGGGATATTTACGCAGCTACATTGTTAAATGAACTGAGTACAGGTGGCGCTAGCTCACCATTTGACATGGGCTCCTTCCTCTGACACTTCCACCTCAAACTCAACCTTCTCACCCACAACAGTGAGGACATCATCTAAAAGCTTGGTGATGGTGATCGGAGGCTCTGCGGAAGTAAAAGAAAAAACAAAACAAAAAAAAGATCAGAAAGCAACGCCGACGAATGTTAACGAAATGTATAAAAAATTGTAGGGAGCAATAAGCATGGTACTTAAACTATAGCTTAGCATGCACCTGGATGGTTCAACGTGTATGTGTATTTCATATAAAAAACACTGTGTACAAGGCTTTAATTCATGTAAGAATACAGTGAAATACAAAGACAAGTAGAGTTACAGTATATTTATCAATAATACTTTCTATTTGTCAGCAAATAGAATATATATTTATCAATAATACTTTCTATTTGCCAGCTTTTTCAAAATAAAATAAATACCACTAGTTGTAATTGTTTTTCAAGATATTTTTTTAAATCATTTAAAGTTGACAAAAGCAGAAGGTACTTTTTCAAACTGTATATGTTTGTTTAATATTTGTACATTTATAACCAACTATACTCAGTATTTATATCCTGTAATTCTCTGTCGATTGAGATGTTAAAGCCCTAATTTAGTTTGAAAGTTTTCCTTCGTGAGCTCTTTTCGTGAAGCCAGCATTTCAGGGTTCTTCTTCCCTCCACAGCTGTGTGGTTCAGGGCATGTGAATTGATGTTCTCAATACACAGAGAATACACACAACATATGCTAGCTGTGTTTGAATTTAAATCACAACACAATACGCCGCTGAGGTCCATATGAAATCCAGCAAAAGCACCTGTCTTATAAAGCACACAAAGTCCCTCAGGGTGGTGGAAGTCACATTATGTAACCACAAGGTGTGATGCCTGATGTTCTGCAAGGCTCAGCTATTTGTCACCATCAACATCCCGTCCCCCTACGGACGTCTCAGTTCTCTATAACCTGAGCAGCAGAGCCCTGACGGCCCAGTCACTGCGCCGAGCACACATGCACAATGTGAGAGCCAGCTTCACAGGGGTTTTGTGAATTGAGCCTGGTGTCTTCAGAGTCAATCAGGTCTTTCTGCACTTCCGCAAAAAAATCCCTGAGGAACGAGTGGCTGAGACCCAAAAAAGAAAACAGTGGTTATATATAAAAAGTAAGAATAGAGAATAAAAGTTCACTCACTGTAGCCCTGCTTTGACCTAAATACTGTACTGGTGTAAAATGTTTGTTTGTTTTTTGTGAAATTTAATATTAATGAAAGAAATTAGATTGTTATGCATCGTATGTGCTCACCTTCTCACTTGCCAGGCAGTTGCTTAGAATATTAATATCGCATGTGTGATTAAAGACCAAAGACTAATGTGGTAACAGCTGGCTTGGTTCAAACAAATTTGTTTTAGGTGTCGACCAACATCTTGGTATTTTTATCATTTTCCCTGCTTGGGTACAGTGCGTTCCTAGAGTCTTGGCCTCCTGTGTGTGAAAAGCAACTAACCTCGAGGAAAAGTAACAGAAATAGAACCTGCACAGTGTCACGCAGAAAACCAGATTTTTTTTTCTGTGCCAGGATTATAACTTAGTGACTTCAAAGCAGATTAATGTTTTGTTTAAAAGGTAATAGAGGTTTAAGTAAATGATACAGACTATAGGGGGAGAAAAAAAAACCTTGTGATTTAGTTAGAGTTTGTGCCTCCTTTAAAAATGTGGTCCCTGAAATAAATGAATCATGTTGCCAAATGATTTAAAGAAATGTTTTGCCTTTGATGCCACACATTTCAGGAAAACTACTAGAGAAATGTGACGGCACCACATTACATACAGCGAAGTGACAAAGATACATGACAAAGATCAAACCAGAAACATTCAACACACCATGTGGTCATTGAAAATGCATAGAGAGACATTAGAGCACAGTGTGCTGCTGTTTGGTATGAAAGCAATGAAATAAACACAGACACAGGAAAGGGAACAGAGCAGCTGAAGCTCTCGCCTCACAACAAACAGCATTTACTAAGCCAAGAAGGAAAAGGTGACTGGAAGAAGTATTCCTCATAAGGCAGTGACTCATATACCTTTGACGAAAACTTCTGTGAAGCACTTGTCCTCTCCGACCACGCACTCATATGCTGCGTCATCCGAGAGATTGCACTTGTTGATAGTGAGGGTCCGCTTATTGCCTACACTCTCAAACAGATACCTGGACAGGAAGAAGATGGTGGAAAAATATATGTGTGGAGGATGAAGACCAAATGAGGAGGAAGAGAGAGAGACAGTGAGACAAAGAGGGAAAAATTAACTGACTCACAATGAAAAACTATGACGGTAATAGAGAGACTCACAGTTTAAGATCTACACAGTCATGAGCACACACACATTTTTACACACACTTAAAACTTCACAGCTTAGTTTTGTGTGGCTGAGCTGCGATTTTAGACCATGTTGTCCCTCAGTTTATGTTTTTCTAACTTTTACAGTAGAGTGATACATTTGGTGAACTGAATGGTAAAACGTAAATGTTGTGGGTGAATATTTCTGACCTCACTTTTGTGGGAGCCAAATCTGTAAGAGATAAATGGTAGCCTTGAAATGTTGAACGAACTCAAGGTATCGTCTTTGTTTACTGCGGCCTTAAGTTAAAAACTGCAGTTCAACATCCTGGTTTGATGAGAAAAATGTTAACTTTTAATGATGTGTACTTTTATGTCGACAGTTATTCTTGGATTCTTATTGGCTCTATGGAGCAGGAGGCGGAATGGAAATGAGTTTTTGGGGACATTTTTGTTTTGGTGTTGTGCTGTGATATTTAACTCAAGTAAAATATATGCCATGTCTCAAAAGAAGTTCGGGAAACACTGCCGTAAAACAATAATGCTCTGTCTTGAAAATGATTCAGTAATCATTCTCCTATATGAATCAAAGCCCTGGATTAAGACTGTCTCTTTACTCATTTTAGAAAAGATGGCTCCAAGTCTAGTTTCCTGACACTGGATGGAGAGAGAGCACAGACTGAAAGCACCTCCTGGGAGCTTCCATTTAGGGCAAGAAATGTCCCTCTCCCTGAGGTCTTCATCAAAACAGGAAGAGAGCTGCCATACTCTCAGTGAGCTGCATGCTCAAGCACCTCAAAATGGCAGATGGTGAAGTCATTAAAAATGCCAGCTGCAACAGCTGTATTATCATTAATAAAACACCAAAAAAAAAAAAAACTTTAAAGAAGGAGGACGGGCAAAAACTTAGGAGGAGGATCAGAAAGCTAAAGACACCAAAACCTAACTTCTGTATTTGCTGTAGCATCCAAAAAATCCATCATGTTCCCACGATCACGGAGGTTTGACTCACTTGGCTGATGGTTTAATTTCCTGTCCATTTTTGAACCAACGGACCTGAGCATTGGGATCAGCTACTTCCACGGAGAGTTGCATTCTCTTGCCCTTGTCAACTGTGTACGCTGGCTCCAGCTTCCGGATGAAAGCTGACGGTAAAAGTGAAATATCATGATATGAATACATTTCTTGAACTAAGGACATGCTGTAATAGCAGCCGACGATGACTGTCGTTTCACGTGTGCACTGTGGCCTCATAACGTGTCTTTCACCAGCTCTCACCATCACTCTTCTCAGGCTCTTTGGGCTTTTTCATCATCTTCAGCCTCTTCAACATTCCCGTAAAGTCCGTGATACCATACTGAAAGGCAATCTTCTCATAGTCACATGGCTTGGCTGCTTTTAAGATCTCCCATACGTCCACTTCAGGTTCTTTGGGTTCTTGTTTTTTCTTCTCCCTGTTTAGCATATTGTGACATGTCAAACGGACGGCAGCTGATGAAGAAGGCTGAATCTTTGAGAGCAAGTACTGTCTTACCTTTTCTTCAGCAGTGCACTAAAGTCAAGATCTCCAGCGTCCTCATCAGCATCTCCACTAAAAACCAAAAGGATTTGGAGGATTATTATTTTGATTTAAAGAACAGCGAGAAAAATAAAATTGAATCTTAGAAAACAATATACCTTTACTTAATGAAATCATTCTACATTTTCTAATTTGTTTTTTATTCAGAAAAAAAAAATCTATTCAAATGCAAAGCCACATATTTTATGTGACAGTGTGTAAAAGAAAAAGGGAAGTAACTAGGCTGCAGAAAAAGTACATTCCAGGAAATTTGTTTAAAAAAAGTTAACTTGTTGCCAAAGACATTTTCCTTTGAATTTTCTTTGTCTTTGGGTTATTTATTTTTTGTTTTGTTTTTGTTTTTTTCCCCGCAAAAGCTAGTGCCACGTCGTGGTATCTCCATCTCCTCAGCTCCTGCTGTCTGTCCTTGTCATGAAGATAAGATCTGTATTCTTTAATCACATTTTCCTTAACATCCAGATCCTCCAAACCACGAAAACAAGTCATAATCAATAGCTCTAAGTCATAATGCTAAATTTGAGAATTATCTCTGTATGTAGAAAAACTTTTTTGCCTTATGTTATGCATTATTGATAAACCAATTCCCTCGGGTAACTGATATATTCAATCTTCCCCCTGTTTTTTCAGCTACTACAGTCCTGTAGGGTTAGGGTTAGGGTTATAAATATCTTACGTAATTCTTACGTAATTCTATGAACATTTCTTTAGATTTATATTCATATGATCTAAACTGATGTCAGTCTGTTGTGCCGTCTGTAACAGTGAATAGAAACAACTTTCTGAGATTTGTAGTGGAAAAAACACTACAAATGAATAAAAAATACATTTAGTTGAATAAAAAATACATTTAGTATATGGGGAAAAAACTTCACTGCATGCAACTTGTATTACTCCTCTCATGCAATTGTGCAAGAGATATAAAACTGAATGTGTTCTTTGCTCATCACTCACTCTCTGCAATGCATGGCAAATACCAACCAATGTCTACAGGCTGAAGTACTATATACTTTGTTCTGTGACCATTTTGAAGTGCACTTTGAAGTATTGAAGTTTCATGAATTTTCTGAGGCTCACTGAACTACTGGTTTGATGCTGTTCACAGTGTTCATGTTTATCTTCTGGGTGACTCGTTCAATTAACAGTAACATCCATCCCTGTCATCCTTGCCGTTCTGGTGGTAGTAAATCCTCTCTGGGGGATTTTGCCCTTGATCACAAGGAAGCCAGGATAATAAAAGAGTGAGGTTTAATGAACCAGAGGCCCCTGACATGTCTACACCAAATTATCTCATACAGTTTGTCTAAATCAAGACCCAACTCTCCCGTCAACCACGCACTGCTAAGTGGAAAGGGGAAGGCTAACGTGTTAGCCACATGTTAGCTCCATTTCCCAAAGAAACATCAGTGGAGTTAGTGCTGAACGTGGTTCTTTTTCTTATAACCCTTTTCTGTATACCTTTCTGTATAAGTCTTACCTGGTGATGTAATAACTGGCTAATCCACAAGGGGGTAATATTATATACAATTTATAAGGTCACTTTATTTATTGGTTCCCAAAGGTTTTATGCAAAGTCCTATTCCTTCCAAACGTCACTAAACCTAACTAACTGTAATTTGTTCACGCTATTCTTCATGAACAAAGGAAATAATATGATAAATCAGTGCATATGTGAAATTGAAATGTATGCCTGCAATATCTACCTCACCCTATACCCCTCACCATCGATTTTCAGTAACTCATGATTTCAAAAAACAGCAACTTCTCAGTTTATTTTTAGCCCATCAGATTTAACCTGCCACTCTGACCCAATTGTTTAGTTCAGATCTTTCAATATACTGTTTCACCGTGCGATGCCAGAAACCCTTCTAGGATAACAGATGGGACTCGCTGTCGTGAAGAATTATTTGCAGGCAGTTCTTACATGAACATCATCTTCAGATTCCTCTGAACGACCTTCACGTAAAAAGGTGTTATAATGCATTCACCATTTTTCTCTTCAGCAGCAGATTTGAGTTTTAACCAACATTTCACTTTTCATTTATCACACTAATCTCTCTCCCTCATCCTCGCTGCCTGGTATCAGCATCCTTTAAAAGAACGCTCTGGCCTTTTGTGTCAAGCCCGATATGCTTCTGTCTCCTTGTGTGGTGCATTCACCTGTGCCTTTCTGAATGAGCACTAATGACGAATGGAAATTGTATTTTTCCCTATTCTTTACAAACACAGAATCTGAAAATGTCAGCACATTTAAAGCAAAGATTAAAATCTACAATGTATAACAGAAAACAAGGGAAGTAGACAGTAATCCCAGAATACATTGCACTGTATTAAAAAATAATAATATAAAAGTCAGTGAGTGCTACACTGCACAAAAGTGTTCAGAAAAGATGTGATACAATTGAATAGATGTGTGACCATGAGGGACGCCAGGTGAGGCAAACCAGCACGGTGGCAGATGCAGTGAGACGTGACAGAGAGAGAAATATGGCAGACAGTCTGAGTCGAACAAAGTCAGCTGCAACTCAGAGACAGACAAACACGAGGCAGAGACACTCGTGGAGACTGACAGTTGCCCAAAGGCAGTGATCTACAGAGCAGCATATGGCAGACAGTGTGGCGAGTGACATGTTGAGTTTACCCTTGCCAAAAGTGACACTTACGATCGCTTAAAGGCCTCCAAGATGTTGTCCTGCTGCTCCTCTTGTAAGGCTGAAACCACACAGAAGGGCAGCGACTGGTGAGAAGTAGGCCTGGTCTAATTCATTAAGCAGCAGGCTGCAGCAGCAGCAGCAGCAGAATCATGGACCGATGACCTCACTGAGCCACTAAATGATAGGCCCTAATGTGCATCACACTCACAGAGTTATTGGCTGACAAAGCTGGTTATATAGTAAAGGCAGAAATGCTGAATGGAAGATGACAATAATGTGATTAAGAGTCTGTCTCAGGACTTACCCTCCACTGAGACGTCGAACGTGCAGCTGTCGCACTTGTCCTTGGAGGTGACCTCGCAGCGGTAGCCACCTGCGTCTCCATCTACTATTTTGATGATGCTCATCTCGTAGGTGTAGATCTGATGGAAAAAGAGGGCTGATATGCCAACAATACTCACCAGGAAAAGGACACACACCTAGAATGAGTTCATCAGTATACAGAAGGAGCACACAAACAGAGTGACGACAGACCATGCAGCCTGGTAAAGAGTCTGTGAGATTTACTACTATACTGTAAAATACACAAAAGAAAATAGGTGTTTCAGCAAAACTTTGGAACTCTTTGGAACTCTTGAAGTATTTGACTGTAATTAGTATTCATCTAAGACACTGTATTTAGATTGCACTGTTCTAACACTTGAGTAAGTCAAAATATATACTGTATAAATAAAGTATATAATGGGAAATTGTTTCTCTAAAATGTTATTCCTTAACTCTCCTCACAACTGCACTAGTTTAAAAGTACAATCTGTACAGCAGATGTTCTTCCTGGCGCATCCTTCCCCATGAATCCAGCACTTTGTGATTGGACTGCTGTTGTGGGAATAAATGTCTTGCTGTTGTTGTTCAGTTCCACAGAAATGTATGACACTGTGGTCTTCAGTGTGTGGTTTCGGATTTTAATTCAATTTATCTGAGATAAGAATGTTGGTTAAAAAAAATGAAATCACCATCTGACACTTTTGCATGACTCCACCGCAATGAGAACAGTCATTCTGGACAGTTCGTCCTCTAGCTAACTACCTCTCACCCTTTTCTCCACTTCCTGCTCATCCTATTTTACCATCTTTTCCTATTTTCTCCATTGTCCTTTGTGCTTTGGTTGGTAAACCCAGTAAATTATACTCATTTGTTACTCTGAATCGTTGCATCTACACCTTCTATCTCTACATGTATCCTGTTGTCATCTTGCTTTTTTTCTTCAATACAATCAATACCGTGCGCTCAGTTGTACCTTGGTGTTCCTGTCATACGACTCCTTAAACTTCAGGTGTTTCCCAGCTTTGCTGCCAAGGTCGAGCCACTTCCCCTTCAGCCATTTCAAGGTCGGCTTCCTCGGTAAAGTTGAAGAGTCCACTTTAGCCACAAACGTGATGTCCTTGCCTGCCAAGAGTGGTGATGTAATACTATGGTGGTTAATACTGTGGACATACACAAATAACTGTCCATATGCCTGCTGCGTGGTATTGCAGCAACAAACGTGTGGGATGTGATTTAAAACTCAGACGGCAGCTCACCTTTAATTGCTGTGGCACTCTCTGGTTTCAGCACAAACAGTCCGGACAGCTCGGTCGACTGGGCATCCTCCCCTGGTGCCTGTTCTGTGATGTGTTGGATGGAAGAAGAGTGTTTCACAGTGAAACAACAAAACAACACAAGGAATTACCATATGGTATAACATTCCAATGGGGACGTGGAAAACAAACTGTATAAAATGATTTGAGACGAGGGGACCAAGCAAACCAGCAGATCAGCAGAGTGAAAACTGTTGGCTACAAACTCTGAAATTCCTTTTAGAAACCAGGAGAGTTCAGTTGTCTGGTTCTCTGTAACCTGGGCTTGATCCGGGATCTGGGAAACTAACTAATTTTGTTCATCCGTTGCCTAATGTGTTGTAATGACAATAAAGAACCTTGAGTCCTTGAGTCCTAAACTTGGATGACTGACAACCAACACAGGCACTAATTGTAAGTATTTGTATTTAACCTAAAAACTCCTGGGAAACACGATAAGAGACGACCCCAAAATAAATCTCTTGCGACCCAGTCTTTGGGAAACAATGCTCCATAACATAGGTCAACACTGCTGTTGATGTATTGTCATACACCCCCTTTAATAAGTTTGAATCAGGTATATTGTTATGATTAATATGAAATGCGCAGGCAGTCACCTCATACAATACAGACACATTACAGCGAGACTCGTTTACAATTAACAGCACAGCAATTTAACATCCATTGAATGTTTTGGAGAGAATGAAACTGGGGTCAAATGTCACCTTAGGTCACGCACCTCCATAAATCCAGGGAGCCACAGCAGCAGTGTTTCTTCCCCTCTCTCTCTCTCTCTCTCTCTCTCTCTCTCTCAGCTTTTATGAGCTCAGTTAATTTGATCTTTTAATCAAAAGTGCCCGTGAGGACAGATCCAAGTTCAGATGTTCAGGATGATTTAAAAGGTTTTGGATGGAATGCTAAGTGGTTTGAGGCGATCCTGGAACGGTGTCCAGGGGACACTTTGGAGCATCTGTACTTGTGATTATTGATATCACACTAGACACTTGTTGTGTTTGGAATGAGAGTTGCTAGGTGGAATTTACTACACACTGTCCTTGATTCTGGATATGTTTGGAGGTTGGATGACAGCCTTCTGGGACTAATTGAGTAAAATCCCTGTCTAACCCCTGTTCACGCTCTGGTGATTTAAATCAACCAAGTTAAAAATAGATTGTTAATGCTTCTTTTATGGGTACATCATTTCTCGAAACGTCCACATCGTTTCCTAAGACTTTCCACAAGTGTGAATAGCACAAAACATATCAGCCCAGTGTCTAGTTTTCATTCGTGTGCTATTCAAAACGGTCCTTTTTTATATATGATGTGACCTGTTTATTTAAACAGACATAATAATATATAATAATATATAACTACATTCTACCCCAAAACCACAGTATTTTTGATTAAAATGTTCTAAAAAATCTAACCATTGAGTTTATATAAATTTTTGGGCCATTAAGTTTTACATGGTGAACAAAATCTGCAGCGAACAGACAGTTTTCAATAGATTCATTTTCTCAAACACCTGTTTTTCTCTTTTCTTCTTTTTTCTCACTACAGTAATCATCATCAGTGTATTTTCTTCATAAGGAGTTGGAGTCATTTCTAATTCAGACACTGGTGACATTACAACAATACATACACTGTGAGCACTAGAACAATCTTCTACTCACCATCACAAGTACTCATAAATACTCAATGTACTCTCTCATTATTTAACATGAATTCAATGCTAACATTAACTAGAGAATCTTCTCTTTTATGGTATCAGCTGTCGTTTTTCTAACATCCATAAGTTCCGTGAACACAGGCATCAAGTACAAACACTAGTACACAAAGAAACACACACACACACAAAAAACAAACAACCACCAGTGCTTGACACAACCTATTTACCTCACGCTGAGCTGGACGACTATTAAAAACACTCAACAGAGACGGAGGGAACTGACCTGACTACATAAGTGAGGATGCAGATTTAATATTTAACATATCCCACTGATATATGCACAGCACACATGAACCCACAGCGCTGTGACTGGGCAGCACTTAGTTTCATGAGCCAGAGAGTGCTCTCTGAGTTATATTGATTATCTTAGACGTATAACCACGTGTTGCAGCTTAACCGATGAGTTCAAACACACACACACACACACACACACACACACACACACACACGCCTCAACATGCGTCTTTGTTTAGCCAGAAACCTACCAAAGAATCTCTCCAGACAGTGACACATGTGTCATTTAATAGCACTAGGAAAAAAAACATTTGCAGGAGCAAATGCAAGGAGTATTACCTTCAGGTAATACACTGGAGCCTGATGGCAGTCAATACTCAATGTGATGACCTGCAGTGTAGGTGTAGTCTCAGTATTGGGTCTCAGAATGAGCTATTCACCTTAAAAAGCCAATAACTTCTGGGTAAGTGAATTTATCAAATCTACGAACCTAAACTAGTGGGCCAGGAAGCAGGTCCAGTTCAAACCAAATAAATCACTGGTAATTACGATGGTTTCCAACATACACACAATCCATGTTGGGTCTTTTGGACCCGACAAACAAGCCTCGACTTAATCCACACTCACACATCTCGTTCATACATGTCCCTGCTAAAGTGTGTCTAATTGACAGCTGCTCAGCTATTCCAAGGTTTGACAGGAACTGTCAGTAAAAGCCTGCTCTGCTTGGGTTAACGACGGTCGTTAGAGCTGTCGGAGTCTGCTTAAGTTTCATGGCGCCTGTGCAGGTGTCATGTGGCTTTAGGTGATCTGGCTTCACCTAAGGCTAAATTAGAATGTTTATTTGGTCCCCCAGGAAGAAGGGAGATGGGTGGTGGAGTTGCCGCATTCTGATGGAGATCGCTCCTGTCACTTCTGCTTTGAACCAACTGTCATCTACGTCTGAAATGTGAATGGAAGTTAAGTTCCCCGTTAGCTAATGTAGTCAGTGTGAGCAGATGACATGGGTTTCTTTAAAGGCTGTTCAGTTTCTGCCATATATTGTACAGGAGTACAGGAGGCTACGGTTAGCACACCTAGATAGATGGAGATAGCAACAGAGAAAGTGAGCAAGTGAGAGAAACAGAGGGAACAGTGTGCTCTGTAACATCTGCAGGTTTTATTAGCCACTTATTAATTTCAGCCAGATGGCACAAAGGCAGCAATAAGGATCTTTTTGGTTCTGTTTAAAGAAAACCAGATGGATGTGTATTTACATTCCAAAATTCTTGCAAATGCAAATGCAAGACTGAAATCTGTGCAATTATTAAACACCTTCATATTTACTTATTAAAAGCAGGAGGAAAAACATCTCTTTTGTGTTTTCTTATTGACCCACCTTTGCATGAACATACATTTTCTTTTTGTGCAAGTGGAGTTTCCTTCTTTCTTTCCTTGCTCTGTCTCTTTATGCTTCAATGCCTCAGACGGTTTTAAGTAGCAGACATACTGTATCTAGACCGCAGGCAGGCCTACTCAGCCATACTTTTGTGACTTTTTTTATTGCAATTTTTTTGCACCATGTGCTGTGTTTTTTTAAGTTGTTTGTCTTTAAAAGTAGTAGTTTGATTGTCATTGAAACACTCCTTGTAAATTAAAGGTTAGAATCACATTATTATTTTTTATTTTTCATTTTTTTTACTTTAGTAAGCCCAAGTACATTTGCCTAAGAGTTTATAAAGAAGCGTTGAGTGAGTCAGATTCATACTGCCTGTTTATAAGATAATGTTTTATTCTGCGTACGTATCATTATGGGAGCCTCTTGTGCAGGAAATTTCCATAAATGAACACACATACACTGTGTTACTGCACTGTATTCTGGTGCCTTTTAAAAAAAATGCACACAGCTGCAGCTGCTAATCTATACCCTATACACTGCAGCACATGGAGTTAAAAGTCTGTATAATGCAGCTACTTTGCTGTGAGCTACTAAACCCACGCACAATTACTGCAGACATGTGGGAAATGTGGGACTCAGGTAATACATCAAAAGTCCTCCGAAGTAAAGTATGACTGGAAATCTGTTGGAAAAAGAAAGTACTTTTCACTTCATTTAAAACATAAGTAAAATATTTCCTGAATAGTTTGTTCATTACTTTTTTTTCAACCAACAAAATAAAAGTATCTTACAGCATGCCGTCTACACCCATGCATTATGTATCAGTCAATTTCAAACGGGATCAAACCTACACATTGTCCCAATATTCTGCTAAAGAAGACATGGATCCAGTGACCGCAACAACAAACATTATTAACTAAGATGTTCCTTATATTCGACCTATAGTAGGATTTATATTTGTAACCTCTCTCTCAGCTTCTGCGACTTGACAGACAACTTAAAATAAACACATAAATGCAGCAAATGCACACAGATGCAGAGACACAATGTGATACCGACCCATAAATTACACACCTTCAGTTATGCTCCTGACACCCACTGTTATTTTCCAACTAAAACAATCTCATAACACATCACCGGTGCTAATGAAAAATATATTTGTGTGTGTGCGTGCAGGAGCGAGGATCATGCAACTTCACACTTTGTTCCATCACCACAGAAGTTAAAACTTTCTGTGTTTGTGTTTTTGCTATTTCAGTCTTAAACTCTTACCCTCCTCTTCTTCAGGCATCTCTAAATGAGGGAAATACACCATATTTTGTGGATGATAATGATGACAGTGAAGAGGTAAGTTCAAATGAGGATGATGATGATGATGATGGTTGTGTTTAAACCTCACAGATGAGACACACAGACACCACATGCTGTGGGATTTTCTTACCCTTCTCATCTGAAATGAGAGAGACAGAAAACAAAACGATCATCGTGAGAAGCTCTAATTAAGATATTTGCTGTTCATTAGTCATTGCAGTTTAACTGTATCGTAGCTCATCACTGTATGAATAACTCAGAAGTGAATTGGTTTTTTGGGGGGGTTGAAGCAGCGCTTCTGGGCTCAGATTGGATAGCATCACGGCACTTACCAGCAGGGGCTGCTGCAGCCTTATCACCTTTGGCTGCTGTAATTAAACAACAATTATATAAATTATTTTTTATGTTCTGTCATATCAAACAACTGCAGGGCCACAGAGGAGAGTCGAGCCTTTGAGAGTGGGGACTCACTAACATGTTTAAAGAGCTGCAGCTTGTGATGTGAATCCTCGGGAGGCACAAAAAATTAATGATCATCTCTATATATATCTGGGGGCACATCAGTTGATTTATCTGCAGCGCCACCATTTTTAGAGTACAGGCATTTTTTCTGGTTGCCGTGAAAATGAGTTTTTAGAGGAGGCACACTGTGGATACCTACTTCTGAATAGAGGAATTATAAACCTATGACAAGGTGCAAAACTGCAGCAAATGCACTTTAAAGGAAAACATTAGCTTTTATTTAAATAGATACACATTAATAAGTGTCACCTTCTCTAAAGACCCTCACTTTAAACACATCTCCCGGATTGCTTCGTGGTCTCCGGGCAGATTAATATGATTCCACATGGTTATTGACATAATTAAGTCAGGGATCATATATGAACATTTGGGTTTAAAATCATATACAAGGCTCAGCCTTTAAGATTATTATTACTTTTAATGGTATTTTGTTTAATGGAAAGTCCAGTTAAGAACCACCACCAACCAATATTGGTGTGCTATTGAGATTAGTTACAATGTATTATAATGTTCTGCATTGTCAGCCCTATTGGATGTAATGTATATTATTCCATTATTTTGTTGGAAGTAGTTAATAAACTTTCAAAGTTTCACTTCGCTGCTTAATCCATCTGCCCAATCAGAAATGCTGTAACGTGTGTTTAAAGATTATATATAAAGCAGGAACCGTATTGTTTACCTCAAGAAAAGAAAATGCTGCACAATTTGATCCTGTTTTTTACAATGTCTATATTAAGTACAGTGCAGGTATTATACCACTTGATAGGAGTGAAAATCATTTTTGGACTGGTATTTGTTTCTGCAGAATCAGTCCTGGCATCGGACGTCGCATCAGTGGTGTCGAGCCATCCCCAGTAATTTTACATCATACTCTCAGGATCCTGGAATTATGTTACTTTTAAATCTCAGTGGTGTCTGATGAGGTGGATAAGGCATGACTCTCCATCTGTCTCATGAGCGTAGCCACAGTCATGATTCAACTGAGGCAGCATTCACATTGATATCACCACTTCTACATAACTGTTACCTCCTTACCAGCCCTGATTGAATGTTTAGAAAAGGTTTCATTGCACCACTTTACTTTGGAGCTACAGTTGACACAGCAAAGCAAATAAAGTACTGAGTTCCAGAAATGAAGGAGGGCATCCTCTTAACAGCTATCATCTCACCAAACTACCTAGAGCAAGCCACAGCTGGCACTGGAGAGCAAGAGTCCCATGAGCCTACTTAACAGAGATATAAGATATCAAGGCTAGGCCCTGGCGCTCTGCTTGATGCTCAAGGCTGGCATAGCATGTCTGGAATACACCAGTGGAGGGGGCAACACTTCTATTTTAGATTAGTGTTCTTTTCAGGGGGCAATCTGTTAATGCCACGCTCAGCATTCAAGTCTAAGAGGAGATCTGTGACGCACCAGGCAGTAAGAACTGTCTTTGGATTCCTACGGAGATATCTGACCTGCTACTACGCTGCGAGGCAGACAAGAAATTGTATTTATTTAACTTCTATGTCTAAAGATTATCTTTTGAAGGTTTTCAATCTGCTTTGAGCTTTGACTCATGACTCGAAAATGACATGTATTCATCATGTACACATAGGAATACTGCTTGGTAGTTTTTTTAAACAATTAAAAACGGTACTGTAAAGAGAGCAGGATGGATTGTAAAACATTTCTATTAGAATGTAAAAATGAGGGAAATTTGACTTTTAACCTAATATATATTCCAACCAAGCAGCCCATTCTTTACACCGATACACAGATTTTCCCCTTAACAATCCTCACACCATCAAGGTCACTGCTGCACGGGCCGCAGAGGATTAGATCTGGTTTTGACTTTTTTTTTGTATGTGTGGTTCATCATATTCCATCGCTTTTTTGTAATCTTTTTGTAACTGTCATTGCTTTTTCTCTTGCTATTTTTGTGGCTAACAATTTGATGCTGGTGGTTGGGGGACGTCCTTGAACGTAGACCGTCTGTATGCTCCTGTGTGAAATACTTTATGCAGATGACAACGGGCAAGAATTGCACATCAAAGTGATCTCACAGAGAGGCACATATTTGCTGGCAGCCCCAGGAGAGGGAGGGAAATAACATGGATTTGAATTTTTAGATTTAATCCACAAGAAAAGACGTTGAAAAGTCAAACGGATGTTAGACTTTCTTAGTAAGTGAGAAGGAAGCTAAAGCAGTTTACTCTGTGTGCGCATGGAAAAATAATGATCATTTAACCTTTTCACCTCGCTCTCCTGTGAAAAAGACAGTAGTGCACAGAATTGTATTTGCTCACTACAACGACACAGCTTAGTGTCATAGTTAACGTGCTGCTTTTGAGCTAGTCGAGTGCTTCGCATGTTCACCATCCTAGCGTAAAACATTAGCATTGCAGTAACATTGCTAACATGACAATGGTGATTCACAAGCGAAGCTGGACTAAGAGGAAATAACCAGTCATCATTATCAGGATTTCTTAACCACTGCGTGTAAGTTGGCCACAACATATTGAAAACACAGCAATTGTACATGGAAAAATATCCCCATATTTATCCCCATCGTGCAGCACTGTGACCTGTCTGAGCACTGTGTTACCTGATAATAGTAAGAAAAGAAACTGAAAAAAAGAAAACACACACCTGATTTGTCAGATAAAGTTGTTGGGTGTAGTTGGGAGGGAAGGAGGGTATTGGCAAATATGGTTAAACTTGAGGTCTCTAATTCCATGCCAAACGTGAACCAATTGATGTGTTATTATATGTTGCATGTGGGCTGCATCTTGACAACAAACATCGCCTCAGAGCTGTCAAATTAACACATTAGTAGGATACAATTTTTAACAAATTTAAACCACGGGTACAATTGACCTGGACTGTAAACCCAATAATTCCACTGTCTATTGACTTTCCATTGCTCTAATACACTGTCGATTCACACATTATTTACACGCAGCACGGTGAAAGGATTTGTTTTCGACAAATCACCTCTATTGACCTCCTCTAGGTTCTATGTTTGGCCCACATGGGCATGACTAGCTGTTCCTGCGATATGCCCATTTCTTCTCCTGTGCCACCCTGGCCACTCCCAATGATTAACACCTGTATAACAATGTAACTGATAGTGCAGAATTGGCAGCCGTGGTTTGTCCATTCTGTCCCTTGCTTGTTGAGCAGGAACTGGATGTCGACATGTTACCTAATAACAAATAAATGTGAATGTCAAGGAAGAACACAATCTATGATGTCGCTTTAAAAAAAAGGGCCAAATTTGACCTTTAAGTTTCATCAGCTCCACATGAAACACTGATTTAATTTGCCCAGATAGGACAAATCTATATCATCTCAATTAGAATGCAGAAGGTGATTTAGGCTGATTAGATAAGTCTCTTTTCAAGCTTAAAGAAAAAAGATCTTTCCTTGTGTAGGTCTTGAGAAACGACTTTAATCTTCAATATTGCTTAAGTGACTCCTTTTTTCTGCACTGTGAGCCCACCTGTCTGTTCTGCTTTAAATCACAGTGCACTGTGACCTTTGACCATCCCGGGCTAATGCTAAAGGTAATGCTGAATTGATGAACATGTTGAGTGAGAAGTGTTTATCTACGGCCTCTACAGAGTCCACACATCTCAAACTGTCTGGACTAGATAATTTCACGCACAGCAGCCGTCTCTCTCTCTGTTTTCTCCCAGTAACTGTTAATTGGATAATGTCTCTTGTGCTCCGTTTCTTCCTCCTTTTAACTTAATGCAAATCCCCACTCTCAGCACTTTTGGTCCAAACATTTCTTTGTCCTACTTTAATCTGATTCAACATTCTTCTAAGGGGGAAAAGTTAAGGAAGACGGAGTGTGAGGAGAGGTGGGAACTAAAAGGGGCAGAGAAAAGAAGGATGAGCAGGGCCGCTGGGGTCAGGGATGGTGTGAAGCCCCATGTTAAGAGCCTAGGGATTGGGTTCGTGGCTGGTGGAGACGAGATGATACACACTGTTTATATTTAACAGATATCAAGTGAGATGCTCACTGAAAGTGGATTTTATTTACTTGCTTTTTGCTGACTGTGTTAGTGTCCTGTGCACCTTTAAATACAGACAGAAGTCATGGTCTGCATACCATAATTATAGGCCAGTTTCACCAGCAAAAGCTAATATTATCTGAACCTCTTAACACTTGAAACAGATCTCAGAATGGTTCAGACTCTAAACTGATTAAGAGTACACCCATATTAAGACCTGGAGTGGCGTTTGTAAAGTAATGACTCTCTAAGGTCTGCAGGAGGAGCAGAGAGCCTGAGCTGGGGATCTTCCTCTGACTACAGAGTGATAAAGATAAATACAGTTGTGACTGTAATGTTAAAAAAAGAAAAAAAAAAAGAACTGTATTGACTCTAAAAATACCTGATAGTTTTATTCTGGTTATAATTAGTCAGAGCTCATTAACCACATTGGAGCAGCAATAGTAGTATAAAGCTTTTACATGTAAAAAAAAAAGAGAGAGAGAGAGAGAGAGAGAGATTCTGAATGAAGATTTACTTCAAGTATACAGTGGCCTTTACTTGTGAGAGGAAAACAATGACTTCTATTTAAGGTCATATGAAGTTGTTAGCAGTTGTAGGCTTAAAAATTAGCTCCTTCTTTATTTTTAAATCTGCATAAGAGCTGATTGGTCTTGTGGGTCGATTACTTAATTTTTGAATTCTTGACACATATGAGATCCATAGTAAAGATGGCTGTGCTACGCATTCAAATAATTGATTATTGACAATTTTTAAAGCTCCCTAGTATGCACAAAGAATTACTTTAACAATACACCTCTGAAATACACAGCACAACAATACAGAGGCCGACAAAGCTTTCAGAGTATTATACTCCTATTATATTAAACTTTGTAATCTGGTATTAGGTGCTTGTTGTTGCACAATTTGATCAACAATAGCAGAAAATGTACAGGTTGTGCTACAGAACATAATAGAAAACAGAAAATGCGAGTGACCAGAACCAAGTAAAGACAACAAACAGTGTCAACATGTTGACAAGGTCATGAATCTACTTATGTTTGTCCAGCATTTGTTTTTAACCGGAGACAGTTTTGAGTGGTTTCATTGTCTATCCGACATTGTTGATACAGAAGTGAACAGCGATGAGCCGAGTGACAAAGCTGTGCCCATCCTTCACACTCCGTGTCGCTGACACTGTCACTCTCCTCCTGTTATGCCTTTGAAGTGTCACCTCAGTGGAATGTACTTTGTTAATCTCTTCTGACATTTCCCTGCTCACGGTGCTCAGCATGTTGAGCCAGAGGAATCAGGCCAAGACAAACATTTGAATCTTTACAGCTACAGTATCTGGTAGCCCAACAGAAACAGACCCTGCACTACTCCTCATTTATGTTTCAATCTGAACTCACTGTATCTTTAAATACATATTGAATCATTGAAGTCTGCCACTGCGGAATGTACCATTTGACTGGTTTTGTCTCTACTGAAGCTTGATGCTGGAAAATGAGTGAATACATTAAATCACGGAGGCTTGTCTACAACTGTGAGCTATGGAAACGGCAGGCGTGTTAAGTAGACACTAGGGCCCACGAGGCTTCATCTCAGGCTCTACACGATGCCATTCATTGCGAACGTATTCCCACCGTTCATGCTTAGTCAATGCAGCCCGGTCGCCTTTCACACAGAACCACACTCCCAGGCCGCCCTGCAATGACAGGCATGTCACTCACAACTGAATGTGTAACCTCATTTTACCACAAGCTGATGTTTTTTTATAACTGTATATCTGTCAATCCAGCAGGGGGCAGGATCAAAATATTTGTTGATTTGTTGATGTTTAGTTAACAGGGGCTTTGAAAAAAAAAAAAAGGTTGTAATGGCTTGTGTTGTAATGTGTTTATCTGCAGTGACACTGGCCTCTGCTTGGATTTTCTTATTTTTTGTAAATTGTTGGGATACTCTTAAATGCTATTGTTTTCCAGTTGAAAATACTCAATTCAATGTATTTTGCACTAAAAATATGCAAATTTAAAAGGATAAAAACGATTTGACTAAGTGTACTGTACTTGTAATAATATCGTGATCATGATTTTGAGATTAAAACATTGGCTGCATTTGTCATATTCCTCACACATTTGTGTTTGGAAATAATCAGACTTGATGAAATATAGGATTATAACAAAAGTTCTCAATTGAAAGAAGCCTAAAAATATGTAGATGATGGAAAGTTTGGCTATTCTAAAATGTTGGCTCTTTGAAGGTGGAGGACTATTAGCTATTAGCTGTTTTTTTAATTGTTCTAATTCCTGACTATGATGAGGCAGTAGGAGAAAGTGATGTCAGTGATCAGTGATTTAGTTGTAGCTTTTCAACCATCTTTTATTTAGTTTTAGTAGAGTTTTATTGACAGGAACATATGTTTTTGGGCTTGTGTGTAGACTGAAGCAAAGTGTTGGCAGACGGGAGGCTTTCTATCTCTGTGGCCAGGTTCCTGAAGGCCCCCGTAAGCTTCAGTGCTTTCCTGTTCAGTGTCAGGGATTATTTATCTTTGTGGTTTGTCTTCCATTGTCCCTCTGTTCATCGCATGCAAAGACATATGATCTATTTTTCCCACTGACAAAAGATAAGCTTTAGGAGGCAATCATTTTAAAAGTGTCACTTCAATAATTGTACTGATCAATACTGTTGTTGCTCTTTTTGTTTTGTTTTTTCATTGTAAAAGTAGTTGTATGCTGTAAAAATACACAGTAGTCACAGTGAGTTTTAAATCTTCACATTTGTTTTCTAATCGCTTTATTGTGTTGCTTCTATATCCAAAGGCAAACATTCCTGGGTTGTGTGAACTCTAAAGCCAGAGGATAACCCGCACAGCTCTCCTCCCTTCCATCTGTGCTCTCACTGGAGCTACAGTGTGCCCTAAAAAAACATTCAGACAACAGCTGGAAGCTTGGTGAAGGAAAGATTACCGTGAGGTCATTCTCACTACAAATATGAATCACCGCTAAAGGCATATAGATAGGTGTGTAATGATACGATGCCGGCTGCAGGTCAGGGTCAGGAGGCTAGTAGGGGCTTTGGGGCGAATACATTGAAATATAAATACAATAGTTACGATGACAAATAGCTAAAAGTGAACCAGAACTGTAGTTACAGTTAGTGAACACAGGTCCAGTCAGACACAAATATAATTCCCTTCTTCCTAGGTAGCTGAGGATTCAATTATTTTAAAATGTAAGGTAATTTGAAATTTTAGAAAAACTGCTAAAAAAAAAATGTTTTTAAAAAAATCACAAAAAACACAAAATAATGTTGCTAAGTTCATCAAAAAATTAAAAGTTAGCTTTATAATATCTATACAAGTAGACCTGAATGGGGACGGCCTGTGTCCTTGTGGTGAAAGGATTCCTGACACACTGTGGTGTGTTCATCAAATACCAGGTGATTCTACTTGGTTAAATGTCATTGTGTGAAAATGTGTGATGTGTGTTCTCTTCACATGTATAACAACCAATAACAATCCAATTCTAAGTATAGATTAAAAATGCTCATAAAGTAACCAAAGAGCTTACTGTTATCCCTGAAACAGAAAGTATACATATATAGTATAAAAAGAATAACTTTGACCGAGAAACTATCCAAAAATCACAAGACAAATTACTCACAGGAATAGAAACCTCAGGGTTTTTTTGTTTTTTTTTTTCAAAACCAGACACAGACAATTGTGCAACTTAAACGACATTTTTTTTTCTCTCCACCTGAAAAACCTTAATTTAGCCACTTACTGAATTTTACTTTTTCTGTGTGAGCATCTCTGGTCGTGTGTGTTTGGTTTTAGTAACTTAAGTTCCCACGTGGCACAATTTCCCTGCGTTTACCATTGCCAACAAAGAAAGGATTTCATTGATGCCTTATACTGTAGGCACATTAATCCCATTTTAAAGGAGACCAATTTCATCATTATGTCCTATGATTAGACTCATCCATGCCACGTTGAGAGGTGTTTTGTATCAGCGTGATGCTCGCATTTACTTCAAAGGGCGGAATATTGGCAGAAGATTATGATTAGGAGATGAACATTCAGTCTATATATAAACCTACATATGTGGATGAGTATCAATGGTGCTATTAGTAGCACTGGCTGACGTCCATGCAGGGGCAGAGTGTGACTGATGAAGCTCTGCCGATTTTGAGGACAGTCATGTCGGCAGAAGTTGGGTACACTTAAGCCTGTGCCGTACCAGTCACTCACTCATTCGCTATAAGTTAACGTGACAGTTTTGATGTTGTGACTTGCAGCAACACTAACTCATGTGCTAAAGAGGATCACCCTGTGTAGCAGGAGATACATTGATGATTAAGGCATCGCTCGACAAGGAGATTAGCAACAGATGTTGTAAAACTGTTGCCCGGATTGCACTGATTTTAGTGGCAGATATCACGTTGACGTTAATTATTGAAACGCAAACCAAAAATCGCTACACTTCTCATATAATGCACCACAATGGGGTTTTATGCAAATGAAGAAATTGGTCATGCTTAAGAAATAAATGTGTATTTCTTAAGTTTGGAAGATAAGATCAAAACAAAAATTTCAATTTGTTGTGCTTTTTTTTTTTTACTTCCAAAAAGATAAGTTACAACAGTTATCTCATTATATGAACATGTACGTATATTCTAGAGGGCAGGGATCGATGCTCTGAACTCTTATATAAAATAAAGCAACTAATAAAAATGAAACAGTTGGTGACATTGGCCGCATGTATATTTCTGTGTTGTTTGTGATTTTTTTGTGTGTCATATGTCCTGTATGTACGGCATACTTGGACAATAAATTTGACTTTGATTGTTTTCTGTACTTTTGCTACAAGCACTGCTACATGAATCACTAATATAATAATAACTTGATAAAAAAACTGAAGCTAAATTAGTTAAATTAGACCTTTGCCTGATTCAATGCTAATATACATTTGTAGTCTGTGTTTACACAACTATTAAGGTCACCAGTAATATTTACCACTACATCTCAGTTCATTTTAAATTTGCCCTTGCTGCTGGAAAACCACGGATGGGGGTTTGAGGTTTGAGCTGCACTGCATAGACGACTGGATTATAGTTACGATGATAAGAATTATGACTTGTTTGGATTCCACCAGTGATGGTTCTCCACTCGCCTCCCCTCCCCTCTCCTCTTTGCTAGTGAGGATGTAGATTTATGGATGAACAAGGCAGGAAAGGGAAAGGATTTAGTAAAGGTCTAAGAGGAGAAGGAATAAAAGGTGTGAAATTGGAGATGAGATTTTATAGCACTGCTGTAAACTTTCTTTGTGACATGAATGCACTGTTATATTGTCAGTGACGTGGACTGGAAACCTGGGAAAACCAACTCTGAAATGCAACCCCAGTTTGGAGACAAGACATCTGTGATTGCTCAAACAAAAGCTGATTTAAATTGCGTATTAAGATGTCATCCACTTCAGCTTTCCATTCCTTTCCATCTATCTTCTGCTTCACATTACCAGCGCTTGCTCTCCAAGTGGGCCAAATCCTCTTAATCCCAGAAGATGCTTCTAGAATAAAGGTTTGATTGTCTTGTTAATGACCAATCTGGCTTCAGTCAACTTTTTTCTGTCTTGCAAAAACCTTGGTCACTCGTGTCCTCTGCATCTGTCTATGATCCATCAAGCACAGACGCATACTTGTGAGAACTTGTTGATTGCCTTGGTATGAAGTAATACTACACTGGACTCCAGACAAGATATTAGCCCTGAACATCCACCCAGTCAACCAGGGTGTCAGAATGTTTTCCTACTACAGGACAAATGTTACACTCTAAAAACAGGTAGGTATGGGGGCCCGTGTAGATTGTAGTCATATATCAACCAACCCTGATAGACAGTTAAAAAGCAAATTTCAAGGGTGCACTTTATAAGAATTTTCTCTGGAGGTAATCTTGTGTAATTCAACCTTTTCAGGTTTCATCATTAACTATTTGACCTTCAGAGAAGGAATGAGCAACAGGTTGGTAAAGTTGTGTCACTGTGGTGGTACATCCATCAATGACTCAACATGTCAACGGTCTGAATACTCTAAAACATCTTTTTTGTCGAGGTAAGTACTAAGTGATAATGACATGTAACTTTATAACAAAATGCTCACTATTGCTTTTTGTTTTTTAAATGAATAAACCTTTAGTAAACTGTATAACTTTGTCATCTCGGCACAGACGTCGAGGGGTTTGATTCCAGTCACGTGTCAAATCTCATCTGAGCAAGACCTATCAGCTCCTGTTTTAATCACATCCAGGCGTAGGAAAGTCTGCAAAGCCTTGGTAAGTGAGGAGGGTTTTATCAGGATGATCTAGATCATAACAACGTACGCCAAGTCACATTTGTGGTTTGTTCACTTAGGTGAAACCTGAAGAAGCGAGCAGCTGAAAGCAATGATCAGTTAACATTATTTGAAGAAGATGCAATCTATTCCAGGCTTAAAAAGTTACCCATGCTATTTTGCTCAACTTGTGCTGAGCAGGGCGGTCAGCAGTTTCATAATATCTTATGTTGTTTGGTTTCTATGTGCACTTGTTGCTTGCCAGCAAATCAAGCAGCCTACGACACCTACTTGAGTCCATCTTAGTGTGAGAGTGATTTCAGTGAATTGGACTACACCCTTCTCAAACACTGCAGCGCTACATCTTGTTATTTTCAAAAGCAGATTAATTCATCAAACGAGAACAAACAGCTGTTGTGGAAACACCGGCTGTCTGACCGTTGTGCCGCAACATCCCCCTCCAACAGACACCGTCTCCTTCATGGACGGACGAGGCCACACCCAATCACCCCTGCACTTGAGGTCTATTTGAGTGGCTGTTTATGGAGATGTCCCCAAGGATTTCTTGTCTCAGCATCGCAGTATACATTGAGAGCAAGAAGGCAAAAGAGGAAGTCATATGAGCTGACTGAACGGGGAACGGAGAAAAGGGGGGTCCAAAGCTGGGAAAATGTGACTGGGTTCAAGAGATGTATAAACAATTTGGGATGTGAGGAAACACATGAGCAAGAGGAGTCTAGGAGGGACAGTAATGTGGTGTTGAGAACACGATACCGTATGTGTGATGTCAGGACACTGAATCAGAGACATGTTGATACACTGCAATGCAGGGATGGCATCACTGCATGAGTAAGGATAGAGGAGAAAGGGTAAATCTATCAAATGTAGGTCATTCTCCACATGAACTTGCAGCAGTGGTGGTCAAACTTTTTATACTCTGTACCACCTGAGAAAACATTGAGCTCTCTGAGTACCACCATGATGACCAACATTAGAATACAGCAGCAGAGGCCTTCACTATTAGCTTCCACCACACAGGAGAGATGTTTAGAAATGTTTAGAAAGATGTTTATGTTTAATTGTGCATGGTATGTTTCAGATTTATTTAGTTGAAAATGTAAATGTGAAAATGTGAATGTTCCTCACGTACCACTAGAGAGCGCTTGTGTGAGAACCACTCAACTAAATCATTCATCTTTTAAATGTGGACATTTAGGAAACTAGGAGATTTATTTATGATTCTGTTCAGTTAAGACAGTAGTTAATTAAAGGAGGTGCACTTTTACCATTAAATGTTGAGAATTTCTGTTTGGTAAACGGTAAAGTTAGCCAAGCCTTTACAGCAGCCATTCTAACTCACATGAATGCTGCAAATTTGAAACGAACTGAAGGAAAAATATTATAATATCTTTTTGGAATCATGGATAAAGCATTTCAGGCTCTGGATACATCCACCCATCTCTGTAACAGTTTTGGGGCTGCATTTAAATCATCTGAAATTAGCTCAACGAAAGCTTTAAGGAAGACAACAAGCAGGAAAAATTCAATAGAAGGCTACCTCAGTCAAAAACAAACACTTTTTTCAAAACCAAGACAAAAAATATTCGACATTATAGCCAACTGGACAGAACGTTAGCAGAGCTTTTACACCAATAGCACAATTGAAAACATTGTCTCCTGCTTTCCACTGAACAAAGCTCTTAAACTGTGTTCCTCTAGTTCCATGTTTCAAACAACAAAAATGATGTATTTCTCATATGGTAACATCTGCCTTTACCGAGATGTTGAAACACCTCCAAACTGCTAACATTCTGCTAATTGGCTCACCACAACTTGGAGAATAGGTATTGGTGCATCCTTAGATATAATTGTAAATTTTAAAATATATTGGAGGATTATTCTAGTTTTTTTTTTTTTTTGTTACAAATAATGGTATTTTAAAAATTGTCAATAGAAGACAGATGCCAGAGGAAAAGACAGTGTCACTGAATGAAGGAGGCAATCAGGGTCAGATAGATTAGGTGTCTGAGGTTCAGAGATATGGCACAAAATAGTTACACCTGACTTGGCAGAGGCTGCAACAACAAATCATCCAGTTCATCACCCTGCTTTTATCTCCTATCCCTCCTTCCTCCCTCCTGCCTTCCTCCCTCCCCTCCTCTCCTCATACATGCATTTATATCCCAGCTTTCAGGCGACCTACTGATTTACAACACATTCAGGACGCTGTTGACAAAGGCATCAAGGAATATTTTAGGTTTCGTGACTGATGAAAAACATTATGACATACGATGTAGCCTATGTGTAGAGTTTAATGTCTCATATTACAGTGCTGTAACCTGTCAGGCTCTGGGTTTGAAATGCAATACCATGTATACACTATAACACGTTTTTGCTGCACTGATAAAACATGATAAGTGCAGTTTGCCAGTTTACGAAGCAGTGACAGGTTTAAGTATCTGTCATGAAAGATGATATTTACTGTCATTTAAGACCCTGTTATAATCTTTAATTTGATTTAACTTGCCCAGTTTAGAGTCATTTACAACAACAACAAAAAAATCACACACCTATTTTAGTGAACATTATATTAAGTTTAAAAGTTAACTGCCATGATCCAATAAAAAATTATCTCATGCAGTATGTGAAAGTAATTTATTTTTAATTTAATATCTTAATTTAAAAAAAAAGACTTTTCCCATTTAACCAGTCCTGCATAGACACCTCTATGGCCTCACCACAACACACAAGACCATGTGACTGATTACAGCATCCATTATCACTGTCACTGCAGACTGCACATCCCAGCATTTTCAATACTTTGCACTCATTCTACATTCATCATAGTAATACTGAAGTCAGGTGAACAATGAATCAACCACGTTATTCGTTGCCACTTACGGAGCTATCGGTCGATATTGACTGCTAAAATGAAGAAGTTAAACTGAGAACTGAAGCAAGATTTATATGGTGTGAGATTTGGCTGCATGTGCTGCTGAGTGAGATGAGTCTTTCCAACAGATTGTCCCTAACAATGTCCCTGTGTAGTTGAAGGAGATTGTTAGTGAGACAGAAGGCAACACAGGGAGTGTTGAGGTGAGATTATGAGCACACAAGCTATGTACTCTGAAAACCATTTATCAAGTTTATCCAGTACAGTTGTCTTGGTTCATTTATAATGTCAGTGTGTTATTTCTAAACCTACAGTGGAAACCCATCGTTGTATCTCGATGCACTGGTGCCTTTACTTCTTATTTTAAATGTCTATCCAAACACTGTTATTCACTATATATATTTCAAAGTAAATCTGGTGAGACAACATTATAAATAGCATTTACCAGCTGTTTAAAAGTTCATTTAAATGTGCACAGTAACATTTGTTTTGGTATTTAATAATGTTCTTTTGAAATGTATTCCACGTCTCTTTTAGATCAGCACGCATTCTTCTATAATCCTACAGGTAGGACCATCTTACCTGGCTTCTGGGGCTCAGGCATGGCTTTGTTTGTTTATAGCGATCCCTCCAAAACCCTCTTCCTGCCTTTTTGTCCGTGGATCTGCCTGTATTACTTCCTTCACCCTTTTATCACCTCTAAACCTCGTACGCCCACCCCATCTCTGTCTCTCATACACACGCACACACACAGACACACACACACACAATCTGTACTCCTGACAGCCATTTTATCCTCCCTCCCCAGAAGTGGAACAAGGAAGGGGTAGAGTGACAGTCACTTGAAACCTTGGCAGGAACTACAGAGCTTTGAGGAGTAGACAGAAGAAACCACGAGGGGTGAAAGTATTTTAGAAGCATAAAAAAAAAAATTAAACTTGCCAGCTGTTCATCTCATGCAGGACTTGGAAAAGGACCTTTAAAAATGACTGATGCTTATCAGCTCTGAAGGATGGTTTAACTAAGTAATGTTAAGTGGCCAGTTCGTATTAAGATCATTTAAGGCCAAGGACACATGATAGAAGATGAGAACAACTCCAGATGAGAGCAACTCCAAACTCCAGAAAAGCTGATGCATTTAAAAACAAACAAACAAAGACTGTGCAGTATGTTCTTATTGCTGAATCTTCTATTGGATAAACATGAACTTAGTTTAACTTGGTTTTCATTTATCCAACTTTGCTGTCTGTGTACATGTACATTAATGGGACTTTTTAACAGTTCTGACTCTTGCGGCACATATCAGGTGACGTCACCTGATATGTGCCGCAAGAGTCAGAACTGTTAAACAGTCCCATTATGTGTGCCAAAGAATCAGGCAGGCATGAATGGAGACTGTTTAACAGTTATAATGAACTAGCTATTTTAAACAGGTGACATAGAATATGTCTAGTTCTATTCGAGTTCCTTGAATATGTACTAGCAGGAATTGAAGAAAGACTCACAAAAATATTCTTTAACAGCTCTGAGTATCTTTTTTCAGTTTTTATAGTCATCTGCTGCAACCTAGTGGAAAAGTATTTTATTTTTCTTCCTGTCACTGTTGCAAAAACAGAGACAAATTATTGTAAATAAATAAATACTGCTTTTCAGACCAATTTAGTAAAAGTGGATATTTTGCTACAGAACACCTCATAATATCTTAGGGCTTAGTGGGCCCTGGTGCCTCGACCCAGTAGTTGAGCATCGCTCTCTTATGGTAATCACATTGTCATTGTGGCTGGTCACAGACTTAATTGCTTGATAAGACATTTCTTGTGATAAATCTACAATCTCTCATTATGACAAGGTCTTATAATGTTTGTGGCAACATTGGCCACAAACTACTGGAACCTTCCCAAGTGCTGATACCAAAACTGTCATCATGGCAGATTTTATGAGACTGAAAGTGCCACAGGGATGTGAGTAACAAGGTCAAAGACTGTGGAAACAGCTTATTTATCCAGAACAACAATATGATTCTCAAGACAAATGCAAACAAATAGTCAATAATATTGTCATTTATTATGGTTTTAATGTACTTTGTTAGGTATCGTTTTGCATGTCAAATTATCCAGGCCTCCAGAAACATTCATACAAACAATGTTTGTGAATCTGATTTGAATGTGAGACACAAAAACAAAAACAGAAAAGCAGGTGAAGTTTGAGATTTGGATTTCTCCAGGAGAACCAAATGCCTTCAATGATGGTTATAGAAGAATCCTTAAATAGTCTACTCCAGAGTATAGTCTAGCTGTACATTTCTTGGCTTTAGAATCTTTTTGATGCATTCCTATCATCAGAAATGATTTATACTGTGACTAATCTCTTTGAACAGGTTGAATTTTTTCACGTACGGCTGATTTAAAATGGCAATGGGAGATTTAAGTGTCCTACATGATCCAGTGAGTCACTGTAGTGGATAAGACCAGGGTTATTTAACACTTACTTTACTTAAGCCTCGCTGAGGTGAACGCTGAGCCAACTGAAGCAGGTCTTCTCCATTTTATAGCCACTTTCCCATGGTTGGTAGCAGCTGAAGCTGTCAGAGGGCAGTGCTGAGCATCAGAACACAATTATTTTCTAAAACTGAACTGCAATGACAGCTTGAAGTTATCTAAAAACATTTATTGTCTTTTTTTTATTAAAAGCTCGTAAATATTTTTAAAAATGGATTCACTTTGAAAATATAACTTTTCATTTTAACCTGTGTTAGTTCTAGTTTTTTAGTAAACCATAGTGTTAATTTAAGAAGTAATAATATTTAATCATGAGAGTTGATCATAGTGAGATGATACATTAGACTGAATGTTTTGGGGTTTTTTTAAACCAGATGACCAAAAGTTGGCATCATCTACTGTTGTATTCATAGACCTAAAACTATGAATGTATACCATAAATAATTTAAGAAAATGTGTTGATGTTATAAATCAAGTGAGAAGTAGCTTCATTTTTCCAGAAAGTTCCATTCTTGTGTACTTGAGGAACCGGTAGAGCTATTTCCCATCAACATCGGCGGCTGCAACCATAATTTACTACCAGACAGCTACGTCTATTTCTTATATATAATCTATGTTTCCCTTCACACATTGAATACATAAATATTTGAGTCACAGGAACTTTGTACCAAAAGATATATATTTGATGTCAATGTGGTGGAAGCACATTATTAGGTTATTATCAGGGTCTGCCAATGTCTGTAAATTGTTGAAAAAATGAAAATGAAAAAAAAAAAAAAACATTGTAGCATGAGCTTTTTTCCTGTAAACAATATGTTTTGTCTTAAAAGAAAACCTTTGTCATGGATTATCCTGAGCTCGTGAAGGCATCATTTGCCATTTTGCTCCAAACTTGTAACATGCTTCATCATATTCTCTTAACTTTCTTTGTCATTTTTCATGATGCTCCAGTTTTAACAACATACAGAAAAACAGAACATGACAGTGTCTTTATTCAAAACATAAATCCTGTCAAATTGTTCACTTGGATATATGTGCCTTCATATTTTAGTAAAAATAGTAATGTGATGCCATTGTTTAGTGTGGTGACAAAGAGTAATGGCCTGTTCTATCAAGGGGAAATAGAAACTGGTGGAAAAGTGAATAGTTTCTCACAGGCAGGGACATAAGGGAATCACCTGCTTCTCTTACCATATGCTCAGTGTAAAAGTCTCCCCAAACTGAGTCAGACTGTTTGTGATAACAATGTGCCGCAAGCCCATTACATACTTCATGATCCAACAATAATATGTTGCATTGTAGGAGAAATCATTCTCAGATTTAATATTTTGGTGTGTGAATAATTCTGATAATCTATAAATTTAATGTCAGTGTCTAAAATATCAAGTGCGGAATTTCTACTTTGAGCTTTTAATGAACTACTCAATGCTGCTGTTTATTTTATGGAGGCTCTAGGAGGTTTCATATGAGGGAACAGACACTTATACATTTTATTTTATTTAGTTGACAGGTTTTATATGTCTTTACTTAGTGGTAGTTTGGTTTTAATGCATCAGGGAGTTGTAGGTGAATGAATGAATCTACTTTTAGGAGATACATGAAGTTTTCAGAAAATAGACCTGCATATGTGTTGGATTTTGCTCTTAGGTCTCCTCCATTTACTGGAAGTTGAGATCCCCTGTGGATGGGTTCCAAAACAAAGACAGAGTTAGGCATGTAGCTGGAATTCTGACTTTTTCATCATAGTCCTGTCAACTTAATTGAGCCATTAGGAACAAACAGCTTTGTACAAGGTTGGTACAAATGCGATCATTGTAAAACTTTGTCGTTTTTACCTACAATGATTGAGTGAAATGTGGTTGGTTGGTTGGTTGGTTTTAAAGAAAAGACACATCCAATGGTAATAATGAGTTGTCTTTGAGTATGTCAAATCATTTTTTGAAATACCTGGACGGAAAATAGACAAAATAAATTAAAACATATATATATATATATATATATATATACATATTTAGCTCTGAAACATTATCTCCGAATTCTGTCCTTCAGCAATGTGATTGCCAGAGATTGATGCATTTCTCTCCTTTCCACAGAAGCTGTGTTGCATGTCAGCAGAACTTTTCAGCCAGAAATAAGAATTTAAAAATTACTTACATCAATCACCTGTGGCAGGAACCTGAAGCAGCCTCTGTCTTTTTTCTGGGTTAGGGACGCTTTGAGTTAAGGGATATTCTTGTCACAATGTGAATTATTGTAATAAAATACAATCTGACCATTGGTTTCCTGTTGGATGGTTTTCACAGCGTTGTTGTCTAAATGACAAACCTGATGACAACAACTTCAACAGATGTGGTCCACACTGTAGACTACAGTACGCAAACTACTTTGCGTTGTACTTTCTTACTAATATCCCTCAGTGAGTCTATGAGCAGGGAGGACAAAAAATGCAACACAAATATTTTGTGTGGTGTCTACTTGATCCTTTAATATTAGGTTAAATAACAAAGAAAATACTTTTGCCTTTTTCAAATTTAAGTTTATTTGTTAAACAAGTGCAATTGACATAGAGGAATGTATATGACTGGTTGACATTCTTTTTTCTATTTTACTTCTGAATTTTAAACACAAATCCCTTTTTTATTAAGCCACATTTTTTAATTTTTGCAGTAAGTCATTGTCTGTATGAAAGTCCAGTTTTAGTAAAACACGAACCTTACACGTATGTCCATGTATGTCTCTCTAAAATTCTAACATCAGCCTTTGACTCTAAAATGTTCCACCTAATGTTGATCCTTACAGCCTAATACAGGCTTTTTGTTGAAAATCCAGTTTTCCTCAAGCAGCACTCCACTTGCATTGTAAAATCATGATTATCATGATTAAAATCATGATTATTTTATTTCTGGGTTCTATTTCATGTGGTAGTTACTGTAAGTGCTACAAAGACCAAAAACCTGCTGGGACTAGACTTCAGTGTCATTGCTCTGCCCCTGCTTGCATGCAACTTTAAAGCCTTTAAGGGACAGCAAATTAATCTGTGCCAAACTTAGAGTCAAGTAGCATCAAGCAGCCCCTCGGAATCCTCTTCTGCAGTTTTACACCGTGCACTTATCACGACAACGACGTGGTTCTGGACTACTCACATATAAAAGAAAAATAGCAATGGATTGAAACCTGATGACAGGAGCTAATTGGGGACACATTTAATTATTATCATTATGACACTTCATCCTAGTCAACCTAGTCAATAAAACTGCATCAATAAAAGTAAGGCAAATGATGTATGTGCTGAGATCAGGGTGAAGCTCAAGTTTCACCTCATAAGGATGTATAGAAATAGATGATAGATGTAAGAGGATGACCTGTATTCTTCACTGACTCCAAATGCTTAATGTTTAATTGCTCAGATTGCACTTGGAGCTGTTTCAGAGGGGAGGAAGGTGAAATTGAGGGAACAGATAAATTCTGATCTGTTAGCAGCCTCTGTTGGCCTTTCACGTGTAAGTGCACAGCGAACGTGTGCTGTGCTGACTTGAAGAGCATAAAACTTTTTATTTAATTTATGAAATGTAATGTATGTAATGTTATGTAAGAGCCAAATTATTGTGTTTATTTGCTTGTTTTCCCACAGGTCAAAAACACAAGTACCTATTTTACAGTATATGTTTATTTTAAATACTCAGTGTGTTCTTAATAAGACCTAAATCAAAAATGAATGATCATTAATATTTCTGCAGATAAAAACAAATATACATGTACCTTAATTTTACTAATAAGCGGCATTAATTTTCAGCTAATTGATTTGTTGGTTTCCGTCAGCAGACAAAGAAAATTATATTAACTCTGACATACACCGAGGATAATAACATCACATATCCAAATACAATGTGCCAGATAGAGACATTTTAAATACTGGAAGTATCAGCAACTTAAAAGCCAAAAAGAAAATGTCAATGATACGAGTATTATTACTACAGTAGAAGATAATTTAATCAAGGTATCTAACACACGCTAAAGCTTGAAAATTTCCATTCAAGATTAGCTTTGTTTTTAAGAGACACATTTATGATTTTAAAAAAGACCCATATTGAGACTTTTGTTATGAAGTTTACCGGAAATGCTAATGTTGTGGTATACACGTCTTCCGGTAACTATCGCTATCAAAAATGGACGCTCCAATATTTCAATTGAAATTTCTAGTTGTTTTTATTGTTTCGTTCATCGTCTTCGTCAATTTTGTATACTGTAATAATGGCGGAAGGGTAAGTCTGTATTTTAATATGCAAATGTTACATTTAAAATACAGTTTTACAGATCCTACCTCTGATTAACATTAGCTCAGCGTGACCGGCTAATGGCTAACGACAAATGTTTTACTTTTCTTCTCAGCATGGTGATTCCTTGGACACTGAGTTGAGTGGTTTCTCTGTGCCTCTCGAACACTCGTTCGAAGTTGGTGAGAATATTTTCTCGTGGTCTTATTTTCAGGGCGACATAAATTCAATGCTATTGCTAACACCACCAGCTGACCAAGCTATGCTTCCCCTATGCAGCCACCTTCAAACCAAATCTAATAGACACATCCGTCCACTTTTATAATTTAACCTATTTATGTTCCACGAAGATGGTGTGCTTTTAGAACTATTGCAGTTGCGACTGTATGTATATTTGATATCTTATAGCCTAGAAGAATTATAGTAAAAATAATAATTTAATCCATCTAGTCCCGTTTCAACATACCAAGGACATTTATGATATTTAGCATAGTAATCGTCTTACTGATTTTTTTTTCTTTTTACAATTTAGCTAAATACGTAAATAATATGTTTTCAGTCATATTTTTACTGTATTCTCTCCACCATGTAACAGACGATGTTGCAAAGTTCAGTGTACGTGGAGCACTTGTGTTAAAAGGTGGACGGGAGCCCACAGTCTCGCTGAGTCAGAATCAACTGTCAGAGGAAGACAGAATCAAACTGAAGGTGAATCTTTCTTGAGTTCTCAATATAGACATTGTGTAACTGCTTATGTGCTAAACCATGCCCTCATAATGCTGTTGACTGAAAATAAGAACTGGATATGTCCATTTAACTTTGACCCAAAGTGGTTCTGGTTGCTAAAAGAACATTTAGGATGACTGATTTATGACATCAATAAACATTGATTTGACATTGTTCTCAGTCATTAAGTATAATGTTTTTTATTGTAGAAGACAATGTACTTTTGTAGATCAACAATAAATTGCAGCAGGACATCACACATAAAGCAGCAGAAGCCTGGGTACATAACTATTCTTAATGTCAATGGTAGGTCAGTTGTATAAACTATCTATTATATAAATATTTGAAGTATTAAGTCAAGTGTGCAGTACTGGATATAATAAAGCATGTTTAACTGTAGCACTATAGCATATCAAATATTTTCTGTTTTTCTCTACTGGTGATTTGGGAATCCTTAACGATGGTTGGGTTAGAAAAAAGTTGTACATTTACTGACCGGCTTGGAGTTTAGTCATTTGTTTTCCTTTCCTCCATTTAACAGGAAGTGGCTGCAGTGGATGGTCTCTACAGAATCAGAGTCCCTCGTGTTTTTCTCCAGGGAGACAGACAGACAGAGCAGCAGATGGAGGGATATCTCACATCATTTGTCAGAGCTGTATGTGATATTTCCAAAGAATATTTACTTTTAAAGGTTGATTGTTGCTTTCTCAAGGTACTGTGGGGTAAAGTAGATTCCTTTTTACCTACTAAATATCATTGTTTAAATACCATAAGTTGCAAGGGTCTCAATAATGTACAGTAATGATACATACACACATGTACAGATACATACAATCACAGTACCTAGTTAATATAGTAGAATGTAATATTACAGAGTAATATTAACCTGTATTCTCCTGATTTCCAGTGTGCCATGGTGGAGTCTCATCTGAGTGATGCAATCACTCTCACCACTGATGTCTCTGGGTATCTCATCGGCATCTCAATTGTGACGTTACCTGGGGCCTGCAGAGGCACTGAGGTCGAAGATGAGGTTGATCTTGAGGTTTTCAACACAACACTCCGGGTCATGGCTCCTGTTAATGCACCAGGGTCAGTCCTTAGCTGTTTGTGTAGCAGGGACTTTGCTGTGTAAAATTAAATGTGCTTTGTTATTCTCTATAAATCTTAGCTGCACATTGTTTGCCTTAAGCAGCACATCAGTCTGCAGTTTTTCTCTTTTTGGTGGTTTTGTTTTGATACCTAATTAGCATCTTTTATTCAGGCCTGAAACGGCTCTGTTTCTTGAACGGATGGAACAGGAATTGGAGAAGAAAGCCAAGAATCCACAAGAACAGAAATCTTTCTTTGCTAAATATGTAAGTACTTGTTCTCAAACCTGCTCAGAAGGCCTCAAATCTTGGCCAGAGACTCCCTTTCTATCTTTATTCCCAGGCAGACCCAAATAAAGTATTTTAACTGTAAATTCTTAAACAGTGACCATATGCTGTATGTACTGCACACACACCAGACTCTGTAGTCGTTGGTTATTATTGTGGTAAGAAAGCCTATCTACTACTTACTTAAAATCTATTTGTTGGTTTGCTTATAATGGTCTATTATCCAACTAGAGCCACCTTAAACTGTGTCCAGGTCGCTACCCTAGTCCAGAAGTTATTCACATGTTTAAAACAGACAAACCTTAATCCAGGTTTGATCCTCCCTCAGACACATGAATCAGTTGAAGAATCAAAGATTGCACCCAAACACTGAGGTAGTTTCTTGTTGTGCTGCTGGTGAGCAGCCACAAAATTCTACATGGGCCTGTGGCCTCAGTGTGCTCTTACATTTCCTTTGTATGCTGCATGTTAACAGCCTCTAAGTCAGTCTCGGTTGAAATCTTTTGCTTTTGTTGTGTTTAGTGCATTTCCTGTGACTTGCCAAATTGTGGTAATGCACCTTTCCAAATTGTGGTCCAAGGTCATGTTTCCTCTTGTTAAACTGTTACTTTCATAATCATAAAGAGCCATCCCTTAATGTAATTATGTTTCTTTGTTGTATTCCTGAAAATAATTGCAGCTACACATTAGATTAGTTTCAAGTCAAAGTTTTTTTTTCATATTGTTCCCACAGAGAGGTCCTTCCTGTTTTCATTCCCTGTGGTGTCTATTTGTTACCAGTTTAGTGACATGCGTTGACTCTGGTACATCAGGTAACACTGTGCTGTGCTGTGTTGCAGTGGTATTTGATTCTTGGAGGTGCAATCTTCCTCATGGTCACCAATTCGGCACAGCCCCCAGCAGGGGGAGGCAGAGAGCAGAGCTGATTCCCACTGAAGTACTGTTTTTTTTTCTCGTGGCTCCTTCTCTCCCCTCATCTTCTCTGTTAAATAACGGAATTAAAAATGACCAGACTAACTGAAAACCTTCCCCTATTTTTATATTTGATTTATGTACTCCGTTTTAACCCTTTGTTTCCTCCAGGTTTAATGCCAAATACATCTTTGGGTGATTTTTTAGAACTCTCGGTTCTTGAATTCATGGTTCTTGGTGTGTGGTGTGGAGACTTCAGGCAAAACTTTCAAGAAAACCTTGATTCTAAATGTTTTTTATCAAAATATAGTATGTGTTTGGTGTCTGGCCTTGAGATCTCTTCTTTATTTTACGGTTTACCTGACTTACTTTTACACCTTTTTCTCTTTAGTTCAGAGTATATTTAAACATTCTCTGGGAAAAGCTAATCAAAAAATAATAACGTATCTATATTTTTTTTTGTCTTCCCCAGTGGATGTACATCGTTCCTCTCGTTCTCTTCTTGATGATGTCAGGCGCTCAGGACCAATCAGGAGGAGGAGCAGGTGGAGGAGCAGCCAATGGTGGCGGTCGATGATCCCAGAGATTCATCAATAAGTGCTTCTGTTGAACAGTTTTAACTGCTGTACATAATGCTGTTTCAGTGATAACTGTACAGTGAAGGAAGATATTGTGCCCTGCAGACGACTGCATTTTTAATACTAATGTGAAAATAAAGTATTTATTAACATGACTACTTTGAATTTTTTTTTTTTTTTTTAATTTCCGGTCATTTCATCCGCCATGTTTTCGATGTTAATTATTGAGCTATTTTTAGTTCTTTGAGTTATAAGCACTTGGGTCTGGACCAAATAGATGCCTGGGCATCATCATGTGAGAGCTACTGCTGTTCATAATGATAGCACTTCCTCTCAAGGGACAGTTCAATTTCAGCCACACTGACACATGAACATTAACTCTGAGGACCCAACACGACGATGTTCCGTGCTGGCTATTCTTACTTATGAGGTAAACCAGAACCACATCTCTTTCACTTTGTAACATTTGCACTGCTGTCCCTAAGGTATTTCATCTTCATCTCTCAAGTCTTTCTATGGATTGACCTTGTGGTTCACTGGAATATTTGAAGGGCATTATGGATATTTTAGGACAGTTATATCCATGTGTTCCTATCTGTGTATGGGCTTACCCTTCATGTTGATATATTTTGAGCTGTTGACATTTTGGCCTCACTTGTTTCTCTTTTGGAACGTTTTAGCTAGTTTAGTGATAAATATAGTTATTTCAATCAAAAGTGTAGTTTTAAATACCTAAAATCCTGCTTCTCAAATGGCAGAACAGACCTCCTTCAAACACGCATAATCTTTACATTAATCAGTTCTCTTGGTGCTTAGTAAAAAGTATCTACCAATGATGTTCTGGCGAAAAAAGAAAAAAAAAGACGAGGTCTGATACAATTTTTAAATAACATCAGTTATTGGTATGTGTTTCAGGCCAGTTTTTATTTGTGACTTATCCAAATGATTTAATTATGCTTGATCCATATAGCTGGTGAATTGTCACAGATTAATTATTGCAGGTAATGAGGTCCTTCAACAGCCCTAGTTTGACGTGTTTAAGTCTAGCTGATTTTATTAAGATTTAACAAAGCTATATTTACTATATTTGTTAATAGTCTGAGGTCTCGACTTATATCGGATCATGTACATGTTCAGTTTATACAGTACAGCAGTGATTGTTAAACATAGGGCCGGTGTTCAAAGTTGGCCCACCAGTACCACTTAGAGGCCTGCAAGAAAATCTTAAGTATTGCACCTCTGGGTCGCAAGGACTGTGGTACTATATACAGTAGGTTATCAACTGAAGACACTGGTAGAGCTCATTTCCACCCTATGTCAATTTTATTTACAGTTTATTTAATTAAATTAAGATATTATATTTT
>NC_024323.1:6290964-6292701 GCF_000523025.1 Cynoglossus semilaevis | reverse complement strand
TGTGTGTGTGTGTATATAAACCTATACCGTGTTGATATTTAATGGCCCCCCGGCCACTTAGTACTATGAAAATTGGGCCTTAAGGTCAGAAAGGTTACAAACCCCTGCATTACAGTATGTGTATACAGTACAAGCAGCCAAACTACAAACCAAGGGTATAATTTTCTTGACACTAGCTTCTGAGGTGACTTACATGAAGATCTATGCAGTCATATACAGATCAGGCTTCGTCACTCTGCCACCTCTTGGTGTATTTATAATCACGTCCATGAGGGTAACACTGCTTCACAACAACATGGCCTTAGAAAGCAAATGTTCCCAAATCCTCGTGTAAACATCACCTCTCATCTTCCTCCTGTCCGTCTGTCTGGTCATTTTTAGTTTGGCTGTCCAGCTGTGGGAAATGTCCTCTTATTTTGGGAAACTCCAGCCTGAACTTCAACACTTTCTTGCTCTCTGACCCTGGGCCTATCAGCAGTCAGGACTTTCTCAGAACGACTCACAATGCAATCACAAGCACACACTGTCCTGCTGTGTGCCGAGGACCATATAAGTCATCTGTTTCTAAACAGATTTCCTTGTGGCAGATGGGGTCAGAGGTGAGTCTCTGAGAAGAGCCTGTGATAAGTCTCTAGGTTTTAATGTGATGTCATTAAAGTAACCCTAGAAGCTGCAATTCAACTTGTTTTGCAATGTTTTCCTTGCAAGGAATCCAGCACCTCATTCTATTTAGAAACCCCAGCCTTGGTATGCAAATGTATTTTCAGCAATAACACTAATGAATCATGGGAGGCCTATCAGTAAGAACTGTGATCTATGCATGTGCATCCACTGCAGCAGCAAACTGAGAGACGCTGGCGCTGAGGCACATGGTTGCTGTGATCTTTAGCAGCTGAGTCGTATGTGTTTACATTTGCAGTCTCCACACAAACATGTGTTGCTTTCAACATGTACATGTGATACATTGGCAGTAGAATTAACACTAATATAAACACAATTCTACATCTATAAAATCAGGTACACTAATAATATATTGATGTTATTGAATGAAAATGTGTTATTAAATATGTACTATGCTGGGCTGAATTTGTCATACTAATTTTTGGTTATTTTTCTTCCTTGTGTATTTACTGATGCAGGCTGAGGAGAACATTTTAAAGGTAGTTATTAATTTTGTAAATATTAAAATCCCCCGGCCTATCAGTTTAATGATGGCTTTGTTGACATTATGTACAAACACATCTCGACTGGAAAAGAGTGTGTGCCTCAAATGTACTAAAATAAAAACAAATTAATATGCCTATATTACAAGTTTTATCTACATAAAATAATAGCTATTAAAATACTTTTAATTTTATGACATTTTTAAATACTCTTTATTGGTCACTGGTAAATAAAGTCATTTTAAATCACCAGGTTGTCCACAAGAATACTGTACACTTCTCCTTTACCTCTGTCTTTAATTTTATTTAAACCCATGTCTGTGTCTTCTCAATCTGGTTGATGTTAAGGTGTTGTCGCCAAAAACACTAGCATTACCATAAATACATACTGTACATGCACGCCTCACTGATGCAAAGTAAAGCAATTTAATCTTCGCAAAAACTCGATAAGCCTAGATGTCGAGGTCAGTAATGGTATGAAAATATCTTCATGCCGTAGTCTGAGGCAAACCTGTTCCTATTTAATGATCAAAGAAATACTGCGGTCCAGTGCATCGTGGGAAAGTAATGGGAG
>NC_024323.1:6258328-6290694 GCF_000523025.1 Cynoglossus semilaevis | reverse complement strand
AAAGGAGAGAAGAGGAGAGCAACATATATGAAACACACTGCCGCGTGCACAGCAGCAGTTACCCATAAATCTTATGGCTGTTGGTCTGTTGGAGGCCAGCCATGTCAGCATTACTGAATGTGCATGTGTGGTGCAGGTGAGCAGGTGACAGCACCACGACTCGGAGTGATTTAGAAGCAGTTACAAGGTTTATGTTGCACCGAAGCTGTGGGGTCAGCCCATTTTGACCTGTTGTTTCCACACTGTAAAAGTAGACACTCAAAGCATGCGTGGTTTATTGATGATGCTCAGTTCTAAAGTGGTTACTCTAATGATATTTTTCCTCCTCTCCTCTGTGTTGGTGTGGTGCATGATGAAGATGAACTGCTGTGGCAGATGAAATGTACAGTTTCATTCCTTTAAGAGTAAAGTTAAGCTGTAATTAAAAAGTCTAATATCCCGATTTTACTGATTTTGTCTCCTTCCTGTTTTTTCCCATTTTAACTAATAGAACCCTTGGGTTTTGTATCTGTTAGCGTGCTTATTTTTTATTTTTTTTATTTTTTTTTTGAAGAAATCATAAACATGTGGACACATTTTTACTGTTTTCGAAAAAAATAATAATAGTGTACTATGTCATATTTGTTCAGTTTTTTCACCACAAAAGACGCCATCTTTATTACTCAGCAAAAAGACATATTTGACGGAGTCACTACAAAAGTGTTGTATGAGTAAACTTCATGGGGAATTATATACCACTGTAGATGACCTTTACATATCATAATAAATTACTTTTATTTTAGGAATCAACTGAACACATTTTTTATGGATATTTTCATGGATAAGGCGTGTTGGTATTAAATATTTGAACTGTGTTACTTTTTGATGTGTCTCAGGAGGTCCTGAGAGCAGGAGACCAGGGTGATGAAGATGAAAAGTCAGACGTGACTCATGTAAAGGTACAGCTGCTTTTGTTACTTTTGTCCAAATAACTTTACCTGTAACCGTCATATGTCAAAGTTCCTGTCAAAAGACACAAGGCTCTGATGTGTGAATGGACAAAGCTGTCTTTCTTTACTCTGATGACAGTATCGTCCTGTTAGCAGACCCCTGTAGCTCACATCATATCCTTGATGATCACCTCTGTCCCTAGGCCACTTTTTAAGCAGGTCCCTGGGCACAGTAATTGACAGGTGGCCCCTAGTAGTTGTCACCCTATAGCTGTAAAGTTATACACTTACGCAATAGGGTAGGAGGAAAAGTGTGTGTGTCGTCCTGTAGAGTCACTGGCTTTACACCCCTCATTGAGAGCGACTAAATTAAAAATACACGGTGGTGTCCCATTGGCCACCGGCTCCTGTTGTGTAGCACTTGTTTTAATATTTTTGAGACATTAAAAACTTGGAAACACAGAAAAGAATTTTGCTCCAAAATGTTTGTGAACATTTAATCTTTGTGCCAGTAACAGATTGCTCTCTATCTGTTTTCATATATAAGTTTGGGGTTTTCTATTATGTTGTAAATGTCCAATATTATAAAATTATTATATTTTTTGTTGCACTAAGTAAAGAGAACTTATTCAAAGGTCTCTTTAAATAATGAGCACTGGCCGTTTGAGAGCCTTTGGTTTGTTTGGGACATAGAAGCTATATAGTGTTTGGGCCAAAAACAGAGATGGAAGTGAGAAGGAGAAAGCAGCTGTCCTGTCAATCAACCGGAGCCCAAAAAACTATAAGGTCTTGACAGGGCAGACGGCCTTCATAGATTACACGGCTCCACCAATTGTACTGTATCGCTGGCAGCGTGCACTGTAAAACCATGCTTTTATGTAATGAAGTAACACGATATGCGTGAAAGGATACCCGGGGATAATGCATGGTGATGGCTGAGTATATGTTGTTTTTCATAGCCCCTCAAAGATTCTCTGTGGTCCTGGTAAACACTCTTTAAGCCCCCTTCACACAGCAGTAGGCAGCAGGTGTTGAAATTTGTTTTCATCTCTCACACAGGGGTATTAGAGGATCCACAGCTAGGTGGGTGTAACCCTTCATCAAAATTCTTCAAATCACAGCAAGACACTTCCAGATGACAGAGCTGTTTTTTTCTTCTTCTTTCGTTCCTGGTATAGTTTCTATTAATTCATATGCACCCATCAAGGAAAGCATCTGAACCCAGTCAACATGACCTATGGCTCTGTGAAGAAGATCGCCACTAAAATTTAATGACTGAAACTAAATCTTTATTGCTTTTCATTTGGTGAAGACATTTTAGTCCACGACTGTTGACCCCAGATAGCATTTGTATGTGGGGCACATTTGGGTTTGTTTGCAGGTTTCATGAGGGCCCCACATTATTTGCCTATATGTGGGCAAAGGGCAGCTTGTAATTATGTGCTGTCCACACTTTGTGCCTGTGTGGGGTCCATGCAGGCCGTGGAGTGATGAAGATAGATTATCTTTTGCCATCTTATTCAGGAAAAATATTTCACTCAGCTTCGTTTGGCAAATGTGGGCGAGAAGGAAGAGATGTTGTCTCAGTTTCAGTCTGTCAGTCTGTGGGTCACATGCTGGCTGCGCTGTCAGTTGGTAGATGGAAAAGCGTGGTACTCACTATTCCCTTTTGGTTTTTAATTACAATTTTCTATTACAGCAGGAAGGTGAAAGAGAACACACCACTGCAAACTTTGCATAAACACGTCCTGTAAACAGTGATGAAGTGCTACTGTGACGACTGCCAGTCGGTAAATAAAGGATTTTTTCACCACTATCGCATGTGCATGTAAAGGTGTAATCTTTCCTTTTTTTTTCGAATCTTAAAAACATGACACTATAATTAAGCTTGTGTGAGGTTTTTTATGGTATGATTTTAGAGTTTAGGTTTTAATTTTTTTTTTATTTAAGACATACATATATCTGTACATTTGCATGTACAGAAACTTACACCTGTCCCCTGTGGGTTTTTTTTTTTGCGCTCACCAACATAAAATACTATAAATAAATATAACATTATATCACTGTACTCATGGCCTGTCATTTAAAAAATGTACATTCATTTGTAAAACACCCCAAAAAAAAGATTAGGGCTCAGATTGTCCTGAGCCAATATGTGTTTCACACTAATCTTAATGTAATTCCTCTTTGGAGACTGTTTTTTTATAACTCTCTTTGACTATTGAAGGCGACAGGCCTAAATCGATTGCTAGCTTTCACTGAGAAACATTGGTGTTAAAGTCCTGCATTGTAAAAACGGATTATGTGGTAGATGCTCTTTTGTAACACACTCTCTCAAATTGTTACATGTTTGTCCTTTTCTGTGTTACTTTGCTTCTACTCCAACTTGTTTCGAGTTTGTTAAAAGCATCACTTCACGTTTGCCAAATGGAACCAAGTGGTCTTCACTGTTCATGTTTGATCTGAATTGTATTTTTAAGAAGTGAAGCAACTCTTTCTGACAGCGGTGTTTGCATTACAGCAGCTTCTAAAAGTTGATATGAATGTGTTTGTGACGTGTAGGGTGTAGGCCTTACACACATGCAGGGTCCATGTGCATGTAAATGAGCATGAATACTCGGGGAATAGAGGGTGTTCGCTTGTCTACCTCCATCTGATCCCTGGAAAGGATCTGAAGTTCCACGTGACAGCACTCTCTGTGGGCAGCCGTTACATCCAACCAAAACTTATGCACATTCACTCCTCCCTGCTCATTTGACGCACCCCCATGTCCCCCACCCCACACTATTTGAAGTTAATAAGAGAGCCTCCAGAGACCCTGGTGCACTGCTACCACAAGACCTCCACTTTTTTTAACTGAACAGCACCGCAACCACCCAAGAAGTCATGCCTGTGCCCAACAAAGCAGGTAGGGAAGCATCCTCACCTGAGATCCTGTGGGAAAATACCCTGTGTGGCAAATGGGCCAGAAGCATTGTCTTTAATTAATCTGTGCACTTATTAATGGGAAATAAATCAGTCACAAATTTTTCATAGTTTTACTGTTGCTTCATGGTGAAAATGTGTTTATTTTTAAATCAAAGTAAATGTAATTAATTTGAAATTGGTGTTAAATTATTTTTCCGTACGCTCAGTAGCATCAAAATGTCTCTAACTCTAACATCTTACCCACAGTAGTCGGGAATAATTCCGCCTTAGTGAGAGAATACTGTGGAACGATACTGTTAGTTTAGTATCAGTATGTGTCACGACTGAGGTGGTACATCATTTATCACCTGTCACTTTTTATTACCCATTTATTATGTGTTCCTTATGTTGTTTATTACGTGTTATTAAACCTCATGCTGACCAACCCTGAAAGTCAGCACGCAGCCAAATATCCATCCTCACCTTGGAATCTGCCAGCTTTCTGTGGACCATTAATCATGTCTACAAAACGCACCAAAGAGCCTCCCTCTGTGAGAGGTTACGGTTTCTCCTGCACTTGTGGCGTCACTTACAAAATCCTCCTCGATGTCAAAGCCTCATCTGCAGTTTCAGTGCTCACATTTCTTTCCTGTTTTTCTGCCTGTCAACCGTCTGTCTCAAAGTGGTGCCCGTTGCCTCGTTGATGTCTTTTAGGCACTGTCAATGTAGTCATTCTCTGTGTTTCACTCTTGTTCATTTTAATAACTCCTCACCTCAAATGTAGTAATTGGTCCATGGGGGTGGTTGGGTAATAGACTGTAAAATCAGGCACAGCCGTTTGCAATCTAAAATATAAGTCAGTCTTCCGTGTAAGGTATCAAATATAAAAGGCTTTGACTAAATTAGCTAAATCCTTTGGTGAATATTTTTCACTTATTATTCCATATGTCAACATCACAAAGTTTTTTGGCAGCCAATAATCGCTTCTGAATTCTTCCATCCCTCCAGAACTACTCTTTCATCAAACCTCTGCCATCACTTGTTTTTATCTCTCCCCCATCTCCCTATCACAAGTGTAATGACAGTCCCAGAGAGCTTTCACACTTGACAGAGACCACAGTGATAAGCCTAGGTCCGCGCCACCTTCACTCATCTCCCTCATTCCCCCCTCCCTGCTGTCCACCCCCTCATCTAACTACATTTTGGTCTTGCTGCCTCAGTGGGGCATTTTGAAACTGATCTGCTCAGATAAAGTGGCGATATCCCACTGAGAGGTGAATCTGGAAAGTGGGCAGATATCTGCCTCAGGACTTCATCGAGCATGTAGAGATCCAGCGACGATGACCTTTTTTCTGCTGAGCTCTTCAATACTTGCGACATGTTTTGGGTGGATAAGGCTTGTAGCTGGGTGTGTTGTCATATCAAAATTCAACACCTTTTCCTAAGTAAGGACATTTCATCCTTTTATAGTTATACTAATGTCAATCAATTGGTTTACAAAATGCCTTTAATGGTCATGTGCTTAAATATCTTTATACCTCACACTTCAGTATTGACCTCCCACGACCGCCCGTCTCTCATCTCTCTATCACTTTAATGTCAACACATCAATCTTTTTGAGTATCAGTTCGGCCTCTGTGGGACTTTCTTGTTTATCCCGCTGTGGAGTGTGGATAAGCATCCAAACGGATTTAAACTCCAAAGGGCAGCTGGGGTGATGGAACGCTTCACCCCAGTCTTCCCCCCTGTATCATCTGAATCGTGGCCAAGATGATCATCATATCATAGGTTACCAAGGTTTGGCAGATGCCACAAATATCTGAATTTATACATAGTATAGAATTTCTCTACCTTCTAATCTCATCTTTTTAATTCCTCCTAAAGCCCGGCCACCCCGGTTATGCATTGTACCATGTGACTTTTCTTTTATCCATCTGCCAGCTCACCTGCTGTGTTACTTTAATCAGAGGCAGATTACAGGAACAAGTGAAATGATCTGTCATCTGCTTTCTTTTTTATTTAACCTTGTGGTTTACAGTGACAAATGCTTGATCTTCGCTCTGTCCCTCTTCTCTCCTTGTGCCAAATATTTCCTCTTCTGATCACGCTCTATTTGCCATGCAGTGTTATGGAGCCAACAAGCTGCTGCTGTACCATAGGCTTGTTGATAAAACCACATTTTCTGTCAACTGTTTCTTGTCCCATAAACACTACAGACATCCCACAATATCGCCTGCCTGCAGTTACCACATGTTATGTTCGTAATGAGTTAGCACCAGTCGTTTGTATTCACTGAAAGGGTTTGATTTGCAACAGTACTAACCATAAGTCTATACATGTTCAAAGGTGGTACCAAAAAGGGTTGTTGCGTCAGCGGCCCACTATTCAAAAGTTAGCCTGCTCACTCAGCGAAAACACCACACCTCTTCTCAATATTCACAAGAACGTAAGGATAACACGTTTCACAGAAAGCAATACCTCCCCCACAGCAGCCTCTGATGTTTGCAGAAGTTATACCCCGCTCCCATTTATCCTCCCGTCTTTCCGTGCCACCGGCGTCCTCTCCTGCTGAGAGTCATGCTGGCTGGATGGGTTATATTTCCCCAGGCTCAGGAACGACAGGCTGCACCCGCCTGACTCCACCTCAGGCATGAGGATGCAAATTCAAGGATAACAGAGTAAGGTTTTAATTAGTGTCACCGAACACACACCCAACACTTTGGGTGGTAGGTAAATATATTTAGTAATTACCGGACAAAATGTGTCACCTTTTGCTTTTCAAAATATATATATTCAATTTTCAATCTATGAATACATTTTAAATGTTAATTTATTATGTTAATATATACATTCATCAAACACACATCTTGACATGTATGTCATTATTTCAAACCAATTATTAGAGAAAGAAAAACTAATGTTCTACAGAAATCGGTTTATTGTGTTGAATGTGAGGCTGAAACAAGACACTCCAAAACAGGTGGTGAAATAATATGTACTGTAACTAATTATCTCTCCCATTATGACCCAAAAGATTGTTTTTAATCCTACAAAATATTATTGCACCATGAGCCCATGAGGTAACGAAAGTCGAATGACACAAAAACATAAAACGACGAGAAATGAAGTTTAATTTTGGCGACCATAACCCATTAATGAAGCTAAAGTGACGACGTAATTGCCCACCTGGTGGGTAAGAATGATGGGAAATCATCTTAGTTGTCTGTGCGAAAGATGAGAGGCGGTAACACGAGCCTGCATGACCTACGCAGGAGCGATGATAGATGACAACCTGACCGTCCTCGTCCAGTTTCCTCAGAATGTCAGGAGACACACGATGACTCACAAACTGGAGGAGGAACAAACGGACAGCAGATTACACACCATCCCACGACACGACAAACGCGCCCTTGGCGGTGTGAAGTAACAGCAACATGCAAAAGTATATTCTTAGAATGAGACTCCTGCTGCGGTCCATCCGTGGCCATGATGCGTGTGCCTAACAAACGTACGCTTGGGCCTCCGGATTCCTCATGTGGAAACCTAGACCCAGAGCAGTGAAGAAACTTCATGAATCTGTGCTTAGCCCCCACTACACACATTCTCTGCTGTGATCTATCCCATGTGGAGAGCAGCAGGTGATTTGCAGGATGAATAGCTGCCTGACAGACACTCTGATGAAGAGAAAGCCTCACATAGAAAAAAAGGAGAGGGTTTTCAGTTGACTTATTGGTGCCATGCTGAATGACACTGTGCAATTCATTTTTATACACCTGTATTGTGAGAGGAATCCCTAAGGAGATCCCATAAAAACACCCTGTATCTATTTGTTCACAGCTGCTGTACATGTGGTAGAATAACGCAATCTCTCTCTGTTTCAGGGAGAAAAAACAGTGCTGTGGCAGAAGGTAAAGAGCAACACTAATAAATCGCTGCTGGAATGTATTCATAAATCATCCAAATGTAATGAGATCAGTTCATTAAACAAGATAGATGTTGTCATGTAAATGTAATCACCCACTTATGATACAGTTTTATTGCACTTGTCTGAAATTCCCTTGTTTTTCTTCGCCGTCTGTCACTTCAGAAAAGCTGCCTCCATATGAGCCCAATGTCCCTGAACCAATCACCAGGGCCGATTTCATGAAATGTAAGTTTTTTTTTCATATTTTTGGGGGAGAAAGCCCAAAATCACGAGTTATGAAATTGATAGAAATAAAGAGATAGAAGAGACTTTCATGCCTTTCAACACATCTTTCTAATAAAAAAAAAAGAATTGTAATGAATACTCTACTGAATTATATCATAATTATATTATAAGGTATATTGATCACCATGCCCTGAGTTGATTGTTATCTCTCCTTTCTCTCAGACTGGTTTGACATCTCCCTGGATGATAAAACTGCACAGAAGCTGCTGTGGATTTCAGAGGGCGGGGCTAAAGTGGCACGTACGTCTGATGCAAGCTGTCCATATCCTAACAGACCTGAGAGATATGAACACGCACCTCAGGTAGGTCTGGCTACAGAGGGGGCTGATAAATACTGATTGTACTGACTTTTTAAATCAGTTATATAGATAGTCAGTTAGCTAGACAAATTATATATATATATACTGTATATGTAGCACAATCCTGCAATTAGTTTGTCAACTAGTCAACATTCTTCTTTCCTATAATTCTGATTTCTAAATTTTGTGGTTTAAATTGTAACATTTGTCAAAAGAAAAATACATGTAATAATAATAATAATTTTTTATTATTATTTTAAACTATAAAATGCGATATAAGTTGAATATCACATCTACACATTTTGAATTTGTAATTAATTTTAAAAAATAACTTCATTTAACTCTGGCAAAAAACAACCTTTTTTAGGTCCTGTGTAAGGAGAACCTGAAGGGTCTTCGTGGCTACTGGGAGGTGGAATATGACGGCTGGGTTGTTCTCGGGATGGTCTGTGAGAGCGCACCGCGTAGGGGCCAGGAGGGTGCCTGTGGCCTAGGGGAGAACAATGGCTCCTGGGGTGTTGGCTGGTCTGGGTCCTGCTACCAGGTCTGGCACAACGGCGAGAATGTGGATGTCCACCTTCCCCTGACCAACACCATGGGACTGTACATCGACCAGCCTGCCGGCATCATCAAGTTCCTTGTAGTAGAGGGCGAGGCCGAAAAGGAAGTGCGATTGATTCATAAGTTCAAGGTAGAGATCCAGGAGAAGATATATCCCGGGTTCTGGATTGGCACAAATTCCTTTGCCTTTCTCAGGAAAAAGGATCAGTGACATAATGGAGCTCAGCCTGTGAGGAGAGGGCTGTGGGGTATCACGTAGTGTTTATTTAAGTAGATATAAGGAGGGAAAGGATAAGTTAGTGATGTTTGGGGAACAAGTGTCAGAGTAGTAGGGCAGAACCCAGGTATGCCATGCCTTCTGAAGATTGCGTTTGTTTTCTGTAGAGCATGAACAAAACATATTTCCTATGTTATCTAAGTATGCATTATTTAATGTAATTTGAGTCTATGATTTGTTTTTCTTTAGCCAATAGGCAAAGTTGTTTTCACTGCACACAATGCTTTGCATGCACGCATGCATTTTGCTTTGGAGCCCTTTTTTTTTAAGCGCTGACTGTGTTCAATAAATAGTATTGCGGAATTACACTGATGTCACAGTTTTGTTTCAGCTACAGGAGTCTTCTAATGAACGAACTATAGAGGACTGGCGCCCTCTAGAGGGGTTTCAGGGCATTACATTCACACACAATAACTCTAAGGGTTTCTTAGTTTTGCTCCTTTATTTGAAACGAATACTGAACAGACCTTTTTTTTCGAAATAGCAGATGTGAACAGTTTCTTTTCACTCGGTTCACTTTTTCACACCCTCCACCACACAGTCTTTTTCTCATTCATTCAATCACTTCAATAGGACGACTGTAGCAAGGTATCAACACCGTCCACTTAGACTGTGTTTATTAATAATCATGTCAAGTCAAGTCAGTCATTCGTTGGCAAAAGTACTCTGGTCAAGTCACTCTGGTCAAGGTCCAATTTCTCGGTGCTCTATGAATAACATTTGCAAGGACGACACCGTAACAAAGCAAACTCAATGTGCTTTACAGTGGTTCAAACAGTTAAATATTAAAAACTATGGTAAACACCCCCTGCCCTTATAGACCCTCACATCGGCTGAGAAACAACTTCCAAGAAAAACCCTTAATAGGGTTTTTTTAAACATTCTTAATAGGGCACCCTATATAAAGGCATTTTATTTTCACCCTCCAATCACACAGTTCCACTGTCAAAACATTTTTGGTGTCCCCTGAGAAGAGCCAGTTATGGAACGTAGCATGTATCGTGGCAGCAATTCATGACGGAAAACTCTGTTGTACTTGATCTGAGTGATGGACAGGAAAGCAGTATTTGCAAGTTCATTTCATATTTTCAAAAAGATGCATCAGCCCAGGCCAAACAACTGTCAAAGGCTAATTTCTTATTTACCACAACAGCTCTATGTTCATTATTTAAGACGAAAAACTAACTACGAATTATTTTAACTTCTGAAAAGAGTTAACGTTAGCTGTAGAGACGCATATGCGAAGGTAAATTGCACTAACGGTCTCAGTACACTTTTCGCTCTTCTAATTTCCGTTTTGTAGCGATATGAGAACTATATTTCCCATAATGCTTTGCTCAGTAGATGGGTTGGGTTCTCTGATGGGCGCGCAATGCGAATTGTTACGGCTGAGCAGCGGCCATGTTTGACGTCCGTTCTTCTGTTTTTTGTAATACACTCCTAAGCGAAGTAGTTGAAAAGTCAAAATGGAAGAAATACGTTTGGAAGCGAACGGATGGTTTGTATCAATTTTAGTTAAACAGACAGTATTTTTCTTTGTCGTATCACTATTTTCTGTTGTTTACCTCAGCATAGCGATAAAATCGTGGTGTTTTCTACCTTTAATGTAACGTTAAGGTTTTTTTAATGTATTTCCTGCAGCTCCCAGGGTGTTGCAAATGAAGTGAATCAAAATGAAGTAAGAGCTCTGTATTATAATTAAAGCTAACCCCCACAGTACCGAAATATGTAACTCAAGCAACAACTGCTTCTAGTTCGCATAGTAACTCCTGTAACTACTTTTTTTTAAATCTCTGACTACGAAGGTCAACACAGTGGCATCTAAAAGATGCTCCACAAGCTCGACTGCCAGCGTCGGCACAGGTACGCCACCCAAGTCACTCCGTTTGGAGCCCCCGTTGTCCAGTGCACAGACACCAGATACGGAGGAAGCCAATACAGACGCAGATACAGAGAAACAGCTGATTAACATGGAGAATACTGACGGTCCAAGTGTTCCTGACCACCCTGCAGCACTGGGGAAATCCTGGAGGAGGGCCACTCTAACCAGACGTTCTTTACCTGCACTTCCCAATCCCTATCGGGGTAAAAAAAATTATATTTATGTTGCCATTGTGTATACATAGCATGCAGTATTTCATGGCTTTGAATAGTTATGCTGTTTTACTTGCTTGTACAGTTTTATGCAGGAGCATAAGTGCGTCCTTGTCAGAGCAGGAAAGGCTGGAAAAGTTAATGGAGGCTTCCATGAGGGTAAGTGTTCATAGGTAGGAAAATGTGTGATAAGGTTGGATATATTGAATGTGCATGGCGCTGTCCCCACACACTGCTCCCTGGGTGCTTAAAAGCTGCCCACTGTTCACTTTGGTGATGGGTAAAAAACAGAGGTCATATTTCATTGTGTGTGCTGTGTCATAATGACAAATAATTCACTTTCTTCTTCTTCTTATACCTTGTACAGTATTCTGCTACTGTCAACACTGTAAATTTCCTTATTGTGGGACAAATAAAGGATTTCTTAATCCTAATCTTACTGCTTTGATTTCAGTTGGCACTTGACAGAGCTCAAAATTCTCTCCAGCGTGTGTCAAACACTTCTCTTGAGTGTTTCCAAAAACAAGGTGAGAAAAGTTGGATCTTGTAGTTCAAGAAAATTAAAAAAGGTCTGCAGAAATTTTAATATTTATCATGTAATATATTTCCTTCCTTATATGATTAAGTCAAACATATGGAGAAAGAGTGGAGTTATCTGGCCAAAAGCATTCGCAGTGAAGCACAGAGCCACCAGTCCTCTACTGAAACGATGTATTTGTGCCTTTTTGTTTAATTAATTTGCAATATGTATTTAATTACATGTGTTGGTTGGGCTGCAGCTCCATATGTTACACTGCATTAATGTCTATTGTTTTCAGTTCTTGCGAACCAGCTGTGCAGAAAGCCACAGAAAAAATCCAGAAAGCAATCAACAGGTATACTGGTTGTAAATTGATAGTTTTTTTCACCTCTAAAAATATGTGTTATGACCTATTAAAGTTGTGATATGTTGTAGGCTTCAGGCAGAAAGTGTAACATGGGAGTCTCTACTGAATAAACACCGATGTAAAGCAGAGGAACTGAAAAGGTGTGCGTATGAAGAGAAGAAAATTTGAAGCACTGTTGTTTCATGTGCATAACCTTTCCTGTTTGGGTGTGGATTTTTACTCAGTCTTGTCTTTTTGTTTCAGAAAAGTGGAGGAGGGCCAAGAGGGGGGCATATTCCTGGACTCTACATGTGTGACCCAGTCTTCACAGCATTTGTTCATTCAGAGCAAACCGGATTACTACAATCTCCTCCGCAGACAAGAGCCTAAGCTTCACACTGTAGCATTGATTGTGCGTTGGAGATGTAGTTTTTGTGTAATCACTTTCCACCATTCATATTTTTAAAATCTGCACTTAATGGAAAATACAACCAATACTGTATGCTGGACTTTAAATTGATTGTATATCAATTTACCGCTGGTATAGAGACTACTACTGGATTGCTCGGGCCTAAGACCTAATTATAACAAGTTAACTTGAATTAGTTGTCTAATGGTCTGTTCTACTTGTTTCTCTTTTTATCTGTAGATGGACACTCAGTGTAAGATAGTTAGAGAACTTCTCTCAGTCAAGAAACAGTCGGAGTTGTTGGTGAAAGAGACCAGCCGTCGATTGGGTAATAATTAATTGAAATTATCCTGTTTGAAATTATCCAAGTACTTTTTTTTTTGTTCATTCAGTTCAACGTTTAATCCAGATTTTATTTTACAGTGGCAGAGGCAGGACTTCAGGACCTTTCACCTGATTCCTTGAAGAACCTGATGTTAGTACCTTCCTCCTTCGCAACTTTATAATTACTGCAGAAGCTTTATATTGGGGGAAAAGATCTCCCAACAATATTTGTATATGATGTATATGTGTTGTATTGCTTTTGTGGTTTTAAACAACAATCTTAGCTCGATTTTTTTTTCTTTTCATTTAAATATAAATTTTAGGTTAGCTTGTGTTTCATTTTACAAACCAAGACAGCTTCGAGACTGTCATTGTGGCAACAGTGAGTAGTACATGTACTTTACCAGCAGGTGGGGGTAGTTAGCTGCATAAACATTGGGTGAACCGCTTATTGACTGGGTTACTCTTTATTATTTAAAAGTTGACGTAAGCACCTTTTTTTGTCTTGAAAATAACTAAATGTTACAAAATAGCTAATGAGAAACTGAACTTAAATAAAATCATTCATCACATTTCTTTTATCCGTCTTCAATTGTGAAAATAATAAACTAAAAATAATTATGATTTGAAAACTCTTTCAAAATGAACTGGTGTGCATGAAGTAATGGGACAGTACACTCTCAATTAATTATGTAAAGACTAGACAATTTTTACAAAAAACATAATTTAAGTTAAGTAGCATGCTTTTCTTAGCACAGACAGGGAAATATTCAATTAATGGGTTTAACAAAGCTCTTATTGAGGGACATTAGGATTATACTATGGAGTTTGCTTGCTGTCTAGAACCATGCTCGTTCACATTTACCCTCTTCTGGTGCTGCATCTCTTTCGCTTCATCTGTGTCCCCTGACCATTCTGTAGGAGGCCCCTCCCCCACAGTGACTCACCCCCATCTTGCTTGGCTCAGTCAGTGATGCAAAACGAAGCTTTGACATTGTACCAGTCAGCCAAAGCTTTGTTCATTATCACTTATCTCATTGAGCCATTTACTAATTAATTTCCATGCTCGTTTTACTCAAAACACTTAAAAAAATAAAATCTTTATTTAGTGTTGTAAACAGGGTGAATGATGCTGGCTCTGCAATTATGATCTTCTGCGTTGTATTTTTTTTTTATCTCCCTGTTTTGTCTAAGAGATGGGATATAAGGCAGAAGGACAAGTAAAGAGAAGAGAAGACAAGTGGGGTTGTGACCATAAGAGTTGTGAGTAAAGGAGGATGCTACACGGCAGGAGAGATCGATTCTTATTTAGATGAAAATGAGGCTTGATGTCTTGTGGGGTGAGAGGAGGGCAGCTTTAGCATTCAAATGAATAGTGGTTTCACAGAAATGATCCTAGATGAATCACAAACGATAAAACTTTAAATATTTACGAGACCACTGATAACTTTGCTTCCAATGCAGGTCATTTAAGACAATAGAGCTATAAATAGAGAATGTTTAGGCATAATTACAATAAATATACTTCTGCAGAAAAATATGTTTGTTTGTTTTTTTTATCCATGTTGTTTATTTAGTTGTTGGGTTTTTCCATGTATTTTACTGGGGGAAAAAAGTGAAGCAGTACAGAACAGCAGTTTGTGATACCAGATGAAATGCCTGAGCTGTGGTGTGCACTGTACTGTATGCACATTCAAAGAACAATTACTGTGTGCTGTATTCTCTATTCTTGTTGTCTCTAACTTTAGATTGATTAGCCACAGATTGCATTAGATGGATGTGTGGAGAGTCAGCATAAACCACTGCCAGTTTGGTCCTACTCCCTCATGCACACCCATCATCTCTTTTTGCAACAAGACTGGCTGTAGCTCTCTTCCACCTCCATTGGGCCAGTCATTCATCTTGGAAAGCTGTCTTTCGGATCTGAGTGATAAACTACAACAGAATTGCCCAGTTTGCAAAAAAACAAGGACACTTGTTTTCAATCTGTGCTGTCAACATTTTCATACTGAGAACTGATGGGATGTTTCATTCATCAGGGTCGAAAGAATGATGTCCCTAGGTTAGTGTGCACTGGTATTGCCTTATTATGCCCAGTAAGGTAGGTGTTGATGTTACTTTTTAATTAACAATTGGTAGAGGCCATATTAATGTCATAGTTTATTGTGAGAAACAGGAAGACATGCCTCTGAGGTACGTAAAGCTATTGAAATCGGTGCATATTGTTGTGATTCCAAAGGCAGTGGGTCTGCCTTTTGCTTGTTCTCAATCACAAGTTTTAGGTTAACTTCTAAAAAAAACCCTAATGTTATTTTGTAAATTACAAATGAATTAAATCATACCTATAGAGCAAAACTAGACAGACTGAGGTAATATGGGGAATGTGCATGATTGACAGTCCTATGATCCAACAGGAGCTTGGGTTTGTCCTGCCATTGGATGCATCCACCCATTACTGATTTCTATTATAAATTTCAGGGTATGAAGTAGAACTATGGATTAATATTTTGGTAATTAAATTTGGCAACTAGCTATTGCCTTGTATGATTTGTTTTGTGTGTTGTTGTTGCAAAGATGTGCATAAAAACACATTTTGTTGTAAGAAGTAAATTTATCTTAACTCTATGTTATAATTTCTAAAGTTTTCTAAAGCAGCAAACACCAGTCCAACCTACAGGTTTCTACAGCCCACAGCACCCACATAACCTGCCCATGGATTTGTTGATATTAACAATGCTCACCATTGCCTAGCCTGTAGTAGATGTTCATGTTCTATCAATCACAAGCCATATTCACAAATTCTCTTCAATTTGGATCATCAGGTTCTATAATGTGATGAAAAATCAGAATCAAGACTTGAATCCTGCCATAGCAAGTATTGTCATGTTTTTAATATATAAACATTGTAAATTGGGAAAGACATACTGTAGCTTCAAGTAACATTAAGTTATATGCAAACAGAAATGGAACCACACACTGCAACAATAGTCTGCAACAAAATAAATTGTATCAGTTATTTTTCAAACGAAACTCCTGTCCCACATCCCTGTTTTGCCCCATAAAAAGAAATGACTTTAAAACAAAATTGTATTTATTATATTTGCTATGAAATGTATTACACAGCCTTCTCCAACTATGAGTCATTTCCTTACTTTTATGTCTGGAATTTTACATAATGCAATGCCTATCAGTTGCAAACAATTGCTTATATACCGAATTATGCGACAGAAACTATTTAGCCTTTTTAAAAAAATGCATTTTATCTTTTTTTTAAGTTGACTTCTTACTTTTGGAGCAAAATGAAACAGGATAAGGTCATGGCCATAAAGTTAACACTATTATACATAATTACCATCAAGGTTTGTTTTTCTTCCAGACGTGGGTTTTTCAATTCCTATTTAGGGGCATTATCATACAAGAAGACCGGTAACAGTGGTAGCAACCTTATTAAGGCTGTTACTGAGGGACAATTAAACTTGGAGACCCGCGGGGATGTGTTAGGAAAACTTAACACTTTGTTTTCGGGCATAAATGTGCTCATGCATCTACACATCTATAGGGGTCTTTTCTATAGTAGTGACAGACCAACCCACAGGCTCCAGCTCTGTGTGGTGCTGATACGAGTTCAATGGTCAACGCGCTCGCGCAGCACAGATCATCCCACTTAGTCGCGCGACACTCCACAACAATGGCAAACGGTACCGTTTGAATAGCACATCTCTGACTGGTAGGGAGGCCATTAAAAGCTTTGTCGCTTTATTATTTTTTTCTTCATTTTTATCGTGATATATATGTATATATGTATTAAACCGAGGGTAGTCACCTCGGTTATTTTCTTCCTCTGGGTATTTTCCGAAAATGTGCGAGGCGCTGTTGGCAAGCTCACACAGTCCGTGCATGTGTGTCCCTGCTGCTTTTCTGCTGCTGGGATTCAGCTACTAACCTAGCTGCTTTTCACTCGGTGGTGAGCTAACGCTAGCCCGACCGCGTTTATAGACCAGAGGAGGGGGAAACACGCGAATGTAAAAGGCTATTTGTGCAGTTGGTTTTATGACAACAACAACAACAACCCTTTATTGTTTACTAATTGTTATCCTCGGGTAAGGGTACGCATTATTGTATGAGTTGTCGCAGAAAATACTTTGCTGGCTAGCTAACAGGCTAGCTATTTGTGCGTGTTATTTGACTGAAGAAAACGACGAGTTTTCTTTGAAGTATGGATGATCAGACCAGGATGATGACGGGTCTCACCGGACTCGGTGGACTATCGCAAGCCGACGTCGGCGATCCGGACTCGGTCAGGAAACAGCAGTCCCTCGGTCAGCCCCAACAAGACATTGGGGATATCCTACAGCAAATAATGGCCATCACTGACGAAAGCCTGGACGAAGCACAGGCCAGGTAAGACGAGCGAAGAGCCATTTTCCACTCGTGATAGCTGTGTTAAAGTGAGCAGTGTATGTTTTACTTTTGTTTTCTGAGCCTAGTTTTTAAATGCAACATTCACATTACGCAATTCACGGTTGCAACACAAACAACACTCACCTCTTCACTCTTTACATTCCACTCTAAAACAACAAAGCCACCTTTATTTACACAATAACTTCAACACATTTCCGCGCTGTTGTACCTTGAGAAGAGGTTCTTTGTTAATTCAAAACGTGGTCCATTTCCAACTGTTGTTGTAATCCTGTTTTGTTTTCTTGATCAGTATATGTAGCCGTCGTCATAATTACTTTACTAATTACGTGACACATTAAAAGTTCAGATTATGAACGTAGAACATGAACGTATATAAAGTCATAATTTCCCCAAACTAGATGATCGCATGTTTCGAAAACGAAGTTGTTTATTTACCTTTGCGCGATTAACTTGTACATTTTTTTTTTACTGAATTACAGTCAGACCCGTTGAAAGTTAACGACACCACTTTATGTTTTTCGCCATCTATTTTTACTCCACAAAGTCTAGTCAACAACAAATAAGCGTTTAGTGTTACGTTAACTGTTGTTGCCAGTGCCATGTAAAATAGTTTCCTGGTCATGTATCAAAAGCTACACCATTTGAGTAATTAGACAATACTAAATTAGGTTTGCCTAATTATAACAGCACGTATCTGATTCGCCTCTACATCAATGAGTGTCGATAACATTAGTCATTGAAATGCAAATGAGCGGATGCATTAAGGTAAGGATACGGATTAGTCAGCTGCCCAACGTTTCAGCGCTGTGTTGCCCGTGATGACAGCAATCAGTCATTCCTATCACTTGTCTCTTAATGTTTGCGTTTGACATGTTTTGGGGGGAAATCATTGTTGGGGGGGGGGATATGCATCGCAGTCAGCGAATCACTCGCACTCATTTGCCATGTGGCCCAAAGAGCATAAGGTCAGTTCAGAATAAGCGTCAGTATTTCAACAATAGACAACGGTCCACTGCAAGACTGTGGCCACAGTGTGATGTGTCATTAGCTAGTGATTTTCCACCCAACATTTGACCACCTGGTTCTCTTAATTAATTCACTCCTCTTCCACTCCCTCCCTCCCTGGTGTTCATCCTTTTCATTGTGTGCTGGGTGCAATCAATTCTCCTATAATGTGTACGGGAGTGCAGCTGTCCGCAAATCGAGTTTCTATTAATGAGATGGTGGTGAGGGGGAGGGATGATGCTCCAAACAGCAGCCTATGAACGATGCAATAATACATTTTCCTCACCACAAGTTTGAGGACTTAATCAGGTTCAATTTTGTGCCCAAGTACATTTTTATTTAATTTTGAGAAAACTGGGTCCATTCTGTAAGTTACATCATGTTTTGTCTTATGAGTTGTGTATTTTTTTACACATATCCAGAAAAATCTCATTCTATTGGTTAAATGGGAACATTTATTTTTTGCTGCATCTTAAATTAAATGTTAAATTATGTTAACCAACTATTCTGAACAAGTATTTTAAGGTGTGGCTGCTGTGGAAGTGCTGGACATATCCTTGTGTGCATGTATTGATCTGAACTCCTATCTCATCGAATGTCCTAGCTATATAAGTGTGCAAGATTAATCTCATAACAACAATGCAATCTTTTTTAGATCTGCAGACCTACTACACACTAGTCTGCCTTGTTTGCAAAGTGTTGATTTAAACCTTTAGGTATTTTGAACATGCTATATTGTTATGAATACCATATGTTTATTATTAACAGGCAAACAGACTATGGGTAATCGTGGAGCATTTCCCTTCTTTTTTTTTTACCTTTTTTTCTACTTTTACTTAAATGTATTCCTAGTTTTGGGGTCAGAACAAATTGTTGAAAAGATGCAGCCTGTTGTTATAGACATATTTGCTAATATAGAGCAGCTGGTACCTCTCAAAATTGTAAAATTTATCAACATCCCAGCTTGATTCTGATTAGGATTGTCAGCCACACATAATTTTTTCTCTCATTGCGCTCTAGGATAGCTAACTTGAGCATGATGGCCTTACATGCAGGGTGGCAGTGTGTTAGGATGGAGAGTGGTCAGGGCAACGTAAAAATTTGGTGTTGCAGAGTACACTTCCTGCACTCCATTCGCCCTCATCCTCTCACCCTGTCACCATATGTTCAGATGCTGGCCAGAGGACTCGCCAGTGCATTGGGGTGGATCGGACGACCCTACAGAGGGAGGGAGAAAAGGGGGGTGCATGGCAGGGGGTGGCCTGCCACTCAACTTCCAGCACAGGTCAGTACAGGACCGCATGAGCACCTCCTTCTGCCCCTCCTGTTTATACTCAGTGCTAAAAGGTTCCCTCCCCCAACCAAATATAGCAGTGACAGAAATGGTGGGCAAAATGACTTATTTAATGGAAGACACATTAGCTTCACATCATGTTGTCCTAATAATCTCATGAATTAGCAGTTGTTTGCAGCATCTGTGGTTGGTGCACAATTTGCCAGTTCACCTTGGCCCCATAGTATTACAGCTAAGGATGTTAGCAACTAAAACCGTTAAGGTCAAACAAAGCAAAACCACTTTCATCTGTGTTTTTGTAATGTTCAATTGGAAACTTTTCTTCTTCTTTTTTCATAACAGCCTTTTGTGTTTTTTTTAACTGTCTATTCCCCCATATGGTCTTCAATAACAGGAATTATTTTGGTTTTTTATTTTAACCCTGACTGTGTTGCACATGTTAATTTGTCAAAATGGCTTTGACTGAAACATACGTACGTTATAAATTACATCTGTATTCAAACAGTTGTTTGCTTTTACAGGCCTCTTAAATAAAATTGTGGTGCCTTTTAATGTATTGATATCATTTTTTTAATATTTACTGCAAAGTGTAAAAACACTATAACTCACTATAACACTATTACTCAAGTGGAACAAAAACAGCAATAAAAGGTGGTTAACACCAAAGCCTGTGGTTATTGTTCTTAAGTTAACTTGTTTACATTGCTACCTCCTACCTCTTGGCAAAGGTCCGCCCTATTGTTTTGGTGTTTTTTCCCCTTCCTCCTCACCACCTGCGTGTGAATTGAGATGTTACGAATGTACTCAAACTTAAATTTGTTGTTGTAAGACTGAAACATAAACAAAACACATTTTAGTGTGGGTTAATATTTTGGTTTAGTTTTCTTCTGCATAATTAAAACTTAGATGCAAGATGTTTTTTTTTTTTGTTTGTTTTTTTTTTAAAAAAGTATTAAAGTATGAAAAGAGGCAAAGGTCCAAATAGAAATAGCTATTGTTTATATAAGGAAGCTTACCAGACGCTGACTTTGGGTCAGAGAACGGTCACACCTCTTTTGAGTCATAGTTTTGATGATAAACAATAGGACTGTTCCTGGTAACTATTTTTCCCCCATGTATGGAGATGATAAATTGTAGGAGATTGATATAATAATTATTCCATAATCAAATGGTTTAACTGGAATACTTGCAAATCAGGAGTGAAAGCCTTCTATTACACACTGCATATGTGATAAAGTTAACCTGGGTTGGAATTTGTTTCTTGGCTGAAAACTGAAGTCACATTTAATGGATACTTTTTATTCTGGAAAATTTATAGATTTTTGTTCTGTAGTTTTATGCGTGCAAGTTTTTTCTGTAATAAATGTGCAGTGTACAGTAGATGGAGACAGTGGTATCAACCAGGCTAGGCTCATGTTAAAATTTGTTGCACTCTAACTCTGACAACTCTCACAAGATTTAACAGTCAGTTAGGAATGAGAGGGTGGGGGGTGGGGGCAAGGATAAGTAGTGACTGCTTATTGTATGTCGAGGTTGTAATTGTAAGATTTGGATTACTCTGAACTGCAGGTGAACTTTTGAAGTTAGGGTATTTCTCTTTTAATTGCTGTTGGTGTGCAGAGCAAAAAAAGACGGTGTCTCTAAATAAATTAAATATGAAACTCAATACTGCTCTTCTATCAACTTGCAATTTACTTAAATGGAACAGGTCTTTTGTAAAGGGTAGAAATTAGATTACTGTGTATTAACTGTGGAATCTGGTGCTCAGTAATGATGACCTTGAGGTTTGGCATCATTACCTCTCCCACAGTGCAAAGCATCCAAATGACAAGATTACTCTTGTAGGTTCAGACTGAAGTATTATGGATCTAAATGCATGGAGAAAGGCGTATGGATAGTGGAAATACCTTTAGACATCAGAGTGCTGTCCTGCTATGTTGCATTAATTTCTAAATTCGGCATGCATTATACATCCTGCTCTCCTGCCGACTTATGGAGGAGGACATGGTTTGACTTGAGATGGAGGTCTGTTTATCGTAGCCCTCCTGCTCTCCCCCTCTCTTACCCCTTGTCCTCTCTTACAGGAAGCATGCCCTGAACTGTCACAGAATGAAGCCAGCCCTCTTCAGTGTTCTGTGTGAGATCAAAGAGAAAACAGGTAAGTTTCTCCCTATCGTGTTCTTGTTGTGTTCTCCACAGACTGCTACATCCACACTACTTTGCTTCAGTACTCCTGACACTAAGATACTTTATATTGATCCACTGATGGGCTCTGTATGTTGAATATTAACTGTGAAGAACTGATTTAATTGCACACATTTATTTCATCAAACAATTATGAAAAAAATGTTGTTTTTTTACCATATTAAAAAAAACCGATTTTGGTTATTTTCTTTACTACAAGTCAGCTAAGACTAATTTATAATAATTATTCTAAGCTTGAACAATCGGTTTAGTGTTTGTCACTTGAGTTATGTGGCCAAATGTGGTGCAGAACTTTTGAACACTCTAAACAAATCTTCTAAACTCTTTTATTTTTTGTTGCATTTTTTAAAGTATACAACATAAATTTAGGAATGTTTCTGTTAATTAGCCTGGTAAGTTTTAGATATTCTTAAACTCTACATGGATAACCAGAATAATCACATTCAAACAGGAGGGTGAAAACTACGGCTTGGAGAAGTGACTCTTTAAGTTGGTTGGATTCTATATAAACATTTATGATCTTCAGGTGGTGTGCCATCAACATAAGCACACCCTACGGACTTATAAAGAACATGTCTCCAGATTTCCACTAAATTGTTGTAGAATGTCTGTATGACTCTGGTTTACTTACTTTGTAGAATGTCTGTATGACTCTGGTTTCCTTTAAAAAAAGATACACGAGACTGCATGCGGTATTGTTTTTTTTTTTACAAAAATGCATTTTATATCAAAATAACAGCTTCAACTAAATGCTAACTGCAGAAACAAGTGTGGGAAACTGTTCTAATAAATAACACAAAATTTCAAGCAAACATTTATGCCGAAGAAATAAGCACTTGCTGTATGGTAAGACATTTTTCTAAAATAACTGGTATTCTTTTTTAAAAAATCATTGTAAACATGTATAACTTATTCACATCTTGTTAACTATTCAAGTCAGCTCTACCAGATTCCAGCAGGGTTCAAAGGAGGAAGCCTGGGGTAGATGGCAGATTGATGGTTATGGTAGCGTGAATGGGCTGTGTTTCTGAATCTCTCTCTGCCTCTTCCAGCCCCCCTTGTCTATCTGTGTGCTTTACTTTCTTTCATTTACCTTGTGTATCTTCTAACAGCAAATCTCTCTGTTCAAATACAATTTGAAATGCTGCACCGCTGCCTGTTGTGGCCCTCTGTCAATAATGTATTATTGCTCTCCAGTGATGGAAGAAAAGTAAAGGCTAGGCTTGAGTGAGTGGGGCAGGGTACACTGTTTCCCAGGCAACCAGTGGTCTTATTTACCCTAATGCCATTCACTTTGATTTTCACATTTAGTCTCCTAGCAAACTGGAGAAAGTGACTTGGGGCTGGCGTACAGTAGGCAGGGGAGGAGGAAAAACAGACACAGAGATACTGCATGTTAACAACAGATTTATGGTGGAGAAGAACATGCCATCCATGTGATTCCTGCCTTTGTCTGTGTTCTGCTGGCCATCTGCCACAAAGTGCCCTCTTAACTGCACTATGTACCTGCTTTGGCATTTCTGTGCTACTCCGACAGACCCCCTACAGGCCCCATTATGTGCCTCTGGAATGCGAATTGACTTCTCCTCGGTACGGCTTGTGGAAGATCCAATCAGTAGTCCATGAGTATCTCCACATATTTTCTGCAGTGTATTCTCACTAACAAACATACACTTGTGTTAGAACACCCACATATGCACCATTTTCTCTCTCTCTCTCTTTCTGTCTTTTCTCTCTTCTCTCTCTCTCTCTCTCTCTCTCTCTCTCTCTCTCTCTCTCTCTCTCTTTCTCTCTCTTTCTCTCTTCTACACTCCAAACGCGGATAAAAGCATATGCTGGTTTGGGTCTACTCTGACTCCCTCGGTCTTGCCCTCCCTCCCCTCCCCTTTGCCTCGATCCCCATTCTTGAAAGAGAAGACTTGCTCTGAACTCAGTGCTTTGATATGGTAATGTAATGGTGGTGGGGGAGGAGGGGCGTGGGGGATGGGAGGTGAATTCCTCTGAGTGCTGCAGTTGGTTAGATCGTTTTCATTGTAAAGGAAATGTTCTGCACAAATGCCACAACCCCCCATTCTCTCCTAAAACACCCCCATTTTAAAACAGTGCTTGCGTTGTTCACGGTTCTAACGCTGATTATGACCTGCATTTTCATAACATGTTGTACTTTTGTGTTGTTAAAGATACTCTTCACATGCTAAATTTAAGCACCCTGAGAGATTGTAAGTGATCAAAGTTTGGAGCCGGTGACTTTGCTCCAACTCACTTCTGTTTTTCATCCCATGGGTATTTGCTGTAAAAATAGATCTTGCTGCAATGGGACAACTAATGCCAAATTCTCCCACAAGCCGATGCAGCTACTCTCAGAAGTTGTTTTTTTTCTTGTTTTTTCGTTTAGTTTGGATGTGATTGAGGCTTTTCTCCCCGCTTTCTTTCTTCGTGTGTTTCCAGCAGTGAATCTTATTCATACTGTTGTTCTGCTCTTGTCCTGCTCTTCTATGTTTGTATATATATTTTTAATTAACATTACTGGCACTATACTAATTACTTAACACATATGTGCTAAGAAACTCCTCTCATTTAGAAGAGTTCAACCTACACCAACATTGTGTATGACTTTAAATCAGCTATCTGATAACCATGTCTGCAGGATACCGTTAATCTGCAACATTTTTTTATGAATCATATGTTACAACAATGACATTTACACGAAGGATATTGTTATTCTGAAAGTCTGTGGTCATTACAGTTATGAACAATAGATTTGACATTAAATTTATCATTATACATAAACTGAATTAAAATATTTAAAAACACTAAGACGGCCATTTTTATTTTGCCAGTATTCTGCAAATTTGCATCAAATATCTATTTAAGCCAATTTTAATAGCAGGACATATTTGTATATTATTAGTTTGTATTAATGGGTCAAACCTACAGGTTGAAGGTTTGAGTTGAATTGTATTAATCTTTTGAGTTAATATTGGGTAAAATTGTAATTACAAAAGAGCTGCAGTGTTTTGTTATCTACATTTGAATACAATTTCACCAAATGGCTCAAATCACATTATAGAATTACAAGTCTATAATTTTACAAGTCTATAAAAAATTATAGACTTGTAATTGTCAAAACACAAATGCATGTCATTAACAAGACAGTAACATTATTCACATGGAACTCGATTAAAACTTACTCGATTAAAAAGTCAGTCATGTCAGTAGCAACATGTATGGAAACATCATTTCAATTTCACCTGGATGCCATGATGATCAAGAGCTATGTTATATGAAGTCTAGAGGCTCACATGCTTCATTAAAGGTACTTAATTATTATTAGTTTTTAAAGTGCTCAATTTGGGATTAAGCCATAAAATTTCATGAGTTGCGAGAAACCTGTGGGAAGCTTTTTATTATATTTTTATGATGGAAGGTGCTTAGTGCATTTCAAGCCAAATGCTGTTGTGGTATAAAAAATATAGCACAAATAAAACTCAGTTGATTCTGTCAAACATATTTTTTAGCTTTTTAAAAACACAAGAATGGTTCACTCTTCTTGTTTAATACCCCTTTTTTACTTCTGGAAGGTTATTTTAGATCTATATTTGCGGTGTCACTGGATTTTCCCAGTAGCTTTTTAATGGATCTCATTTTGGTTCAGTGGTGTTCTGTCACTTCATCGTTTCTTCCATTCTACTCTTTTAGATACCTCTCTTCTCCCCGTTTCTTTGCAGAAGAGCCTGAAAAAGATAGTGTGTTTGGGGGTGCCGGAGCAATACAGGGAGATTGATGAGGCAGTAAGAGCAGGAGTAATTACTTGGTGTCCATTCCCCAAGCCAGATTGGCAGACGGCTAATATCACACAGACCCCTGGCCTTGACAGACGCTACAACACCCACCCACCCAAGCTTAAACTGGGGAGGCAAGGCACCCCAACCTTCAGCCTCGTCCTAATGGTGTGTGGGCCAACTGATTTTCCCATGTGGTATTATTCCTGTAGGAACTGAGCTTCTGTGTATTGACAGGGAACTCCTGTCTGGTCTTTGTCATGGCTTGAGAGAGGCTCAGTGGAATTGTTCACCTTTAGAAGATTGCCGCAATTTAATTTCGGACAAGGTCCGTTGAAGGCATAGATTTCACTTTGCTGTCAAAACAGTACTTCACAGAGGTCAGGGGGAAAATATATGGGCAACAAAAGTGTTTTTAATGGATGATGAGCTTTGACCAGATTGAACCGATTACCTTAATAAATAATTTGAAAAGGCAGTCACTTTGAATTTAATCCAATTCCATTTTGTGAAATTTTGTATATTTTGACAGCAAATTGTTAGTTTTATGATATGACAATCCTTAGAACATCGGTGCACTAGTGTTGAGTTAATAATAGTAATAGAATTAGCCATTCCTGCCTCTTACACCTGATTACTTTAGCAGTCATCAGTTTTATCATTGATTAACAAACCAAAACTAAACATAAAAGGAGAGAAGGTTCAATAAATGCATTTCAATTATAGTAATGGGTAAATTCAAAGGCAGTGAAATAAACTTGCAACACTAAGAAACCTGCATACTTGGCGTTTGTATGACTTACTTGAGACTATAAAACCTACTGGACAAAAGCAATTTATTCTTACATAAAAAGGAGACAAAGAATTACTAAGTACTAGTTAATGATCACCCACAGAGCTCTTACCCCTTCACTTCTCTAGTTCATACGTATGCATATGTCCTGCTCTCACTGCTCTTAAGTTTGCATCTTAAAGGAATCAGGCATCTCTTTAATTATAAGTACAGTAGTCCCTCGCTATTTTGCGGTTCATCTTACGCGGATTCACGGCATCGCGGGTTTCTGAAACTGTATATATAAAATATACTGTATCCCTGATTTGGATCTGCAAGAGATGTCACAGGAATGGGACGACGATATGGTTCGATCGGTCCAATTTTGCAACAAAATTGACGATGTTGTGACTGCCTACAAGTTACTCTTCGACTGGAAGAAGAAGCAGCGGAAACAACTGCCGATAACAACGGTTTTGCAGCCTCGCAAAAAAGAGCCAGTCCCTGCTACTACTACGGATACACCTTCGGAAATCGTGGAAGAGGTGCCCCAAGAAATGGCACCACCCTCTGAAGAGACGTAAAATCAATCATCGGCTGCGGAGTAAAAGTCATCATCACCTTCCTCGTCATAATTTTACTGCGCATAAATATGGTGTCACTAGCTCGCGGAAATTCAGTTCTTGCGGCAGGCCCTGGAACCTATCTACCGCGATAAACGAGGGACCACTGTATGTAAATGTGGTCTCAGCTGGTTTACATTGGTTTGGTGGCAGTGAGGTGGGAGTATGTCATAACCCAGTTCCTAATCCTGACTAATTGTGGATTAATTACAATTGATGGGAGCCTTCCACCTCTCAGCACTAATGCACACGGTTATATACAGTAGGTTTCTGTGTTTCGCTCTGTTAGAAATACAGGGTCAGAATGAAAATATCAGGGCTGGTGGTGGTGATTAGCAGTGTTCATTCTGTTGTGTTGTGACACTTCAAAAACCCTGGTGCTCAATATAGGGCATACAAAAATTCTAATACATTAGAAAAGGTTAATTGGATTAGTTTTTTCTTTTTTGGTTTGTTTTTTTTACCCCAAACTGATATATTTTCTTTGAGTTTTTTGTTAACGTATTTTATGTTGTGTTGCAGGTAAGTAATGGCGGTGTGTATCCTGCTGTAAGAACCAAAGTGTAATTGCTCTCCTGACCTGTTGTACATATAACAGGCACAGAAAGTCTTATCCATCACTAAACTTGTTTATCAGACCTGTGCTGGCTAGCCATGTACCCTCAGATCTCCCTGGCACCATCTTACTGTGTCATAATGCTTGTTCACTTGTTATAAATGGGCACTGCTCTTCTGATCTATCGCTTAATTGCCACCTAATTTGCATAACAGTGCAAATTAACGACCTCTCAAATGAGCGTTCATTTTTCACAAAGTCTTTAGGAGCTCCTTAAGAGTCTGTGCTAATGAGCACAGGAGGCAGCTGGCCTGATGAGAGTTGACTGGGGGAAGATCCTTGCAGTGCTATAACAAGCCTCCTGCTTAGGTGCTCTTCATCATCCTCCTCTTCCTCCTGTGACATTTCAAATAGTTATTTCCATGTCTCCTTTTCCAGGTACCGAGCTAGGGATATTATGTTAGGAATTTAGACACATTTGCTCAGTAGTGCTCAATGTTTCTGATAAACTTCACCCTTTGTGGCACGTAATACATGTTGGACAAAATATTTTCTATCTTTCAGATAAAAATGTGTTGTATCTTGTGTTGTGAAATGTTAGTGAAGCAGTATCCTCACAATTTGGAATCCTCCTTTTTTTAAATACAGATTTCTAGCTAGTCGTGGTTCACCTAATTTTCACTTCATTCTGTCATTGAGCTTTTTGCCAAATACATGTACCATGCTTGTGTAAAGCCACATTTTCAATGTTTTGCAAATGTTTTGCATCCTTTGTGTATTTTTTTACTATTACTAAAGGCAACTGTAGTAATCCAGGACAATGTTTATGATATAATATAAATATTTTAATATTTATATTTAGATATTTATTTAAAGAATACAAAGGGAGACAATTAGGTCATGTTATTGCATCTAGCAGCATGTTCCAGTTAGTCAGACGATTGTATAGTCCCTTTTAATGGTGGTCACAAGTTCTGCTATTTAATGTAATCCTCAGTCCACGTGTGTTTTCTTTGCACATATGCAGAGTGGAAGTTGATTAATTTGTCGTCCATGCTATTACAGTTGCAGATGCATTTTATTATTTTTTTTTACCCTTTCAAGAGTGGCAACCAATCACAGCTGACTGGAAGCAAAAGGCAATGGACAATACAGGTTGAATTGTTTGTCCCACAACTATATAATATACAGTATCTTTAGACTGTGTGTTTATGTGCTAGAAGTCAAACCCTAGAACTCAAACTAATTTTTTACACATTGAACACAAAGTAAACTTACTGCGAGGCAGTGAGACTAACTGCCATCCCAACCTGTGGCCCGAGACTTGTGGTACATCAAGTAGGGCTGTCATTAACCACAAAAGGAAAGAGGGATACTGTCGGAGACAATGAACTGAGTTGTAACTCTGCACCCAACAGTATCTCATAGACACACAATGGAAAACTGCCATTTGCTGACTCCACATATTGTGTCAATTCCTGTCTCATTACTTTTAGATAATTGCAATGCTACAGTCTCTAATAGTGTGACTACTATAACATATTTGTAAAAAACAAACAAACAGTGGCTTCTACTTGACATACAGTACTCTCACTTAATCTCAGTCGGTGAAATTAAAGTATTAAAAAGAAGCAGATATGGCCCTTGATACAAAATTTAAAAACAAACGGACGCAGTGATACAAAAAAGGAGAGTTTGGGGCAGATGATGACATGTATTATGAAACAGCATAGTTATTTTTTCATTCTTCTCATTACAGTTTTATACCTAAAGGTCTTATCTTTTACACCAGTCTAACATGAGCTCTGTAATTGGACACTTCACTGTGTTAATTGTGAGTAGCTAGACATACAGCTGAAGAACAAGCAAATCATCTTTGTAACCTCTAAGGCTGGTTGAGGTTGAGTAGCAATTGGCCAGCTTTTCAACGTGTGCTCTTTCTTCAATTTTGAAAAATAAAATAATAACAATAGTTTGACATACCCTTGATTCATTAGTGACTTGTCTACTCCTATCCTCTTAAAATCTGTATATATGTGCAGTGATTCTTTTGTTCTAAAAAATATTTCTTATTTGCCTCTATTTGTGCAGATTAAGTGACAACACACATTGATCCCTCATTAGTGTGTGTGTGTGTGTTTGTGTTCGTCGCGGTTTGTGTGTAACCATTCAAGGGGGTACACGTATTCATCGCAGGAGTGTCCAAGCCTCTCTCTTTAGTTAATTAAGGGCTGATTGATGATGTGTTCGACTGAAGTGTTGTGTTTGCCCAAGGTGTGAGTTCTCCAATTCACACCTTAATCAGACCACACTGTGTTTACTCTAAATACATACCCCCACCCCTTTCTCCCTCTCCCCGTCTCTCTTTCTCTTCCTCTTTGCCAGTTTTGTTACGCTGATTAGCACAAGTTTCCTAAAGTAGCAAAATATGGGTTGGCCTCATTAATTTTGACTGTGCTCCTTCAAAAACATCCTCATAGAAGAGCTGGTTACTCAGTCCGTTGCATTTGCTAATTTATCTCTAATTCCCTTTGGTAAAGAGCCTTACATTAAAAAAACAACAACTATATTTTCATATCCCAGAAGCAACCTAAAAAAACAGCCTTATTCTTATGAATAATGTGTTAAATTAAAGCAACTGGACAAAGTAGGTTTTAAAAACCTACTTTGTCCATGTCCATGCATGTGTTGCAAAATAAGGATGAATAAAGATTTAGCTTCTCTACTGTGTTTTGGCACAAACAAGAACTTTGGCATACGTAAGAAGGTGAAAGTAGGACATAAAGCATATAATCCATTGCCTGGTTACCTGATTGATGTGGTGTTATAAGTGGAGTTTAACTTTTAATAGGGAGTTGGTACATTCATCTGGACACAAAAGTAGTTGATATATTAAACTGTGGAGTTATAGACTTAAAGTCTTTTGTTTTGGAGATCATGAGGGAACTCAACTGGACAGTTGCATTTATTGAATTCACTCAGTGGTGAGCTGTAAACATGGTCCAAGATGTTTGTAACTGTATTAAGTAAAGCTTTAGGTGAGATACTTTGATAAAAACTATTCCATAGAGTAGAGGTCAAACATCAGACTTTCTAAACTCGGGGAAATTAATTTATTCTGTTTAAATTTGTAGATTCCCACCTGGGATTTAATTCTGTTTTATTCTTCTTCTTCTAAAACAGCATTTTAGCAAGCATTCTCCATGTTTTGCATTGTTTAAAATTGCATTTGTTAATACATGAAAAGTACTACAAAGGTGAAGTCTGGTTCCAGTCATTCAACCGAATATGTATTCCCTTTTTTAATGAAAGAAAAAAAAAAAGATGTTTTCACAATTCTCTCTTTGTCGCTCTCTCAATCTCTGGCACGTCTGTACTAAAAATTCTGTATTTCTTATTGCCTCTCGTTGTCTCTCTCTTCCTCTCTCTCTCCTTCTCTCTCTGTCTCTCGCTTAGTCTCATCCTCTTGCACACACATCTTCTCCTGTGACTCCTTTTTTTCAATTCTCCTTGGTTCTCCTTCTAGCCTCTCTTCTTACCTTTTTTCCCCCTCTCTCTTTTTTCCTTCTCTTTGCTCCTCTCTCTCACTCCCTCGCTCCCTTGCTCTCTCCCAGTGAAAGGCTGAGAATACCCAAGGGAGCTGATGCAATTAAAATGCTAATCCTGTCTGTCTACAGAGAGAGGGAGAGGGGGGGCTGACAGCATGAGGGATTGCGGCTCACATGGAGAACTCGACTGAAATGGAGAACAGAGGGGGGGGGGGCATTCGGGGGTGCGGGTGGGGGTGTGCTGAAAGGGAGCGGGGGGAGGGGACGTGTGTTGGGGAGACGGAGTGAAAAAGGGGATGCTAGCGAGGGAAAAGACAGACAAGGATAAAGCTTGTGCTGTGAGCTGAGCAATGATATACTGACTGCGTTTAAGTCTTATCTATTCCAATGTGTGGAAGGCATTACAGTTAATGTACAGCACTACAGTAGTGGTTAGGCGGTTCACCCTTACCTGCGCTTCTTCATATGCTGCGTGTTGTGTCAGTAGAGCACACCATTTTCTACATTGGCTGCACAGAAATGAGAATGATTATGTATGCAGTGAAAGCCCAGCTGGATACCCTGAATATTTCATAGTATGTGTTGCTCGTTCTGTCTCTCAATGGCACACAGCTCTGCTAGGGTGGTAACGTGTGCATAATGGTGCAGCTTCTGGATGCAGGCAGGCTGCAGGCCTTCAGATGTCTTCCTGTTGAAAGAAGAATTAATGAACAGCTATTTACACCAACATAAAATCTAACCATCAATGATCAGCGTTTAAATGACCCGCATAGGATGTTGGTAAAAATAACAAAATAAATTTTTAACTCCAAACAGAGTCCTAGTTCCTAGGGGTGTCGTTTTGGGGAGAGGGGTGTCCATGGAAGGTTTGTGTGAGGAAGTCTGTCTTTTTTTCTTCTTTTTTTACATGCAGCCATGTCATATGGTCTTTTTCTGTGCAGTATCTTAACTCATCTCAACAGCTGCTATAATACAGCTAGGCCACTAGACTGAGCATGAGTGCAACTGTGGGTAATCACAGCTTAATTGGAGTAATTAGGAGAATGTAGGGGCATTAGGCTACAGCTGGGGGCCATAATGAGGAGTGGGGGCAAAGAGAGGGGGGAGAGGTGAGAAGCTTGAAGAGCCACAGTTTGCCCTCTTCACTGTGTCAGTTGCACTCCGCAATAAACGGACAGCAAAGAACACAAACAATTGAGTTTCACCTGATCAGCAACAAACATATTTTGAGCCTTGGATCAGTAAATGAGCTAACTGGTTAAGGAGCACGGAGATCAACTGTG
>NC_024323.1:6256216-6258254 GCF_000523025.1 Cynoglossus semilaevis | reverse complement strand
GGGAGAGGAGGAGAGGGAGTGTGTGGGAGAGAGAGAGAGAGAGAGAGAGAGAGAGAGAGAGAGAGAGAGAGAAAGAAGAGAAAAGATCTAAGTGCAGGGAAGGAAACAGGCAAGAGGGAACAAGAAAAAAAAAGAGGGAAAGTTGGACACTTTACTATGGGAGGCCTTAAACTGTGGAACAGACTCATTTATCAAGTTATAAAGTTAAGCGAAAGAAGAAAAAACACACAATCGTCTGCTACATAAGCACTTGGAAACTTTTAAGCAAAACAGATTTTGTCCTCATTTCTTTCACATCTGTTAGCTCTCCATGACAGTCATACTAATTTGTTAGCTCTAACCAGTCCACAGCTGCAAACTTTGTTTCTCAGTGCGTTCCCCCCAGGATAACCTTTGACAACAACACATCAATAAATGTGTTGGACTATTTGGCATGAAAATCAGTTGATTAAGTAAAAATGATTCTACTTTTTGATGATAAACTGACTAACTGCAGCATCGTCTTGAAGAGGTGAGACACCTAACCCCACTCAGTCCCCACTTAGGTGAAGATTCTGGTTTATATTGTTAGTTTCAGTAGAAACCTGTCTGGTCTAACTACTGTTTGAATGTGCTTAATTTATTCTTCAGTTATATATATAAATAAAACACAGCATAAATATTCAGCTCAAAGCTACTGCAGGTTTAACCACTCTGTTCATATTTTGTTGCTGTTTCACATTGAACTGACACAACAAAAACCACAAAACGTCTTGGGTTTACTTTTAACAACCAGTGGATGATGCCTGTGTCTTGTGGAAAAGGTTTTAATCAAGTCAGTGGATGGTGATTATATATGTATAAAACACAACAACTGCTCAGCTGGATGGACAGGCGTTCACACTGTGTTCACTCCACCCCCAGCATTTATGAGTTTCATGCTGTATATTAGTACACAATTTCCACGTAGCGGTCAGAAATGAATAAATCTGAGACCGCAGCACTGGTCAGTCGGACTTTTTAGTCCGTGACTGCGTGGCATACATGCTGCAAAGTCTGACTACGCCACCATTCTACTTTTCTATTGGTTTGTTTTCCTTTGTGGTCACATTAAATAAACTAACTGAACATAATATGTTGAATATATTTGTGGTCAAAGTAGTAGCTATTCCTACCAATGCTCACAAGTTATATGCTGTTGTATCACAGAACACAGAATAAATAAACTGAGTAAATAATTAGCCCAGTAGATTGCAATGTTAAGCCAACGGTTTTGTTTTACTTTCTGAGGTTGAGTGATTGAGAGGCAGAGGCTACAAGAAGTTATTTTGTGGAGAGGCTGTGAAGAATAGATGGTTGTCCTTACTTAAAACTTCAGTAACAAAGTGGTGTTTGTAGGAGTGTGAGTGAGTGAGAGAGAGAGATGAGAGCGTGGCTGCAGGCTGACAGGGGTCCTGGTATAATACAGTGGTGGAGAGCAGGGGCTGATAACTATACTTATGGCCACTGGGGCTTATAGTGACAGCACATGCAGTCCCATTACTGGTCCCATGCCTCATGCCCCTATCTCTGGCAGGCTGCCACTGAGAGGCCACACTGCCCTCTGCTGTTGATTTAGAGGAAGTCCAGGCTCATTGAGAATTCAACCAAGCGCTTTTAGCAATGACTCAGGGGAGAAACTTCAGTGGGATTTGACAGCGGTGTTCCTATTTGAATTTTAGCAATGATAAAACAAAACTAATTTGCAGCTGTAACCAATGGAATTAACTGTATCTTAAAAATAAAAAAAGTCCGTTTTTCCACCTAAGTACTGACTGTTTGTCAAACAAAATAATAAAATCATTACTTACCAGGTAAAACTTACTAATTAATAGTCTATCAATTTGACTCAAAATACTTCCTCTCATGTGTTTTCAGTGCTGAGTATACGAGGTGTGCAGGAGGAGGACCCTCCAGATCCTCAGATCATGAGGTTGGACAACATGCTGTTAGCAGAAGGCGTTTCAGGACCAGAGAAGGGAGGAGGATCGGCAGCGGCCGGGGGGGCGCGCGGGGGGGG
>NC_024323.1:6191581-6256001 GCF_000523025.1 Cynoglossus semilaevis | reverse complement strand
CGGCGGCGGCAGCCGCAGCGGCAGCAGGGGGCTCACCAACCGACAGCAGCATAGAGCACTCTGACTACAGAGCCAAACTGGCCCAGATCCGCCAGATTTATCATTCTGAATTGGAGAAGTATGAGCAGGTGTGTGCTACCAAGACGTAAACGCTTGAATATTTACTTCCATTAATATTTTTTTCTGCTAGTAAATATGTAACACTAATAAGCAGTGTTCCAATTTAATGTTAAGTTAAGGTATTATAAGCTGCTGTGGTACGGAATGAGCAAAAGTAACTAAAGTGTTGGCCCACACCTGCCTCAGGCAACTGAGAGTTTGCAGCTGTCATTCTGACAAAGACTCTGAGGTGGCAGTCAGTCAGACTCCAATGTTCTCTCACTACTTTCTGTTTAAATTATGCTCTGGAAATAAATAAAATGAATTGTTACACAGGGATATATAAAATAAATAATAGATCAATTGACTTTACATTCTCTACACCCATACCATATGTGACCCCAGACCCCCCTTTGAGAATCAGAGCTACTTGATAAATCTTACGTTTTTACTTACTGGACAGGGCTCATCATAAGCCATAATGTGGAATTGTATCTGTGTTTGGACTGTTTTTTTTATTTTTATCAACCCCTCCCCTTTCTATGGTGCAGGCCTGCAGTGAGTTCACCAACCATGTAATGAACCTGCTGAGGGAGCAGTCCCGCACACGGCCCATCTCTCCCAAGGAGATTGAGCGCATGGTGGCCATCATCCACCGCAAGTTCAGCTCCATTCAGATGCAGCTCAAACAGAGCACCTGTGAGGCCGTCATGATCCTACGCTCACGCTTCCTTGATGCCAGGTCGGTCTATGTGTGTGTCTAGCTGGTATGGTCTAGTGAGTGAATGCAAATCTTCAGTGTCTCTGTGAGATCTTTTGTCTAATGTCAGTTAGGAATGATAATGGTATATGCCCACACACACCTTGTGGGTCTCAGGTAATAGTACCCTAAAGTGTAAACTCAGGTTTTGTGAAAGTTATGCATAACTTGTTAAAGTCTTAAAAGTTTATTTTTCCTTTCAACTGTATTTATTATTTTCTTAAACCATCAGCTGAAGCTAGAAGAACTATTGTTGCAAAATACCTTTAAAAAGTGGGCCAGTTTGTGCATTATAGGTCTCGCTGGTTTGTTTGCAGGTTGTCTTGGTAATTATGTTTCAAACACTTATCATCTTTTTTTGTTTGTTTTGTTTCAGACGCAAGAGGCGCAACTTCAACAAGCAAGCCACAGAGGTGCTGAATGAGTATTTCTACTCCCATCTGTCTAACCCTTACCCCAGTGAGGAAGCCAAGGAGGAACTGGCCAAAAAGTGTGGGATCACCGTGTCACAGGTAATTTTCTATCACACTATCATCAAGAAAGGTAAAAATAAATACACACCTTTATTTAAGTTAGACTCAGAGACTTTGGCACAGATATATTTATCTGCTGAGATGTGATTACCAACTGTAGATTTGCTGAATGAGATCAACAAATTTGAGTGAAAAGGGTGAAAAGCTGAGTTGGAATGTATTTGACATTCCTCCGTTTCCCAGGTCTCTAACTGGTTTGGCAACAAGAGAATACGCTACAAGAAGAACATTGGTAAGTTCCAGGAGGAAGCCAACCTCTACGCAGTGAAAACCGCAGTGGATGCTGCCAATGTGTCAGCACAGGCAAGCCAGGCTAACTCCCCAGCAACGCCAAACTCAGGTAACGAAACTTCTCTTCACTGACACCAGCTTCAAACAAGCTTCTTTCACTGTTGTGAAAATTGAGAATTTTTACACGTAAAGCAGTATTAACACATGAATGAGTCATGTTGATGTAATCAAACAATCGGCCAAAGAAACCAACATCTATTGTGGTTATGAAAATGAAATGCTGCTAATTAATGTCCATGACCAGTTGTGACCTGTTGAACCCATGGTACTGCACTGTACTACCATCTATATATACACATATAGTACACATATTGCCTACAGGGTCACCAGGGTCATTCAGCTTGTCTCAAACAGGCGACACGTACCTCGGCCTTCATTCGCTCAACGGGGAGGTTCTCAACATCGCCCCCTCTCTGCAGCCACAGGTATGCACTGAGGACAGCCGCAGGGCTGACCTCAATGCAGGCGATCTAGTCACCTAAAATCCTTGGAAACCCACCGACTGCGTAGATCCTGTTGACGTAGACCCCTCCTCAATCCCGACTCCTTCCTTTGACAGCCTCCCCCCATTTTTTCCTCACTCAGCGCTGTGGACTTACCATCGTTGCTCCATACAGTGCTGTTCTTAAGAGGCATTACTTAAATAAAGACCCTCTTGTATTATTGCTTATTATAGCTACATGTAGCTACTGTATATTTGTGAAGATCACAGTCACAATCATTTAAAGACCCTGTGCCCAGTTTCAGGATTGGTCTCCATCCCCTCCTTTGTTCCACAACATCATCCTGTGTTTGATCTGTTTCCTATTTAAACCTTGTTCAATCCCAAATGTCCATTTTTACCCAGATCACCTGTGTAGCCAGAAACACTTTTACGTTGAACTTCCCATGTGGTTGTTACAGTATCCTGAAAAGATGAAATGTTTTTATGTTTCCTGGGAGAATCCACAAAACTCTGCTGCTGAGTAGAAAGTCATCCAGAAATTTAATAGGCTCTGTTTTCGTCTTTGTTCTTTATCTCAGAGCATAAGTGGATTAAATAGGACATCATGAAGTAGAGGAGTATAATTTTATAGCGGTGATGTTTGCCTTAACTGACTAGATGGGGGAGTACTCAGCAGAGCGATTATGAGTGATTCACAGGTTCTGGAACATACTGTACAGCAGAGGTTTGCGGATGCTTTCACTCCTCTCGTCTCAGCTTGTATTTGTCTAGTTCATAAAAAAGGTACTTGGATTGAAACAGTTTAGGTTGTAGGCTGGTGTAGCAACGTCATCTGAGGTTGTCGTCTTCATCTGTTGACAGGTGGATACCCTGCACCGTGCTACACACCTGACGGGCGGCTATGAGGAGCTGTCAGGTAGTGGCCTCTACACCCCTCATCAACTGGATGTGAGTATTCAAGTATTTTTCTGGTGGAGAGTCGACATTATTTTTACTCTTCCCGTCTATGTTTGTGTCTTTTAAATACGTTTTTTGGGGCAACTGTTCAAGAACAGGAATGTATTACCTTGGGCCGATGACAGTCAGTGATAACCTCAATAGATCAAGGCAACTGTTTTCACTCTACTCCACAGACTTCAGAGCTGGGTGAGAAAACCCCCAGCACTTTCCCAACTGGTTTTTATTCCTGGGATCTGAGTGTTCATTTTCAATTTCTTTAAGCTGAACAACATGCGACAGCTCCACCACTGAGGCCTGATCTGTTGATTTATATGCTGTTATCAACCTGTTAAGACTGCCCAGTTCTCAGCTGTCATGTAAATAACTCAGTAATGTGGAGGTTAAATCATAAAAGCTGTCATGAAAAATCACCCTTCCCCTTTATGGCATCACACAGGCCCCCTATTAAAACAACAAGGAATGTCAACTCAGTGTGAGATACACACATGGATAGGCCCTTATACCACGTATGACTCTGGAGCGGGATTCAATGACTAGATAAGACTTTGATGAATTGAAAATGCTTTGTTTACTCCAGCAGTTTGGCTCCATTTTTAGTATAATACCAATGCATGAAAAAACACTCAGGGGAGGAACTCTTTTGATGCAAACTGTTGATTGAAGCCATTTGATTTATTTTATGATAGGGTGACAAGTCAACATCTGTATAAAAATAGATTTTAAAAAAGTTGTCATGGGTTTTGTAAGTTAAGATTACGTTACTGAATGTTTTGATAGACAAATTCCTTTACTCCAGAAAATTACAGCTATCTTCATGGAAAGCTGTGGTGTTTTTGTTAGCCACAGCCCAGGACAGCAAGCCTTTTATCCCAAATACACTTATCCTTGTATTTGCAGGCTAACAGCTGGCCGGACACCATCGACTCCCGCTCAGTCACCTCCCCTCCTGGTCCTCCCAGCAGCGTCCAATCAGACACGTCCAACTGATCTTTTGGCTGATCCCCCTGCCATCGCTTCTTTCCCACTGTGGACTGCTCTGACTAACATCTTCTTCTGTCCCCCGTCCTTCAATACCCCTCCCCCCTCTCTCAACTTATCAGCTACATGTAGCTGTTTTCATTTCAGGAACACACACTGTGCTGGAACACAGGACAGCTGAACAGTCAGGAGGAATTCACTCCCTTCACCTCCCCAGTTCCATTTCAATGCTCAAAGCTCCATATCTCCAAATAAGAGGGGGGAGGAAACGTACTGATACTGACGCATAAGGAAAACACCCTCAAACCACCAAGGACTTTTTGAGAACCACTGACACAGCTGTGTAGATGATCACGATGTCTGTACATTATGTGTATATGCACGTTAACTTCACACACACACACACACACACACACAGCTTTTCCATGTGCTGTTGACTTCTGCACTCAACCCCTTTGCTTTGGAGAACTTTGTGTGATTGCCTGTATCTCTGGAGGCCTTGGCGCCGACAGCCAAACTGTGGATACAGTTCACCAGAGAGCTCTGCTCTCCACGCTCGTACCAAAGTGCTGCCCCCAGTGGTTGTCAACACTTCTGCTCCCCTGCGATCGCCCTCTGCCAGCTCCAAATGCTACGCTGTTGTATCTACCAGTCATTATTGGTGGGCGGCTGTTTTCGGTGGGATATTTCAAAGTGAATGAAGACATGTACAAAAGTGCATGCAACCCCCCCACCCCTCCGCACCCCGCCCCTTAACGTGACGCACGCCCCGACAACCTTCGACAAACTTCAGTTATTCGCTGGCATTTTAAGTGTCGAGCACAAACGTTAGCATCCTTGTTGTGGGCGTCTCTTCCTGTAAAATGTTAGTGAAGGTTAGCAGTGATCTCCACCGGGCAGGGACAGTTGATAATAGGGTCAGTGAACGGAGGGTTAAAGGAGGGAAAATGTGAGTGTGGATGTAACTAATAGCCCTATATGTTGCTAACCAATAGAGGGTGTTGGTAGATGGCTTGTAGACTTTACTTCTTGCTTTCTGTCCATTAGTTTTTTGATTGTAGGCTATTTTCTAATGCTGTTTCACCAAGAATGCACCAGCCACCACCAAAAAAATTAGCTCAATAAAGCATCAAAATGACATTAGGTGATGGGTGGAAAGATTGTGGGGGCATTAATGTGTTATTGGGACAAATGTGACATGATTTTAGAAATGTGACTGTCTTCCATGCATGTAAGACTTTTAGGCGTGATATTGTTTTTCATTTAACCTTCCAGGTTTTTTACCTTTGTTTTAATAACAAAAAAAAAAAATAAAGGGTATAATTATCACAGTCAGACCAAAAAGGAAGAAGTGCATCATGTGTTAATATAATGTGTGTATCTCTGTGTGGGTGTGTGTACAGTCTCTCTTTTTGGGGTCATACCGGCTGGTGCCATTTGACCTTTGTGAGCATTATATAAACTGGGTGCTTCCACCAGCCAATGACACACCAGGTGGGGTCCCACTGACGACATCTCCCCATTTGTAAACATTTCCATCTTGAGCCCAGCCTGAGGTAACACACTACAACCTTCTGTTGTACCAAAACCAAAAAATACCACATTCAGCAATGTAATAATTTTAATAACACTCTCTCTCTCTCTCTCTCACACTCTCTGTCTCTCTCTGTCTCTCTCTGTCTCCTTCTTCTGAAGGTGGTGCACAGCCATCTTTGTAGTTTGAGGAGAAGATGGGAGTTTTATTTCTATCTGTGTCTCTGTGCTTTTGACATGCCTCAATATGATTTCATTTTTAATGGGAGGTTTTGTTGCGGGGGTTTTACGGGAGGGTGGGTAAAGTGAGACTTGTCCTCTCAGTCCTCTAAGCCGATGTTATGAGAATCAGGCACGTTCTCAACTTTACCCACCTGCTAATCGTCTGACTAAAATCACTCTTACGTTGAAAGTCTATGCCCAATTGGGAAAGGGCTCCTCTCTCCTCTGTTACCAAAAACGAGGCAGCACCGGGTGAAGTAAAAGGAGACAAACCTGCAGTGTTTTGGGGGGAGGGCGCAGGTTTTTTCTTTTTATTCTTTGGAACTATTTTATACATTCAAACCTATGTGAATAACGAAGCATTTTGATAGTAAGGTAAAGCCTTATGAATATTTAAGTGTCAGTCAAGACTTTGTTGAACCATGTGTTACAGAACAAAACTTGAGCTTGTAAGCTGGTTATATGTTCATATCCCATATTTGATTATTGGTTTTTTCGTTGCAGTTCATAAGACTGTATCTTATAAATAACCTTGTCGCCACACCAAATTGTCATGCCCCTCCCCTTCCTTTTTCTACCTGTTGTAATGGATGTCACTGTACAGTTTGTAATGTTTCAGTATTTTTTTTTCCTTTTATAAACTTTCTTTGGCCTTTGTGTCACGGATTCACAATAACTCTGTATCAACTTTGAATATTATTTAGGTATTTTGTTACATAACCAAGTGGCAATGTTAAGGATTACAGGCAGAACGTTTGGTGCTGCGAACAGATGAATGTAGCTGACGGAGCTACTGTGGTGTCAATATTCACCAGTATTGGTGTAACCTGAAATTTGAGTACGCTGAAAGGGAAGCCAGGGCAACGTAGTCTGGCAAATTGGGAGGATTCAAACTTTGCAGGACTTTAAATCTAATACGAATGTGTTGGGGTCTGAGCTGAGGAAAGTTTAGTTTATGTATCGGCTCAGTTGTGTTTCTGGTTCAGTTTCCAGGAACAGGAAGAGAGCATTGAAATGACACTGAAGTGTATGGTCTGCACTCTGCTCCAGTCAAAAGGCTCTGCTTCTGTTGCTCGGCTGAAAACTCAAGGTTACAGTAAAAAAACAGCCACAGCTGTGAAAACACTGTGGTGTGTCTGTGTCTCTGTGTGTATGAAAGTTCAAGGCAGAGCAAGAAAATTAAAGTGCAGATCTATTCAGGTCTGACTTGTCGACATAACCTTTTATTGGAGGCTGTAACTGCCTGATTCACAGCACCAATCGTTCTCCTAAACCTTTATGATTTCTTTGTTTTTATTAGTATCTTTGTATCTCCCTTCTTTCCCTTGTATTTACCCCTCTCTCTACCTCTGTCTTTCCATTTCTCTTGTATATAACCCCCACTGTTTTCAGACTCGTCAGTCTGTATGAACTCCTTTTATACCTCAACTTTAGAATTGTTCTAGAAAGAGTAAAACAAAAGGAAGAATATGACAAATTGTAGTGTTCTTATTAGAAAATTAATAAAAACAATTTAGTGTGATTTTTTTTTTCCCCCGGTTCTTTTTGCAGTATATCACTTTTTATTTTAGGAGTGTTTAATTTTTATAATTTGTCACAAATGCTCTTGTGATAGTCAAATGTAATAAAAAGGAGAGATGGCACCATCTGATGATGTGAATGTCTCAGCCTTGTGGAAACGGTAGCCGAGTCTTCGCCACATAGTACCAGGAACCATTTTCAAGGAACTCACTGGCCCTCGCTTGTACAGTTAGGACAGGGTTAGTGCAGGAAATAACACGTTTCAGCTTGAGCTCCACAATAATGCAGATTGGGGATCGGTTTAATCGGACACTGATCAACACAAGGTTTACATCACCACGGTTCACCAGCTGCCAGGACTGCATCTAGCAATGTTTAAAATAATTAAGCCATAGAAAACGAATGAATTAAAGAAGCTCCAAACTAATAGTTCTTAAACATACACTGGGTTAGGGTTTTATGTCCTTTCAGTTCCTGGTACCTGTGGTTTAGCAGTCCTTTCCTGGTACTCACTGAACACAAGGAATACTTTCTTGTTTTTTAATGAATGCATCTTTATATACAGTATTCATCCAGTGCATGTACAAAGGTAGGCAGTAACTAGAGGTAGCTTTGGGACGAGTGATAAATTATATACACGTTTCTTGACACGCTAAGTAAAATTACGTATTTCTTTTTTTTAATGCTTGCTTAAAGCCATCAAAGCCCCGGAGTTGTCCAACTGTCTCCTTTATGGTTTGTTTCTTGTGAGAAACACAAAGCCTCATGTTCAGACTTCTGGACACACCCTAGAGGTTCCTGTGGACAACAGAGGGAAAACAAATCATCACGTTCTAACTTATCTCACAAGTTTCATTTTTTTTTACTAGTTTCTGTCTGTTCCATGTATCAGAAAACATATCTTTTACTTTAAGCCTGATGGGTTAGATTAGAGATGAACATGTGCCTCTGAGAGACGAGTGTGAACATGTGTGACTCACAGAAAATGTATTTAAAAAAAAAAAAACACTGCAGTGATCACAAATTTAAGTGAGGCTCTGATTGTGGACTTAGTTGTCCTGGATGTTCTGATTCGGACATTTTGTGGACATTTCTATAGTTTTCTTAATGTAAGTTTAAGATGAAATATGAGGAAAATATGGTCTTGACACTTTTGTACAAACGTGTGTACCTGCCACAGCTTCTGCATTATTAACAATAACCAGTTCAGTTACCTTAGGTGTGGGTGAGTCAATCTCAATGGGTGAGGGCTGCCTCTGCTGATCATCCACTCTGCGAAAGAGGCAACACAGGATCCGCTTGAACGTCTGCCTCATCTCTTTGTCCCGGAGGGAATAGATGATGGGATTGACCAGAGAGTTGCACTCGGCTATGACTAAACAGAACTTCTCGTAGTCGTTGGCGTGGCTTTCTTTACCCAGAAGCCCATCCAGTAAGAGAGTCACAAGGCCTGGCGTCCAGCAGATTACAAAAGCACCTGAGGGTGGGGGTAGGGTGGGGGGTAGTTTAAAAAAAAAAAAAAGGTTAATCACAACATAATCAGCAGGTGGAGCCAAATCCAAATTTTAAGTTGGTGAATGCAATATTTTCTTCTTTACTGTACTATTCAGTGTAGCACTGAGCTTCCCTTCCTGCCCTGCAGTTGGTGCTATTAATGTATTTGATTACTCTGGAGAAGTCAAGTGCTGCAGCTCTATGAGGTGCCAGAAGTGGAGTCACCTGACCAAGGTTTTTATGAGGGTGGTGATTTCAACATTTCTGTAAATTCCTAAGAGCTCCTGAAACTGAGACACCGCAGTGCGATGATCTGGTCTACTGAAACAAACAAGGCTTTAAGCTGTGTAACTGGTTTGTGAAGGAAGTGGGTGGCTGCAGATAAACAGAGATGGACTCATGGTCAACTGATCTGAGGTAGATAGAGTACACAGATGAAACCATTCATGAAATAGAGTGGATGAAAGTGAATGCTCAGGCTGGTGTTTTGTGGTTTTGAGTGTGTGCTGGACTTCTCACCGAGAACCATGAAGATAGTTTTCATCAGGTTGATAATGGTCTGGCTGTGCTGCATCTCCGAGTTGTGCTGCGACGTGTACTGGCTCTGGTATCTGACGTAGATGAAGATACGAATGTACATGGCTACCATGATGAAGAAGGTGAGCAGGTTCAGAACTGCCCAGAAGATCAGGAAACGGCGGCTGTAAAGGGGGGCGACGGTGGAGCAATCCTCCAAATGGCACTCACAGTTCCACACCATGGAGGGCACCACGCCCATGATGATGCCCACCGCCCAGATGCAGACTATCAGCAGCACAACCCGACGCTTACTCATCTTGCTGTGCAGCTGCATGGTGAGGATGGTCTGGTGGCGCTCGACGGCGACAGCCAGCAGGTTGGCTACAGACGCCGTCAGGCTGATGTCAATCAGGGCCCCGCGGATATACCACTGATTCTTTGTCAACATGCTGGTCCAGGGGCCCGTGTTTAACATCAAGTTGACATAGGCCACACCGGCAAACAGATCAGCTGCAGCCATGTTGCCCAGGAGGTAATAGATGGGGAAGTGAAAGCGACGGTTCATAAAGATGGCAACCATCACCATCAGGTTGGCCAGGACGACGATGAAACACACAGTCAGGCCCAGTCCAATCACCACAAAGTCCCGGGTCGTCCACGCCACACTGATCTTCTTGCCAACCCAATTGTAGAAGAAGGTGACGTTGTGATCATAGTAGCAGGTGTTTGACAGACTGCTCTCCATGATCCTGGCTGTAGACAAAACAATAAATTTCTAAATGACATTGAACAGCAGATACTATAGTTGTATTAGTTCAGAGATGCATCACCAATCATATAAACTGCTTTAACACACAGAGCAGAGAGAATGCAGCTGAAGAACTGGCAGTAGACACGCAACAGTTGTGGGTCAAGCGGAAGGTTCCCTGCTGGGCCCAGAAAACAGCAGGACCACCCACTCCACCCCCACTCGAGACCCCGGGTCAGATCCACAGGGTATGCGGTCAGCTTTAGGCTTGACTCAGGGGAGAGGACGACCCTGCCTTGCATAGTCCAACAGGCAACACTTATTATAGGGTTTGGGATACATGCAATAATATGACAATATTTAAGGGGAATAATATTTATAAAATACATAAAAAATATTGTGTGGATTTCAACACACAGGACTAGGTGTGTAATGATGGCACAGATACTGGGAACGTTTTGACAACACACAAAATACTTCATGCTCGACAGGTACTGTGTCTCCACCAGGGAGGGAGAGAATGAGAGGATGTAGCTTTTAGCTTTTACCTTCCTGATTGGCCATCCAGTGTAGGCGATGACCGTTTGGTTTATTTAAATGTGGTTCTTGTCGGGTTGTCTTCTGTTGGCAGATGACCGGGACCAAAATAGGGTAATGCATATAATGATATGATAAAGTAATGTCCATCAGTTCAGACATAATGTGCACCGAGTCTTTGCGACTAAGGTGTAGACGTATCTAACAGTCAGGAGAAAATATAAGTAAATAAGAACCGAGACAGTGAAACACTCGGTGTTAAATAAAACGTGTACAAACACAAAAGCGCGCATAGTTTCAGTATTCGTTACTCTGCGCAAAAAGACAATAATGACACAAGTAAACGGAACTGACGCTTAAAATACCTCAAAGAATCACCACAACACAAATAATTTGTAAATTAAAAATATATAAATTCAACTATTGATGTATCAGATAATCAAGAACCAACCGAAAAATTATTTTAAATCTCTGGGAACTTACTGATATTTCAGACGCTCCTCCATTCAGACAGGTGTGACAGAAAACCGGTGTTTTTGGTTCCCAGAAGGTGAAACTAAAGTTTCTACCCGGCTCACTCTCCGTATGTCTGTCTTTTCGTCTGTGTCCCTGTCTGTAGCCGCACCACCTCGAGTGGACGCTACCGCCACGGTGGTGAATATTGTCGCTCACATCAGCTGGACCAGACCAACAGGTTGTGGTGATGCCTTCACTGAAAGTCTGGGATGTTGACAAAAACAAACATATACGTTGGCTTTAAGTACAATAACGTGTAGACATTTGAATAAATATAAAATGTTTAAATGTTAACCAGATGCAGTCACGGGTTAATCTACTCAATTGTTAAAAAGCACCCCTGCATGAACCCTATCATACAGATTAAATCAAGTAAAAGTAATCGGACGTATTTATTTACTATTTAAAAGAAAACGACGAAATTTAAATATTTATTTGGAATTTTATTGGAATATATTTCAAACACATAACAGGCACCGTTGAAATTGTCGAGTTTTTTCGACGAACAATGATACAAAGTATTATGTTAATTCCCAAATCCGATGAATTGTTTCCCAGTCTTACGCTGAATTTACGCTGAATGTATTTACAGGAAGTCATTGAATGAATTACGATATCCGAGTGTTGAGTTTTAACTGCCCTCTTGTGGAGAGCATTAGTAACTTCACCTACCGCTCACTATACGGCAAAGGAGAACTATGTATTAAACGTTTTTTAACGTTTGTCCATACTCTGACACTTTGACATTTTAGGACATAAACTTATAAATTGATTAATAAATAAAAGAAACATATACTGTAGTATATTTTATATTATTGTATTTTGGTGGTTTTTTTCACTGCCCTTGTGAAAAGAATAATTTTATCGATCGTTTACTAAATGATAAAGGAGAAAAGGGGCAACTATGTATTATCTTAAGAACCTGGATAGTTTTCAAGAAAACCTTAAAGTTTGTCTAAATATTTAGGACTTTGTACGTTTTTGCAGCCGAAACTGTACTTCATAAGCACAGACATTTCAGAAACTCTTTAGCAGTGGGTTTTTACTCTTTTGTTAAACACACAAAAATAAAATTGAACAGTTTAATACAATACAAGAATATATGGATATTATAGATTAGAAATTAAATGCCCTACCATGGACGTTTTCAGCTCCCTCTTGTGGAGAGAATATGTAACATAAACTACATTGAACTTATGATACTTAGTATTGAACTCTGTACTTCTGTTCAGAGGTGGAAAGTAACAAATTACATTTAGTCGTTTTTACTGTAATTGAGAGGTTATTTTGTGTACTTGTACTTTTTTTAAAGCAAATGTACTGTTATTTTACTTTTACTTTGGTCCGTTTGTTTTGAAGTATTCTCCTTCGTTACATTTGAAAAATGAGAAGAAGAAAAAGGTAAATCTAAAGGGGAAAAAAGGAAAAAGAAATCCTTTCTGGACACAACAGATATCACAACAGATGACAACAGATGTCAGTCCAAAACTAAAATGTATCCTTGGTTTTGTCACAGATCATTTTTTGTAACATTTACACACATTTGATGCGATCAGTATTTGCAGCATAATTTAGTATAGTAGTTGCTGGAATTTTCCTTGATCTGCACTGACAATAGTGTGCAGTGACTGTGTGTGTCTATCCATTAACAAACTAATGAGCCTGTACCTGCACTGTCACCTGGATCGTAGATGCCGTGCAGATCGCTTGTGATTGGATAACGAGGCGCAGCCGTGCGCTGAGAAAGCGGAAGGAAGTGGTAACACTTTCCGGGGGACTTTAGATGATGGTTGCAAAATGGCGCTGTGTAAAGGCACCAAAGAAAGCGTTTGCTGTTGTTACGACGGTACGTATCCTATATATGGTACTCTTCACTTTGGCGATTAACGCGTTATGTAAGGGAGCAATATTCTACGGTCGGTTTCTGAACCGCCGAGTGGGGCAGCCGGTTAGCATGTTAAACAGTAGCCTGTTTGAGCTGCACGGTTCGCACATTCAAACTAATTCTGACTGCACGAGTCAGCGTGTTATTGAATTGTCTCTTCAGAATCCCTTCAGGTGTAGCAGCAGACCCGTATCGGAATCATCTGGTTTGTCACGTGAACACCATCGCCCTGGCCATTCTTTGGCTGCTCAAGTAAGAAAAGAAACGTGGCAAGTTCTTGTCACTAGAAATGATACTTTTGGCCAGCATTTACAGAGTGTTGTGAAATGTTTACAGGACGTCGGGGTTGGAAAGAGCAAATACTACGCAGTGAATTACCAACAAAGCCATCTTCAAAGCGGTAAGTCTGTGCGATTAAGTTTTTTTTCCCAACTTTTTTTTTAATGTGCGACTTGGGTTTAGATCGTGGCCAAAGTAATGATTCAACATCGCTATTAAAGGTATGAAAGAAATGGATTTAAGCCTTTCACAGGTATTGACTAAAGAGTGACACCAACTGGACAAATCCAGTAAAGACCAAATTGACTACAGCCAGAACAAGTAGTATTGTTATTGTATTTACTTTGTCTTTGCAGAAGTGAAAAAGGAAGAGATGGACATTGGGGTGAGGACTTTGAAGTTTGTGCTAGATGGTGAGTTGTTTTTGGCTTTGTCCAAATAGTGTTTTTATTTGTTACTTGAATTTTTTCATGTATATTTGTTGAATGTGAAATTATTTAGAATACCAAGTAGTGGCACAAAGCAAAAGAGTGGTTTAACTAAGTAGATTGTAGAGGTTCATTGAAGTGTTTAGTAACATGCTCGTGCTAAACACTTTGAACATGGTGTAGTCATCTTGAGTATGTGTATAGAATGTTATCTTTATTTCATCTTGTTTCAGGCCAAAAGAAGAGGTTGTTCCACTCCTGATGATGGGGCCTTCGTTGAATCCTGTGCGTACATGTGGTTGACAGTGTTGTGAGTATGTGATCTGTCCATCTTCAGCTGAAGTGTTACTGTTGTGATGTTTTGTTATTGCTGCTATTAAAAGACTAAAAAGATCTTGTTTTGTTCATTGTGGAAGTATTCTGGTATTACTGCTTACTTTTTACATAAACTTTAACTTTAACTTTATAAAGTTTTTTAAAGTTTACATAAACTTTAAAAAACTAACTTAAATAAAACTAAAACTTAATACAAAACAAACTTAAAAAAACCTTTGCTCAATTTCTAGAAATAAATGCACTGCACAGCATGTTTTCAACAACTTTATTCTGGACAACAATCAAATACAGTTCACAATGATAGTGACTATTTTACAATAGCATTAAAGCACAATTATTTTTACCTTTAGGAGAAGAGGTTTCTGCTTGTTCTGGAAGGTTTACAATAATATTAAAGCACAATGAATTTTTACCTAAATCAAAAAAAAAAATCTTACATTTAGGAGATGCTTCTTCAGTTCTGCATATTCTGGAAGGTTTACAGTCTTTTCAGTCAAATACTGCGCACAATTAAAATTTCAATACCAAAAAGGCAAAACGAATGGAATGAGCTAGAATTACCATAAGTCCAATGGCCAAGTGTTGCTAAAAAGTGATTCTGTTAAGTGTCTGACAACAGCGTTAAGGTACAATGAGTGGAATAAGCTGAATAACACTTTCCTCAAGCAATTACAGATTTCAGTAAAAATACTCAAGTCCAGCAAACAAGTGATCTGCTTCAAATAAAGTTGCTCCTTCACTCTACCTGGCAGAGTCCTAGTCTTCTCCATTGCTGTTAAGACAATAGCATACAAGGCACAATGAATGGAACGAGCTGGAATAACACAATCAAAAGCTGTCTGTGTAGGTTCTCAGTTATTTACCTCTTGCTGTCAGGGTGGAAAGCCACACAGTTGAGACCAATCTGGATGTTGTTGATGCACCTGCTGTGCTCCTTTAGCTTTCTTCAGGAATACTGACAAGTAAAAAAAAATGTTCCTCATTATCACAAGCTCTACAACTTAATTTCTATGAAGTCCACCATATAAAAAATATATAATTTTTATTATACGTCTGGTTCAAGAGTAAAAAAAAAAAAAAGAAAGACATCTTCATTCCTTTCTAGACTTTTTCTTTCCTTTCACAGTCAACTGTTGGACATAATGTGCCATGAGTTCTACAGAGAATGTGCTGACCCGCAGCTCAGTCCAGAGTTTGCTTTATTCAGGTATTTTATTGTGTTACATGTGTTCTTTTTGGGGTTTTTGTTCAACTATTTTCCTCGATTATCATTTGGTATGTGAGTGGTCTATCGAGGTCTCTGATTATGTCTGTTATGATCATTGAATAAACTCATTTCTTTTATAGAAAATAAATATCCGTCTAAATTGTTTTCTTGAGGAAACTATACTATACAATGCTGTCTGTGATTCTGTATTTTCTTCAGCATTTCATTTCTATAATACTGTATACAAACCATTTCTTTATAGTAGCAATAATCCGGAAGCCATGTACTATCTGCAGTTGTAGTTTCTTTTACAGTATTAATTTGTTTAGGTTGACAATTAGGCGTGGTGATTACCTACCCATCTGTTGTGGATCCCTCAGGTCGAACAAGTTCGTGGAAAACATGATGTTGCCGCTAAGAACCTGCGTGAACCTGCGTGTTCTGATGGCAGACCTTAAAGAAAGGACAAAGAGCAGAAATTAAACACCAAAATACATTTAAACACTCTGTCTACTAATATGTTATATAGCTAACGGTTTATTTAATTTCATTACTCAACTATATGCACTGTGCATATATTTCATATTTATTTTATATACTGTTCACATAACATCCTTATAATTATACTAGTTCTGCTTATATATACATATGATAGGTATAAGGTGGTATACTTTACTATACATACACATCATACCAAGTTCATTTAGAATAACAATAGTATAACAGAAATAAAATACTATATATTAATTGAGATTGCAATCAACACCACACACAGCAACAATAATTACCCATTAATCTGCTAATACTACTAACACTAATCGATCTACTTCTGCTAACAGACTAATCTACTGACATCCAGTGTTCAGATTTACCATATTCATTGACAGTGTGCTGCTTCACATGTATTTTACCTATTTGTGCGTTTTTTATTGTTGTTTTGGTGCTGTACTGCTGCTGAAACTCCAGAGGGACTCAGAAACTTCTATCTATCCATGTAAACACAGGCATTTTCTTTTCACCCTCCAATCACGCAGTTCCACTGTCATCAGCTGATCCTGTCAAAACATTTTTGGTGTCCCCTGAGAAGAGCCAGTTAGGGAACGTCTTGGCAGCAATTCATGAGCGTATGCTAGGGTCAACTGTGTCATGATTACACATTTACTTGATACAATAACTGTCAGACAATTAATCACAATATTACAATTATTATGCTTTTATTGGTTTCACAACACTGTGTTGTTGCATAATAACCTTTTATGTCATAACATTATTGCAGTATGTCAGTCTGTCCTTGTTCACCTTCACATTGATTATATTTCACTAAGGAAAATGTTAGGGCCTTCATATCGCTAATTATTAGTGATATCAACTTATGGCATCCCTGGTGAAGACACGGCAGCATACTGAGCTAAAAAACATCAAAGGATACAGTCACAGTCGACGCACGGCACAGCTCCCATGTGTCCGTTGTAGGTGCCGAGTCGTACCACACATTGGCCACCTGTGGGGGAACAGTGTTGAAGGTAAATTTTAAAAGGCTTCAATGCAATCATGGCTTCACTTCACAAATGATTAGTTTGCTCTACATTACTGGCGCCACCAACAACCTCAAGAAGAAATTCATGTTGCACTAACTTCCTTTTCTGAATCAGAATGAAAATAAATCAGTTCTATTGGCCCCTTTATGTGATTACAGTATGATTTACAGTGTCATATCACACACACTATAGAGCATATAGCCGTATGTTTGTAACAATTGCAAGTCAAAACTAGCAGAGGGTTACTCTGCTACTCGACTAACAGAGTCGTGTTGTCATTTGTAGCTCCACGTGGACATTCCATATTCTTGACGTCAAACCAATTGTCCCATAGTCATTAGTGGAACTTGTTAAGTGCATCATTTTGTGTCACTTACTGGATCTTTAGCAACGGAAACAGAAGGTCTCCTTCTCCGTTGTACTTGATCTGACTGATGGACCGCTCGTGGCCCCGCAGTAGGATGGGTTTCTGTACAGAAAAGCAATATTTGAAAGTTCATTTCAATCTATGTTCATTATTTAAGGAAGAAAAACCAACTACAAATCATTTTAACTTTTGACAAAAGCTAACGTTAGCTGTCGAAACGCATATGCTAGCGTAAATTGCACTAACGGTCTCGACCGAACGACTACTACTTCAAACAAAATACAACTGACAATTGTTTTTTTTAAAAACAATTTAAACCAATCACATGAAGCCACTCTTAGAGACTCGTGTCACATGTGCCGGATCCACAACCGGAAGGTCGGGCCGTACATTGCATTCCTAATCCCGTTATACAAACGTTCTAATATCAGCGCACCCCCTTGAGGTGAGACAGAGTATTGCCTGCCTTCCCTGCTGACTTTTTTCTGCACTTTCTTGTAAGATCAGCAATTATCTTGCACATACATTAAAGACATTACACAGACTGTAGAGAGTCATGCTGCATAACAAATATTTCTGTAAAGTTTCTGTACATTTCTGTAAATATTGGCGATATGCTGAGGGACAAAAACGGGCATGTGTCATATGACCCAGTTTGTATTGAATCTCACAGCTCTCCACTGCCTCACCCAGGATTTCTGACCTGTAGTTGATCGCGAAATACTCAAATTCGGCTATTTTTACTTAATAAAATGTCTTAGATGTGTAGAGTCATACTGAAGTCAAAAGGGTGGGCTCAAGGGGGCCTCTTTGTTATGTGAAACTGAGGTGAATCTTTTGGGTATTGTTCCTAAAAGTGCTTTGTATGTGGGTGATAAGTTGTGTCTGAGTCCACCTCCTTGGTCCACCTGGTTTTTCCAGGTTGACAAAAATGGCTTCTTTTACCCCTCCCTCAAACCATCTGTCTTCCCTGGCCAAAATGTGCACATTGTTCTCCTTAAAGGAGTGTGTTTTGTCCTTGAGGTGTATGTGAACAGCTGAGTCCTGTCCTGGGGAGTTGGCCCTCCTGTTTTGGGCCATGCGCCTGTGTAGTGGTTGTTTAGTCTCCCCAATGTACAGGTCCGTACACTCCTCACTGCCGTTCAGTGCAGTAACTAGCAACTATAACTAATTAGTTTTTCAAGGTAACGTGCCCAACACTGGTTACTGTTACCAATTTAAACAAAGATATTTTATTTTCTTCATTGTTGCGCATCTATGCTTCTCCCCCGGCTCTCAGTTTGTTAATGGGCAGAACTCTGCACCGATGTAGACAAAAACAAACACGGACACACACTTACAGCCAGGCAGAGAGTGGAGGACATGTTGCCTCGATCCCCCTGTAAAACAGGCAAAGAATATTGATGTCATTTAAGTGAAGCATAAGGGATTCTTGCAAGGCAAATGCTAACTCTGCTACTAGCAGTAGCCAGACTATTACTGAAACAAAATTACATTGTAGAACATTTAATAATTACAAACTGTGAAGTATAGTTTCCTCAAGAAAACAATTTAGACGGATATTTATTTTCTATAAAAGAAATGAGTTTATTCAATGATCATAACAGACATAATCAGAGACCTCGATAGACCACTCACATACCAAATGATAATCGAGGAAAATAGTTGAACAAAAACCCCAAAAAGAACACATGTAACACAATAAAATACCTGAATAAAGCAAACTCTGGGCTGAGCTGCGGGTCAGCACATTCTCTGTAGAACTCATGGCACATTATGTCCAACAGTTGACTGTGAAAGGAAAGAAAAAGTCTAGAAAGGAATGAAGATGTCTTTCTTTTTTTTTTGTTTTTTTTACTCTTGAACCAGACGTATAATAAAAATTATATATTTTTTTATATGGTGGACTTCATAGAAATTAAAAAGGTGACTTAAGCACAAAAACAAGTTCTCCTTAAGTACTGCTTATCTGTTTCTTCTCCACTTTAATAGAATGCTTATCTACATTGCAGAACATGCCTCCTTGTACCACACATTTTTTTTTTTACACACACACACACACACACACTCGCACGCAGCTTTTCAAATTTACAGTCACACTCACAGACCAGACTCAAATACTAGTGTGGCAATGCCAAAACACCTCTAGCTAAAATCTGCTGATTGAAAAGAATGAAAACATATAGTTGTCAGGTGTGTACACTCATCCAGCTAAAACTAAATTTAAAACCTGAATATTGACAACGGGTAAAATATAAAATGCTGTATTTGTCCTTCTTTTTTGTCTTTTCTTTTTATATACCTTTAAGTCTCCCACACTTTGAAATATTTTACATTCTGTCCATCTCCCTCTTCTAAGTGTAATTATAAGCCCAAATGTGGTAGGATACAAGCACCGTGAGATGACAGAGATGCCGTCAGATCACAACTGGGTCCAAACAATGTCTCTGAGAGCACACGATTTTTTGTTATTTGTCCTTTTATTTTGAACAGTTATTGAATAACTTATTTTGATAGTCCTGTTCGTGTACTTTCTAGCAGTTTTTACTGATGGGGTTTAAATGACAGCTACAGAGAAGTGTTCATTTTCAGTGTTCCCTTTCTGCCTTAAATAAGTGGGAAATAAAGTGGTAAAGGCTGCAAACAGACCAGAGATTTTATACAAATAACATTGTAACTTTGGACCAATGTACTAGATGGACTACTCTGGTGCAAACTAGCGAAACTAAGAAAGAATACCGCAAGTGTTGGGATTAGATTCAAATTTGTTTAAATAAAAGTTTGTTTTAAAGTCACAGGTTTCAGGACTTTCTGTAATTTAATCCCACTTGAAGAATTGAGACATAACAGGAGACTAAGGTTGCAGGCACCGTTGGGGTGTCTATCACACAATGCTTTTTCTATCTAATTTCCTCAAAGTTAACTAGATGTTATTAAGTTACACTGACTGAAGTCACAACCAAGTAATTTAAGTTTACTAGAAACCGTGGGACTGTTCTCTTCTGCTTGTCAATTACCTAAATGTTATTATGAAAAATACAAGGCGGGATAAAAACAGCATCTTTTTGTGTTTGATACAATATTTGCTGGAACTAAGATTAATGCATACCGGCTGAGTTCCCCCTCCCCCACACACCTACTATCTATCATATGTTAGAAGCATAAGTGATGACGGGTTGTTTAGCGTAGACAAAGGTGACGGAGTGTGTGGATGTAAGATTTAAAGACCCAGAGAGAGAACGAAAGACTCAAAATAAACAGTTATCGCAGTATAAGAAAATACTTTTTTTACAGTAGATACTAGATGGTGAAAAAGATTTTTCTGCGCTGTTCCTACTCGTGGTTTTGTAAATGTTATTACTGGTTTGTTCACGTGTGTAGGCCACAGAACATTATGGTCTGTATAGGAAAAAAGGTGTAAGGCAAACTGTACCTTCTCTGCAGAGAAATATACATGTTTTTACAGTATGGAAGTGACCCCTCCCCATTGCCCTCCCCCGACCTTTTCATGTGTTCACTTACAACAAAACAGAAAAACAGAACAGAAGGTTAAAGAACAGTCCTCTTCAACACCTCAGACATCTGGCAGTTTTAAAACACCATTGCACAGTCTGTCAGCACATTATCAGAGCATTTTTGTAGTTTTTGGGATGTATTTAATCTTGCCGTTAACTTCTGCGGCCACTCCACTGTATGTATTTAATCTTGCCGTTAACTTCTGTGGCCACTCCACTGTGATAAGTTGTGAGCTGTTGCACACCATGCCAACAGGCCTCCTTTCTCTCCTTGAGACATCAGGCAGTCAATGCCAAACTCCAAGGAATTACATCCAGAACGACAGGTTCGTCCCCGTGTGAGCGGAGTGAGACCAGTCCACAGTGACGACGCGCACCGTGACCCTCCAGTATTTGTACAGTCTCCGAGCGTCTGTCAAATCCACATATATCCATGTTCCTCTGTGGTTCCTGGTCAACGACCCTCACTTCAGAGAGAAAGTGTATAATCATCCAAGTTTATAATTTTCTGGGGGAGGGAGTTTGTTTGTTTTTGCAGTTAGGTTACAGTTTTCCTCTTCTCAAAACAGGTTCTCCTCAAATATAGCCATTAAGTCACTTTGGAAATTCATATCAATTGCTGCCAACTGGTAGGAGAAAAAAAAAATACAGTTTAGCATTTTAGACACAAACATTCATTTATTGATTAGTTTCACCTCTGTTTCTTTTTCTTGCATAGTAGAACTTATGTTTCTGGACCTCAAAACATACTGAAATGTATCAGTGGCACAAAGCCAGAAAATGTTTTGAAGCAGTGTTAGGAGAACACATGCTACTTTAACAAAATGATATACATTTTCTGTGATCTCTGTGAAAGAGACAGACAAAATATGACAAAGAAGAAGGTATGACTTGTGCTGCAGACAGCAGTCATCACTGAACTGTGTTAGTGGGAGACAGCTCTGGGACGAGAGCGCCCTGGCTGCTGTAGAGTCTCAGAAGTTTTGAGGTGACAAGATTCTGGTAAAGGTCGACGGCAATGAGATGCAGGTACATCACATTATGCAGTGCTTCATTTGTCCACTATGTGACAGTGTGACGTCTGTGAATACTGCTATATCAATGTCTTCAGCTTGTGATTTGCAGTTAAAGACTGGCTGCAGTAGAAGCTCATTACACACACACACACACACACAAATCTTACCGCTTCTAGTCTCCGTCTCTCCTGCTCTCGGCGGCGTGCTTGCTCCCTCTGTTGGTCTACTGAGTTCTGTGTCGTGGGTTGTGGTGGTGTAGGGGGTTGAGGCGGTGGCTGAATGGCAGTGGGCAGTGACTCCTGTTGTTGTTGTTGTTGCTGCTGCTGCTGCTTTTGCTGCTGCTGTTGATGTGAAGAAGCTTGGCTGTGCTGTTGCTCCAGACGTCGGCGTGGCTCCTCATGCACTCTTCTGCTTGGCTCAATGACTTCTTCTTCATCCCGACCTCTGAAAAGACACCCAGGCCATTATATTTTACGTTGTTGAATTAAAAAAGTATTTTTTATTACAATTTTATTATTAAACCACTTTTGTTGAGTGTCATTAAAACAACAAAAATCCCGTAGTAAAGTATTTTTTGTTCCATTATGTATAAGTTAAAAGACATCACAAGACATCATTGAAACATAGTTCGGGCTTTATTAAATCAATAAGATAAAGGATGTCTTTTCTTTTATTCAAAAAGCATAGAGAAAAAAAGTTGGAGCTATTATTTGGAACACGTCTTCTTCTGCTTTTCTGTGTTACAGGTTGTGAGTAAACCCTGTTATGTGCAGCTGAGCTCAAGATCTATTATTAGGAGGTTTAATGATTATACAGTAAGACCGTCAACATCTATGGCCTGTTAAGGGTGTTGTAAACCACTAAGTGATTTCATTCTTGTTCATGCAACATGACAAGCCCAGTCCATATGTATCTGACAAGACTACAAAAAAACAGGACACAAACAAGTGTAGTTTGGCTGTAGTTGTCAGTGTTTGTTTACTCCCATGCTTCCTATTTATGTTCTATATCTAAAAAGTCGATATGCACTTTTCATTTTTTTAAATCTGAATGATTTCAAAATTAATTGGCAACTTTGTTTTAGTTCTAGTGTTTTAGTTTTTGGTATTTTAGTGTGAAACATCATCAGTCCTGTGAGATAAAAAACCTTTTAGTATCTTTGGTGGTCATACAAAATATCCACTAGGGGGCCTATAGCACCACATTTATTTAGATACATTAAACTGAGTGAGTACACTAGTGAAGGATCTCAATTTCTATCTCACCAGAGAGCATAAAACACAGATAGATTAGGTCTGTTTTTTGTTTTTTTTTGTCATTCTCACCGTAGTTTGTCTTGCTCTCTGCGTAGCCGGTCTTTTTCAGCCTGCTCTGCCTGGGCCTTCAGAGCTTTCTCTCTTTCCTCTTTCTCTCGAGCGGCACGTCGAAACTGCTCAAAACTGTCACTAGATGATTTTACTGCAGATAAGGGCGTGGATGTGGATTTCTGAGCCAAGCTGGCCCAAGAGCCCATGTTCTTCAATTTCACATCCTGATAAAAAACAGAAAAAAGTAATTATCATAAAGTCAAATATAAATAAACAAATTGAGCCAATATTAATACAACTACTAAGACTCACCTGTACTTTTTTAGGGGCAACAGGTGTCTTGGACTCTTGCTTGAACTTTTCTTTCTCTTGCAGTATGTCAGGCGGCCCGCTGGGCTCCGAGGATCGGATGACAGGGCGAGAACTGTCCATGGACTTTACATCTGTTTGAACAGATATACAGACACGCACAAGCATGTGTTGAAATATTGTGATGCTTCTTCAACCACTGTTTAATTTAGGGGAAATGCGGGATTCTCACTCTGATGGCCATGGCCAGGTTGAGACAGCTTAGTGTCTGTGTGTTTGTGATGATCTGGTCTCATTGCAGGGTTAAATGGCTCTGTTCTCATCACTGGTGACGGAGAAAGTTTCTCTTCTTTTAGTACAACTTGATTACCTGGAGGTCTTTGCTGCATGGAGACAGAAATAAACAATAAGATAAGAAGTTTTACACCAATAATAAACCACTTATTATCCCTATATCTTAGAAATAGCCTTGGGGAGTGGGCTGGGGTACTTACCTTTTTGGGCTGCATGTTATGTGTTGGAGACTGTTGTGACACAGGAGGAAACTGTGGAAGCTGTGGGGAATGCATCATGAGAGGGGACGAATTGTCCCTCAGGTGAGCTGTGAGCAGAAAAGAAACAGACTTCAGTCAAAATGACTCACGTGGTAAAATAAATTTATTTTCATTAGTAATTATGGATGACTTTTTGGCTAGTCTTCTCGGGCTTACCTGTGGAGTAGGGATCAGGCTTAATTTGACGAGGGGACGGTTGTTCATGTTGCTGCTGGATGATCGGCTGTACTTTGTTAATGGACATGGAACCCTTGTTGTGCGACACTTGTGACTGTCCAACAAGTCCAGGAGCCTGCTGGTAGTTCTGTGGTGTTGGCTGGGAGTGCTGCATGTGGCGGGGTTGGTGCAACGGCATTTGTTGGGGTTGGGTCTGATGTGTTGGTGCCGTCGGAGCCTGGGACTGGACAGGGAGCTGGGGAGGAGGCAGCGCTGTCTGAGATGACAGCTGAGGTTGACCCTGAACAGACAGAAGAGGAGTTGGCCCTGGTTGCTGCTGCTGTTGCTGTTGCTGCTGACGAGCCTGCGCCTGAAGCGACTGCATGGACTGCTGAGGTTGACGGGTTTGTTGAAATTGCTGTAGAAATAAGGGTACTTGGTTTAAAGGCATTGTGGGCCCTGGTTCCTCATCGTCCTCCAGCAACATTTGGGGAGGTTGGGAAGACAACAAGCCCTGTGGTGTGAGTGTTGGAGGGGACAGTGGCCGTTGGTGTAGAGGCTGAGGAGGATGGAGAATCTGTGAGGGGAGGTGATGCTGTGGTGGAACTGTAGGCTGGGCCTGCAGCTGCTGCTGTTGTTGTGTTTGTTGTTGCAGGGTTGGCGGCGGCAGTTGCTGCTGCTGTTGTTGAGGAGGAGCAGGCGGTGCTGACGGCTGCTGAGGTGGTTTCGGATGGAGAGGTGCGGCCTTGTGACTGGGTCTGGAGGGTTGCTGTGGCATGGTACTGTGTAAAGCTTATATGTTGGAAATAAAAGAAAGTAAAAACAAATATGTTATGATATAATCACTACCAAATACTTGTACAGCTCCAACCAACACAATGAGTTCAGTCAGGTGGCTTCAGTATAGCTGAATGTCTTATTTCATCAGCCTTACCTGGAGATGCGAGGATGGGATGCTGGTTAAGGAAAGGGTGGGTCTCAGGGGACACTGGGTCAGCAGAATGAGGGTTTAGGTGTGGAGGTGGAGAAGAAGAAGAGTTTCCTGTGTGCTGTGTGAGATGCATGAGGGGCTGGGGGAAAGGCGGTAGAGAGTCAAAGCTAGTCTCCAGTAACTGAGAAGACTCCAAAGCAGCAACGGGAGGCACCATAAAGCCTGCAGGAGATGGCTGATGTTGTGGCTGAAGGTGTTTCATCTGACTGTTGGACTGAAGGCCCACAGGTAGGGAATGGACCACAGGCAGTACAGGGGCGCTCAGAGCAGGAGGATGCGTCTTCTTACCATCCTTCGCAGACTGGCTTTTCTTTTTCTGCTGTTTTACCATTCCTTAAAAAAATAAAACATATATATATATATATATATATATACATATATATATATATATATATATATATATATACACGTTAAGCACCAACTTTTTGTGTTATAAGTGTTATTCAGGGTGTAGTAAGTAAAAATAAAATCAGTCACCTGTTCCCTCAGCTTCACTCTCTGAGCTGGAGCCACTGCTGTCCGAAGAAGATCCAGTCTTTTTTGAGGTAGCCATAGTGTCCAGAGTCTTCTCCACTACAAACCAACAACAATGGTGTTATGACCTTTTCTAAAATAGACACGTGAGATATTGGTTGATTTTTTTTTTTGTTTTTGTTTACCTGGAAACTTTTTCTTTTTGCGGAGACATGAGGACACATATCTCTCCAGCTCACGGAGAGTGGAAGGCTTTAGAGTCTCAAAGTCAATCTCAATCTCATCCGGATTGGAGTTTTTCAGTGAAGGCTCCCTTGATTGGATAATATGGACAACTCGGCCAAGCTTGTCCCCAGGTAGCTTATTGATATCCAAGCTTAACTGCCTTTTCTCCTCATACGTCATTGGTTTGCACTTTTCCCCTATAGCCGATGACCCACCGGCCCCCAGATCATCTTCCACGTTAGGAACTGGTGGTAGGTTGGAGGGATGACTGTTTCTCATCCCCTCTTTTTTACTAAACAGAAAAAATGTACATTTGGAATTTAAACAAACACTTAAGCAAGCACTAAAAAGTTATATTAAGATTGTAATATGCAGATTCAAGCTAAAAATGACAGGAGCACAAAAGAAATAATTAGTCGTAAACTAAAGAGTATGTACCTGGGGAATGCTATATGGTACAACTACTCTTACCTGCACAATTACTAAGTTTAATATTCACCTGGTTTTCTTCTTGGACATCTCTTTGTTGTTGTTTGTACTGGTCTTGGTTTTTTTAGAGAGCTGTGGAACAGGAGTAGAATCCTGAATTTCATCTCCAAGACCAGGCATGGTTGCTTTCTTTTTATGCTTGTCTTTTTTCTTCTCTTTTTTTTCCTTCTCTTTTCTCTTTGGTTTGCTGGCTTGTGGTTGGGACAGGGCAGCCAGCTGTTCATGAACAGCTTTCAACTGTATCAACAGACAAGAGTGGTTCTCAACAAAGAGCAACAAGAGCTGGAAGACATGCTGTGATCTCCTTCTCTAATTACTGACCTGTTCCTGGAGCTCTGCCAACCTCTGGGCTCTCTCCTCTTCAGAGTCGTCTGTAGAGGATTCAGACTCGGAAGAGGAGTCACTGGAACTGTCTGAAGATGAGGGGATGTGGGCCATAGGAGGCGGTGGTTTCACTGGAGCAGGATGGTGAAGTGGTGGTGCCGGGGGAGAAACAAGAGGCTTGCTTTCAAGTTCATCTGGCATCTTGGCAAATCGCATCTCAAAGACATCCTGTAAAATTGACAAAGATAACTTAGTAAGAATGTGAGTGCATGTCCTGTAGAAAATCAGAAAAAGCACAACTTATTACTTCTACCTTTTTTGAGTGCGTTTCAACTCTTATAGTACTCTAGACTTATAGCAAGTGTTACTGATCTTGAAGTTAACTAAAGGATTGAACAATTATCATTTGTGATGAAGCTGACTCTAGAACTGTGAATCTTTAGAATAATTATTTTTTAATAAATATTTAGAAAACTAAAAATACAATTCTATTTAGGACAACATCTTTTCTCTTTGTAATTTGGACTCTGTATACCTGTAATTTGCGTGCCATAGATACCACTTCATGGTCTGGTGGGTTATATTTGTAGCAGTTGGAAAACATTAATCGTACGTCAGTGGCAAACTCCTGCGGCTCCCGGTACTGCCTATTTTCCAGCTTGGCCTAATAAGACACATTGAGGATTGTAATTAAATGTAGTAGCACAAGTCAAAGGTCTATAATGTAAGATTATAAAACTGTGACCAGGTTTTCTTGTCTGTAACACACCTTGATGGTGCTTAGGTCCATGGGATGTTTGATGATGTCATGGTAATCATGTAGTCCAAGGGCATCCACATCGACAGGTTTGTAAAATGGCCAAGCGTAATTAGCATGCTTTTTTGAAAGCATTTCTCTAACTAAACTTCCGCAATATCCCAACTGATCTTGTGGTTTAGGGCTAAGACCTCCACTGGGTCCAATCCCCATGCCTATATGATGCTGAGAATCTGGGGCCTCCTTCTTCATCAGCTTCGTAGGTCTAGTGCTTTCTCGTCTTAACGACACCTTTCCAGACTTGGACTCTGCCGGCGAAGATTCACTGAGTTGGTCGTTGGCTGTGGGTGTTGTAGTGTCAGCTTTCCTTTTCTGGCTCTTTCTTTGCTGTTTAGCAGTAAACATGTAAAAGTAAAAAAAATTGAGAAACAAGATGGGGAAAGTAATGATTAGTGATGCCATTTGCATATGTTTTAAATGTTCCACAATTTCAAGCATAACCAAGAAGTTTATTATATATACAAAATGTACAAAATGTTGAGGTGTTTAAAAAAATATTTTTTTGGAAACCAGATTAGGAAACCATTAGGATTAGGTCTGGGCGATAAATGGAAATGTTACTAAATATCAATTTTTTTTTATACACAAAATAGGAGACTGTATAGTTAATATTGACACATGTAGGTAATGCCCTAAAATCATATTTTATAAAACTTCTACCCCCGAGCCTCCACCTGCCCCACCCATTTCACATTAAGCATCAACACAACAAAAAGAATTGTATGATGCTAACACTTAGAAGAGAAGCAAACTTTAGTTGGTAAATAAAAAACTAACTAAAGGCCAGGTTAGATACAGGTGGTTCACGTTCTTAGTGTCAGATGAACAAAGAAAAAATGTGTTCTGTCCAGGATGCTGGAAATAATTTCTAACCAAAAGTTCAGGCCTTCACATCACGTCTCTTCTGTCATTTGCAACATATATGAGGGATTTGCAGAGTGTGTGTGAAACGAGGGAGAGACGCTAGAAAAAGGAGAACATCAGTCTGAGTCACAGTTGACAAACCGCTCAAAGTGTACTCTCATCAATTGGATTAGGAATTCTGTAGTCAAAATATTAACAGTCGTTTCCAGTTATTTTCACAAAACATAAGATAAAGGAGGTAGCAATTGGTTTAAACATAATTTGATTTTATTCAAGTGTAATTTTATTCAATATATGCTTGTTTAGCATTTAATATTTAGCGTTTTAATGTATATATGCATTTCTAAAAATACAATCCCTGCATACTTTGAAATATGCTACTTAACAATCTTTTGTTACTATTTTTTGGGGAAAATATATGGAGATGTAAATCCTATTTTGAAATGTAAACCATATCGCCCAAACCTAATTTGGAGCAGTGTTGCAAGCATTGTTAGGATGATCAATATACTTGCTGAATATTTAAATGCATTTAAAAGCACAAAATGTAGTTGCCATTTCAGCTACATTTGAATGGACCTCCAAACATTGAATGTACTACATTGAATGTAATTTGTCACAATGTAGATATATTTCTAGACTTAATTAAGTCTTGAAGTTTTTGATTTGTGTGCAAAGTTTAGCCTCTGCTAGTCACACACTCACTTTGGTCATGGTTATAGAGTTCTGCAGCATGGAAGCAGTGTTCTGGATAGATGCTGGAGGAAGCGAGGTTTGAGCAGGGGGAGGCACAGATGTCATGATGGGTACTTGAGGAGCACAGTCTGAATGGCCCAGAGAGTATGGAGCTCCAAGCTGTGGTGCTTGGCTGGGTAATGTCGGGGGCAGGTGAGCCTGCATCAAAGGCTGTGGAGGTAGAGAAGGAGGGCCCTGCACAGGTCCTCTGGTCTGTGGTGCTGCCGAGAGGTTTGAGAGACCCCGTGTTTGTGGAGTTGTCGACAGTGGATCGCTGATGGCCCCCGGCTTCAAGTTCAGTCCTTGATAAGAGAATACCAGTAATCTTACTGCTCTCTTCTCAATTTGATCAAATACTAGTAACAAGGAATGAACCACTCACCTCCTTCTCTTCTGCCCCGACCACGTCCTTTCCCTGTCATGACAACAATCTCAATTTCTTCCTGAGGCATTTCTGAAACCTTCTGGAGAAAAACCTTCTCAAGAGCCTCAGCCATTAAGACTATGTCATCTCCAGGCTGCAGGGGCAGGTAAAGAAACAGGATTAGTAACTTGAAGGGACATAATTAAGTAAAAAACATTATAAACATTTTACCTTGTTGTAAATATAGCAGTTGGTAAACATTGTATTGAAGTCTTGAATACATTCTTGGGCGTTCCAGTAGTAACTGTTCTCAAGCCTTTTCTTGATTGTTCCCATGTCCATAGGGTTCTTTATTATTGAGTAGTAGTCCTGGAGAGGTTACATATATGTCAGTCACAATATCTCTATTATGATCTTATGCATCAAATTAGTGTCAGGCAGTCAGACATGGTGTTGGTGTTGTTAATCTGATTGCTTATCAAAGTTAAGTATAAGACATCACATATACAAGGATAAACCTAACACTTACAGGCAAGTTTAGTTTGATTGCATCCACTGGTGCATGAAAGGGCCAGGCAAACTGATGCTTCCAAAGGGCCTTCACCACCCCTTTGAGCAGGTACTGTAGCTGATTGGTCTGGCGCTTTGGCCTCTCAGGATTGATGTACTCTGGAGGTGGGGGGTTGCCAGATGAATGGGCCTGCCCCTGACTGCTGCTGCCGCCCGACATCTGCGCCGCTTCCATGCCGTCCCCCATTCTGACAGGGTTGGGCCCCGGAGTGGGAGCTGTAGCTGGAGCAGGGGCAGGGGTAGTGGTGCTAGAAGGACACCAATTTAGTCTTGGCCCCGGCACAGACTCCACTGACAGAGCACCAGTGATCCCATTGCACTCCTCGCTGGACTCTCTTAAAAAAGAAAAGATATTATAAGTATAATTGAAAACTATCATCTATTCAATACACATTCAATATACATTAGTATGAGTATCCGTGGACATTTTGTCTGTAATTTTGAGTAACTTGATAAAATATGTAGAATGGCACCATATTAGGACACAAAGTCATTTTTCCATCACATTTTCCCATTAGTAAAATTCAAGACCAACATAGTTATAAACTATTCTATTAGACAACTTGCTTACCTTTTCTGTACAGCTAGTATTAACCAACAAAACACCATGGCATCATAAGTGTTACGACCTACGATTTTACAGAAACCTCAATAAGCCACTGTAGTGTTTCTTGCCAATGTAAATTCCTCTGTGTCTACACAAGGAGGTAGACTACTTTAACTAACAAACAACACCAAATGTCATATTGTTTTAAAGTAAGTAGCCTAAATGGTTCACATGGGCACACAAACACAACCACACAGTCAAAGTAGAATAAGCACAATTACAAGAAATGTTTCAGACAGATTTTGCTTTAATAATGGCATTTTTATTTACTGTTATAAAATTATTTGAGGTGTTTTGATAAAATAATTTATCATATCAATACTCATGACATTAACAATTAATAATTACTATGATACTTATGGACATGGTTTAGACATTCCACTGAAATTTAGAGGTACCATAGGTAAGAACAGCTATTTAAGTGCTTTAAAGTTGTTAGTTTTACTATAATAGGTATCTTTCAAAACCTGTAAGATTACTATTATATATATATATATGTATTATAGGTGCATGCTATTCCTTTGCTAAACTATTCTGTTTCAAGAACTAGCCGTGCTAAAGGATGTGGGCGTATGAGTCCTCAGTTCTACATAATGTCTTCAGCCGGCACAGGATCATCATATTCAAGACACGCACAACTGCTGTCAAGACAACAGCATGGCTTAAAATAAACTGGGGGGAAGTGATTGGTAAAATTGCCAAATTGATATTTGGATGACACTCAAAAATTCTACTTTCGTCAACTTGCTAAACGAAGTAACATCCACAAAAGCTCCTTTGAAAATCAACACAAACCACCATACAGTAAAGATCTGGGATTAATCACATTTCTGTTGAGTATTTCTTTTACAAACCGTGAAGCAGTTTGAACACCACATGATTGCTGTGCTCACATGCCTCATGGTACTCAAAATGAGAGTGGAGAATCTGACCAAATCACCATTTTGAGTGAAGAGAAACAGTCAGAAAGAAATAATACTTTAAGATTTGGTTGTGAGCAAGAAGACTACAAGCCATCTAGGACAAAAAGCCACAGGGCGAATGTTGCTAACAGCAGCAAAAGTGCACACTTCAGAAGTTTACGCGTAACGCTGCCAAAAATATTTTCCCATTTCCCATTATTTCCCAATGTTTGGACAATACAGAAACACTTGAGAGAAAGTATGGATGTGGAAAGCTAACCATTTTGGAATTATCTCACAATCTGCCTCATGAGAAAATGTCTTTTTAAATATCCTTTAAGATAAGAGTACTTCTAGAGCATTTGAATTGTTATAATTTCCAGTTATTTACTTTAACTTGAATGGCTTCTCTGCTCTAGCTGATGTCTTAATGCAAAGTTACTACCTTACAGGGCCAAATGTACCGGGAAGTTACTGTAGCTTCCGATCACCTAACACAGAACACTTATATTACGAAAAATTAAAATTGTTCAGTTAATGAGAACCGTTGAATTTTCTTGAGATAACAACTGTCCAAAGTGAAAGATGACACAGCTAAAAGTCTTCTTATTACTCTATGCATTCAACAGAAGCTTGTGCAGTGCAAAAAAGTCTAACTATTTCTGAGTGGATAAGACATCACTTTTAGTCAAGTGTAAGCTTAAAAAAAAACCCAGACAAACAAGAATAACAACAACGACTGGACAAGTACCAGGAAGTATGACTGAAGAAATCTAATAAAAACTCCTGTCAGTACTTACAAGACATTCTTACCAGGTCAAGTGTCAAAAAAAGTTTTAGTAGACATTTTTGCAATATCAACCATTAAAAAATAGACAAGCTTATTGGGGGGCCTTTATAATAATGTTTAAGAATATGAATCTGAGAAAATAAATACTGTATATATAGATACAAGCTACCCGGAAAACAAGTTTTCCTTCTATGAGCTTTGGACAATACAGATGTCCAGTAATTGTAAAAACACCTTTGTATTTTGTCTTCTCTCTCTGCTTTGTCTTCAAGTGATCTAACTAGTTTTGCTAACCTTCTAATGTCTATACCAAGCTTGTAACAACAACTGAACAACAGCTGAAGAAACCAATCAAAGCGGTTCCTGGAAAGGTTTAGGGTGCTTTGTCGTGCAACATTTGGCGAAAACACAATACCGACACGTGCACCCTGATGAGTCAGTGGGACTCCCTACAGAGGTCAACTCAGTGGCACACTTCCTGCTGCTGTCCACCCCACATTACTCTTAAATCTTGAATAACAGCTGACCTTTGTCCTGGACATACATCAGTGCAGACTACTGAGGAATGTTTTCTCAGGAGGATGTGTCTCTGGTTGCAAAGGTGGGGGATGTACACCCCAGGAAGTCTGTGCTGTGTCTAACATCACATACTTACTAAATGTGTGATTTTGTTAATTGTGATTTTGTTTGAAAATTTAACAGCTGTTTTTCTCTTTCTGTGTTTCTCAATTCACTGTAATTGTCACCTGTTCGTGGACATTAATACTTAATAAGAAGCACTCCACAAGTTAACACAACCAATGTAGCTTGCAATCAAAATATCAACTTCCTCAAAAAAATAAAAAAATAAAATAGACTGGTGATCTTAAAGCCGGAGCAGTAACCTTCAAGTTTTCTTTTGATTACCAACATTTGTATTTCGTATTCTTTATATTGTGTACTGCAACTTATCAAAATTTTTGGTAATGTATTTAAATAAAATGCAAATTAAGACATAGGTGAACTAAAAACCTACTTCTAAGTTGCCAACAGTCCTTACTTATTGGTAGTCTGACAACAGTGAGGACTACGCCTGTATCTTAAAACACACACCTTTAGTGTATGTTTCATGTGATATTCACACACTGAATCTAGATTTTTTTTTAGTTTCTTTGAATCGACGAGTGTTTTGGATGCACAGCTTGTCTTGTACAATTCATGAATGGATTTCGGGGATTGCTGTTAAAATGAACAAGATTTTGCATACTTAGATAACTTACATGGAAAAGCTAAAAAGAAAATACCCTGTATGAGTCAGAGCTTGATCACACAAACTGACTCAAATAGCCTAAACATGACTCAGAGAATCTAAACAGGAAGGGGCAAATATCATGGCAACTTTTTCAGGTTTACTTTGTGTTGGCTGAGACAAGCAAACCAAAGCCAACCAGGAATCAGGAAACATTCATACTACTACCTCATGCAACCCCCCTCTTCTTATCCCCCCTTCCCCCACTCCCCCTTTCTCACCAGGAGGTAGGTTCAGGGCAGAACAGAATTTGTGTGCTGGACCTTGTAAAAGTACACATAGTGCTAACCATGAGACCATCCTTAGAAACATTACTCTAATCTTAAATTTTGTCTTTGCTAAGTGTTTAAAACACTAGGTCTGTTTATACTGAAACTAGTTTCTTTAACTTCCCTGATACCTGTCAGATAATATTACCTTTTCACAGAGACTGAATGGGCAATTTTTTCCAGGAGGGCATCCAGTTTTTGAAAATCCAGCAAATCGTTCGACTTGGCATGCATCTTGTAATCCATTTATGAACTCTTCTAAAAAGAAACTGAAGCCAAAAAACAAAAAACAAGAGCTCAAAATAATTATACAGAAGTTCAGTTTTCCTTTCCTCTTATCCAAAACACAGACAAGATTTATTCTTCAGGCTCCAGCATGTATACTAGAATCCCACAGAACATGGTGAGTAATCCTCAATGAAGTCCAAGCAGAGCTGGAGGGTGAGTGTTCCAGGAAAATGGCCCCAGCATGGAAACAGTTGGTCCAAGCATGGAGAAGAGGCTGGGGAAGCCTACAGCCGGCAGGCTGTGTTAGCTGTGTGAACCGGTCCGCTCTTTACCCCATCCCCCTTCCAGCAGTACAACGGCCCAGTTGCCAGAGGCTCGTCGCTCCATTGTGTGTCCTCTCCAGGGCCTCCCAAACTCAAATGATCACATGCGGCAAGCAGTCAGTGTATAAGGAAGAGAGATGTGGGTGAGAGAGTGGAGAAAGCTCTGATTAGATCCAGCCAGAGCACTTTATTCTCCTTAATCGCTCTCTCACCCTGTCCCTCCAAGAAGCAGACCAGCATGCAGTTACTCAACAGTAAAAAATGGCACTGCTGCTTCCTCATTCAGTACAAACTCAGCCCACACACACCCCTCCCTATGTGCTTCCCTCCTCCCACACCATGGCTCATTCCACCCCTCCCTTTTTCCCCCATCAATAGCTTGAGGTCCTTTTTCTCTCTCCTCTTTCTCCATTACACCTTTAACACCCCACCCCCTTCTTCTTGTCTTTTCCTCCGTCCATTTCATTAAGCCCATCCCCCATCATTTTCCTCTCTTATGAGTGATCATCTTTCTTAGCCAATTTATCTGCACTCTTTTTCATTTTATTGGAACAATTTATATCACAATTATTATTTATTCTCAAAACAATAAACTTTTCTTTAATTAAAAGTTTAAGAAGGAATCTGATACCGGCTAAACTCTGTCAACTAAACTAATTTCCCATAAATCACTACTCGTTATATTCATAATATGAAAGCCACACAAGGTGCAAGATAAAGGAGCAGAGGAGTTTGATAATAATGATCGAACATCATATTATATGTTTTAATTGTTAAGATAAAATAAAATCTAAGTTAGTTACCAAGAGTACTGTATCACAGCAGATGATTGAGTATGTGAAAAAGTCAACCACCAACATTTAAAAAAAAAAATTTTTTTTAATTATTTAAAATAATTATGCCAATTACTGTGTGTATCCTTGGCACCATGAATTTATTAGGTAACTTTTTTTAAATGTAATCAGCATTTCTGGACTTATAGTTTTCAAGTTTAGATCATCTAGTTACACTGAATCAATTTTCATCAAAGGATAAAACAAAATAATTTAGTTCAGACACACTTTAATTCTTCGTGGCCAGAAAAACACCAAGGACACAAGTAATTTTATTGATTATAATAACCAAATACTAACTAAAGGTACAAGTGCAACAACATACAGTAATAGCCAACTAGTGCATTGAACAGAGCAAAAACATGTTTCCTGTGTGATGACTGCAGAATAAGGGATCATTGTATCCACAGCTGCAGGGCAGTGCCAAACTAAAGATACAATCTGGACTGACAGATGTGTCACACAGAGACCTTTTATATCCACTACATACTGTCCAATGAACTGTGTTCATGCTGAAAAGGGGAAATTCAATAAGTACAGTATTTTTGTAATAATAACGTGTTTAAATAAAGTTTAGCAACTATGAAGTAAACTAAGTGAATGTACCATGACCAGAAACTAGGGATGCACTATACTGATAACTTCCTGTTTCCAGAAGCCAATACCAATAACTGATAACATACCTTGATATGAAAGACTCATGAGCAAATGTGTATTGAAGCCACTGACAAATCTGCAATTGCATGTTAATACATTTACAGAGAAACACAAACTTGCTTCTTTGTTGAAGTCATGACTTAAGCCATGCTCATTATATACATGTCACATTGCATGGCATCATGACTGTCAACTATTCTTTAAAAACATTATTCTGTCAAAGTTTTAAAGCTCTTGTTTCCTACGTGGAAAATGTTGGGTATGGCCAACCACCATTACTAAAATGATGCATACAACATACAGCAGAGATGGCTGATGTTAATGAATTTGAGGACGCTTCTAATAATCACCAGTGCACTTGAGTAGCTGGAATCTACAGGCAATAAAAGCAAAGAACATAGTGAAGGGGCAATTTGCCAACCTGACACAGGTGTGGGGTGGTAAAAATACTAGGATGTGTGAGGGTTGACCTGGGAGTGTTTACACTTTCCTTCTTCACTCTGGTATCCTCCCGAGTTCTATAACAGCTGATTGGGCATTGGATTAAAAAAGACTCAAACTTGACCATAGGTATATAAATGGGAATTAGTGGCTGTGTTTCTCTTTATGTGGCGCAGTGATGCACTGGTGTCCTGTCCATTTAGCCTCTCCTTTGCCCATTGTCAGCTGGAATTGGTACCAGTTCTCCCACGAACATGATTATGATTTTGCCAAAGGAGGTCATTACAACACGTTTACTTTATTCAGGCACTAGGGGGATGTACAGATTAATCGACTCGTTAATCAAATGTTTTGGATCAATTAACATGAACAGGGCTTCTTCTAGCAACAGGTGAGTGTGAGAGTTCACCATCCTAACTGACTTTGCTGAATACACAGCTTGAAAGCCTAGTCATTATAACAGTCTTGCTTTGTCAGTTTTTGCTTTTAGATTCTGATTTGCGTGTAAGAGCACAGGCACATCAACATGGGCTGGATTAAGGCTAACCCCGTGTCCCATGCTGGCTTGCCACTTGGACGCCATGCCTTTCGCTTCCATTCACCATTCAAGGCTGATCTATGCTAACTGCGAACTTATGTAAAATTGCTGGATGCAACTAAAAGACTAAAGGAGCAATTGGGACCCATCAGAATAGCATCCAGGAGAAGTTCTGATCTGCATTACCACAGTTCCCCTTGACAAGCTTTCATATGGTTACATGTGTGTCAACCATCCTGCATCAATAAGCTTTGAGATGAATACATGTACTGTTAGATATATATATAAACAGCGAAGGAGCTTCTTGTAAATGATATGCTGTGTGTCAGTTCGACTTCTTCATTGAGTAGATTATTGAAAAGACATCTGTCAGTTCTAGAAACCTCTATTTTGTTGATCTGTTCTGCTAAAAAGCTCTTTTTACAGTATGTTTTAAATAGCTTCACAGGCCTGCTACTGTCATTATGTCATACTGCAATGGCATCTTACTGACAGCCAGTGTTTTGATACAAAAGTGGTTATGCCTTTGATGTGCAAAGTGTATATAGGTAAATGCACACAATAAGCACTTGTAGAAACTATGATGTAGTTTGTGTGCTTGCTCATTTGTTTCCAGACAACATTCCTTTTCATTCAGAGGTCACTCACAACTAGGCCAAGGATGGTGTTACCATGGCAACTAAACCAGAGAGAACAGAAAAAAAAAAACAAGAAACAAAATTCTCCAGGGACATGAACATTTTGTATAATAATCAGATGACCTAATAATGACACCACACAGAAACCAAACTCAGACTCAAAGCTTTCATAGGGCATTATACAGGTAAAGAGCACATGGCTAATTAATAATTTTAATATCTACATTTGATAATCATGACACATAGCCATCAACTTTCCAAGATTCTCCAAAGTATGCAGGAGTTATAAAGTTGAAGTGTAGTGTCCACAAAATCCCCAATTCCAACAGGTAGGATGAAAAAAAACACAACTGGTTAAGTGTTACATCAAGTTTAAAGCCCGCCTAGATAATGTGGGGGAAAATAACTGACATTTAAACTTACATATTTAATTTCTGTGAAATTAAATAAATGCAAACCACATTTTACTTTTTAACAAAAATGTTGACTTGTTGATACGTTATCTAGCATATGTAGCAGTCAGAGTTCAGTTTATGTAATTGTTATCTAAGACGCACAACTTTGTGAATCAAAGCTGTTCAATTTGATCAGTTTGGGAAAATTCCCCCGCACGCCTCGACAAACAAGCGTATGGCTGTAGCCACGAACGTCTGTATGAATATACTAGAGGACCTTTTCTTAAACACTGCGTTTAAAAACATATTTTGCTAACAGTTAACTGCTTTACAATAACGGTGATCTCCACAACAAAAAGTGCAAAGGAGCATAACGCTAAGTAACGGGCCTTCCCTTGAATAATGTGAACATACCAGCCGGCTCAGAGCCATTGCTTTGTGTCTGTAATATTTAGCCACAGCACTCGCACAAACATGACCCTGCACATCTGTCCGTGACAGCAACAATTACAAGATGACGTTAAATGAAACGACTAATTTGCAAAGCAATTACTTCTTCGAGCGACTACCGTCGAGAAACCATGATCCTCACGTTAGGCCACAGGACATAAGATTATTGCCTGTGTTTCGCAATGGACGCCCTTGTAGTGCATACAAGCACGAATGTGTCAGTACTACCATATGTCAATACTGTGGCAGCAAGCTGTGTGGCCAGAATATGAGAATTCGATTTCTACTATGAACTCCCGTGACTGCATTCTCAGATAATAGTCCCAGACTGAGTGTGCGCCATCACCACCGTGACGCCGTCACCGTCTTCCACAACACAAGACTGTCTACAAGCAAACTGGTCATAGGCACCCAACACATAGTACATAACAGGGTTTATTTGCCTAATTTTGGCGTAAATCTGGTCAGCGATAAGTGAATCAGAGTTTAAACACCAGACAAATGCATATCAGACGTGTAGTTATTGTGTATTTCAGTAGTCAACTGCCAACTAGCATCAGCTAGCTAGCTAGCTAACCAGCCAGAACAGGCCGCCGTGCAACTGTCTCAGTGAGCGCCGGGCAAGAGCGCTTTAAACCTGAGCAACACTGGTACCGTGTTTCTTGTCGTCTACTTATTCATCTTACTGAGACAACATGGGTGACAGAATATTGTTTGAAACAACGGCGTTTACCTGGGTTTATCAGGTTGCCAGGGCGCGCGGGATCTTTCTCTCCGAGGATCCAGAACACCTCTCGTTGTCAGTGACGTAACGCGTACGTTTTCGCTAACAACGTAGAGTGCATCACGCAAGAGCAGTAGGGATGTATGAGATGCATGCATTTTTATCACTCAACTCAATAACTATTTCATACGGTTAAAAAACTTCACAATAAATCACTGCTATAATACAATTTGCTATGGAAAAATATGAGATGTCTACATTTTTACAGTTTGTATGTAAACAATACTGTCAAAAATAGTTATAGTATATTATTCAAAATTACAACATAAAACGTTTAAAATATACTAAAACTAGAACTTTTCACTTTTGCTTTTATTTTAATTCCATCAATTTCTTCAATTGCCATTAGTCATTTAATGGAAAACAAATCAAACGTGCCAGATAAAAAACAAACTAGTGAATTGTAGTGAAGTGGTGTAATTTATATATATGGAGTTTATATTTGACAAAAACTTTTTTTTTCTCAGAAAAATCTGGTTAAGACATATGTATGACATATATATTTATAAAGATATTATACACATAATAATCAAATAAAGGTTAATACCACAAGATAACTTTAAATGTAACCCCCAATTTAACGTATTGTATTTGGCTAATGTTAATATATTTAACATTAGCCAAGTACAAAATTAAATATTTTATGTTTGAACAAGGTAACCATATTCTACTTTTGACAAAAAAGTTGGAGATGTGGGCTGTTTAATCATAATAATAGCATATAAGTTCTTCCACAGTTGTTGCTCAATCAATCAGGGTGTCTTCTTTAACTCCTCTTGAAATTTATTCTCGACATCATCAGTTTTTTTTTAATTCAATCAATACCACATGGCATACATTGATGTGGGAAGTATGTTTTTCCCTTTGAGTTTTAAAGCGAAACTACATCATTGCATCTACCTTCTTTGTCTTTCACTTCTGCTATATATCTTTGTTGAAACAAAATCTTTCAAATCAGGATCTTCAGCATTCATGGACCACAGATGAGGACCGTTGTCATGTCTCCCTCCTGTGTGCTGAATGTGACAATGTTGTTCTTCCTCAACGTTGAGATAGAACTAACAAAACTCCAACATAGCTGACTCTATTATTTATGCAGTTCACATTAAGCACACCATTTTACATCTGTTCACTGTGCCATTAATTATTTTAATAATTGATGGCACATTATATTTTAAAATAAAATGAAAAAAAATCAGCCTTAAATGGTGATGTAATACTGTATATGTACTGTATGACATATGTTAATGGATTTGTGACGATAGGAAATCGGTCTTTAAGCCATTTGCTCATTTGCTGTAAATATGCACAACATTTGAATAGTTCCTGTCGGAGTGAAATTAAATTGTTCTAAAGATGCATATAATGTATAATATTTTTGTATTTAACATTTTGTGCTGCATATTATAACTATACTAGGAGCATGATTTTTTTCTCTACGTTATTATCCTTGGAGTAAATTGAAAACTAATTATAATTGATCATAAATACAAATTTAATTTAAATTAATCTGAATTTGTTTTCTTACCCATTAGGTGGCAGCATAAGACTGTGCTGATATGCGCTTGAAAGGATAGAAGGAGAACTATGACATTTGACCTGCGTGATGACGTCAGGAAAACCAGGAAGTCGAGCTTTTACATGTATCGGTCATAGTGGTTTGGGATTGTTTACAATATAGATTGCCCTCATACATAAGACTTTTCTTTCAAAATGGGTGTTAAAATTGAAATTTTTAGAGTAAGTCACAAGTATAGCAATCATAGATTGAAAGGTTTATAACAATACGAATTGACCTAGCAGTGATGTTTCGTCATGGTCTTTTAATGCTGGTATGTATCAATTATTATTTATTTAAAATGTTTATTTTGCGCAGATGGTGCTGTATCTGACGTTTCCTGTGACCGTGTTTTGGATCTCAAATCAAGCTGAGTACTTTGAAGAATACGTTGTTAAGAGAAAGGTCGGTTTCACTTTTCAACATTAACATGTAAATAACAATTCATCAGACTATGTTTAATTAAGTAGCCAATATCTTTTTTATGTCATATTGTAACATCTAGAAAGAGATCTTTCCACTTAACGACGCAGAGCTTGTAAGTATAATACACAATTATTTTAAAAGAATGTATCACCGATGTCTCACTATTTTAAATTTGCTCTTTTAAACTAACACAGTGACCTACGTACACCAGTAGAATGATTGTAAACAACAATGAACAGTGATACTAAATTTATTCTTACCTTAAATTATTTCGTTCATATTATGTTTCCATCTAGAATTATTTTAACCCGCCAATTAGTTTTGTATTCACAATTTTATTGTTTCAAAAAAATGCATATCACGTTTGCAAATCTGTTTATAATGTAAAAAATGTTGTGCTTTTGTTTGATTTCAGAGAAAAGAGCTGGAAGACTTTAAGGAAGAAATTCGCGCTCGTAGGGAAGAACGATTGTCACAAAAAATGGCTATGGAATCTGAAAATTCAAGGAGAAAATGAAAAATATTTGCAAAACAAAACTGGACTGGAGTGAGATCCATTAACGGCACTCTTTAACAGAGTTCACACGTGTAAAAATTAGCCTGATGAAATTTGGTATCCATATGTATACCCAAATGGCCTAATGTCATTGCACCTTTTCATGATTGAGTGGCCATATTACAAAAGAAATATCAGTATTTATGTTTGCTCCCAAGTTACTCAGATTTTGTTTGTGTCATATAATAAATTACAACTTGAGTTTATTCATGGATTTTTTTGCATGTAAAATGTATTTTTCTGCTATTGTGAAATTACATTACAATACTTTATTAGTATTTAAACAGTACCAATACTGTTTTATATCAAAACATTATATATGTGTAATATATACATCTATATATGGTTTATATAGATGTAAATGCTTGTTCTTTGCTTTGTGTTTAAACTATGCAACATGATTTCATCTGCTACAAATAGTTCATTAAACAGCAGGGGGCAGTAAGAACACGTGTCTTAATCAGAACCATGTACACGTGGTTCTATACAAATGATTTCAAAGACAGAAATTATATTTCAGTAAGTTAACAATGCATCAATAAACCTCGAAAAACACGTTTTTTAAATGATATCACCACTATTCTCATGATATTTTATATAGTATACCACACACAGTAAGTTGATGTTGACATAAAATTACGCTGTGGTCCAATAACTTCAGTAACTAGAGGTGATAAATTTCAATATGATATTAGGTTTCCCAGATTTTGACAGCTATCTGTGCTATCGAAGGTGTGAAAGTAAAGCACTGAAAGGACTGGATGGATTAGAAGTACTGATTAAACATGCAATAAACAAGTCAACTACTCATCCATCCTAATGAAGAGATGACATCTTACCGCAAGGATTATCAAATGACACTTGCATATTTGGCCTTGAATTTGAATGCTCATTAAAATGTCCGACAGCCAGCGATAGAACCTGGAGAGTATTTCTTTTTCAGAATGGTTTAGAACTTTACTTATCTTGGGACTATTTCAGACTTATAATATTACAGAACAACATTTAGTTATGCAATGAATTAATAAAACATGTTCCTCCTGATATATGTTAATAGTCAAGTAAATTAATTTAATAAATATCAATGGGACTTTTGGCTGGTCGTAATTAAATGCATTTTAAGTTATACTGTCTTCGCTTAAAGCTGCCCAAGCTTCCCCTTGGTGATGGTTAAAAGCAGAGGCTCAGTTTCGTTGTATTCCCGTGGTGCAATGACAATACAGACCATAAATAAAATAAAATAAAATAAACAAATAAAATAAAAGACTGATGCCAAATGTTTTTTAATTACTTGGATGTCCCAACGGCTGTCTAGACGGTAGGCGGCAGTATTTCTCTGTCAAACCAATGGACTGTCATCATATACAGCATATGACAAGGAAGTGTCCAACTAGCCTGCTGTCAAGATGGCACCGACTGGACTGAAAGCGGTAGTTGGGGAAAGTAAGTGACAATGGGCTTTTTACAGATCTGCTTTCATTACAATACTACTGACTAACACTCAAATTTGATGAACTGGAGGCCGACTCTAAAGCAGTTTCTCAAACTGGGGCTAACAATAAAACAGGTACATTGTTTTCGGAAGACTTCTTCCTGTCCTGGTCACACTTCCTGACCTAAATACGTAATATCAGGACGGAATTTAATTAAAATCGCAGTTTAAGCCTGGCGTATTTCGTAAAGAACACTTGATGATGAGCGAAATTCGACTAAGGGGCCTTCTCGTGACAATGTGTTATTGTTTTTACTTTGAGGCTAACGTTAGCGAGCTAACCAAGAAGGAAGCGATGAAATTAACATTTTCACTGTGTGATTTATTTAACATTTACAGAATAAAAATACGTTTGATGCTTTTTCAATCTTAAACACACAAAATAGTAAACAAACTATATTATTGTATGTGATAACAAAGCAAATTTACGTCTTAGATGTTTTAACTTTAACTAATGTGGAAGGGTCGTCGCTACAAAGATAATACCACGAGAACCTGTCATCATTTTACAATACCTGAGAGTAGGTCACTTACACAAGCCCTCGTATATTCAATATTTAAATGTCATTGTAATCACAGCGCATTGTCTGTTAGGTATAGAGTAGGTGTGTGGTGAGAACACACCCTGACTCGAATGCTCGAAACTTCAAATAGATAGTGGACTGGTAATACTGGAAACCCTGACCTTCCATGGCATTCACACATCCGACCATTATTTTCTTTCAAAACGTTTTTATACGTACAGTATATAGCTTAAGCATGTTGGTACTGAGGCACATTGCCTATTCTACAATAAATCAAGACAATTCAAAATAAAGCATAGAAGGGACTGGAAGAAGCAAGCATAACAAAACACAAAGACCAGGATTCTACAGTGCCTGCTTTAATGTGGAGAAGCCTATTTACATAGAAGTAACCATATGTTTTACATCCCCATATGGAACTGTAAAAATACTATTATTATTTAGGGTTAGTTATTTAGGATTTTTTTATATCTTAAATTTGCAGTTGAACAATATATAAAAACAATCAATTATTTATAAGATGTGACACTGGTTTGGTATAATATGTGAAGAAAATTGATTGGTAAGGAATAAGCAAATTTAAAAACATCTCCGGAAGTATTGGCTGTGCGTTTGTTTAGGTTTGAGAAGGAACTTAAGAGACGACAACACAGCTTTGGGTCTTCCGTTTTTTGAAGTATTCACACTTCCTTTTTATAGACAGTGACATTGAAGTGTGACAAGCTTTTGTCATGCACACAGTGCTCTGTTCTTTGTCTTGGGTGCCATCTCGTATGATTATTTTTTTTCTTTCCAACAGAAATCCTCAATGGAGTCATCAAGAGTGTGAGGAAGGATGGAGAATGGAAGGTGACATTTTTGCAGTGGGACCTAGGAAAACCACTGTTATTTATTTGAAGATTTATGACGCTTTACCTCATTCATTTCAGGTTCTTATTGTGGATCATATGAGCATGAGAATTCTGTCCTCATGCTGTAAGATGTCTGATATTCTGGCAGAGGGTGTCACAAGTAAGTTTGAAGAGAATGTATGATCCAAAAACCTCACACAAGTAATCATACTGTTTGTCTCATTTTACATTTTTACACATTTTACCTAAATTAAATTCAGTTTATCCTAAAATGAATATGCAGTGTTTTCTAATGCAATTATTTTACATTGATTACCAAAAAGGTACATTGTGTATAAAAGTAATGTTTTTCTTTGAATATTGACTACAGTGTCATTACGCCTACACTGGCAGTGTTTCTAAAATATTTACTTGTTGTTTTTGTCTTTTCAGTTGTGGAAGACATCAACAAACGTAGGGAGCCCATCTCTAGCTTGGAGGCCATTTATTTGATTTCACCAGTGGAGAAGGTCAGCTCTTGGCTTTGTCCACTATGTTCCACCTATAATGGGATTTTTTTTTTAAATGTCTCTTTAAACTGAATATTTTTGTTTTCTTTTTTCCATTGCAGTCTGTTCATGCGCTTATTAATGACTTCAAAGATTCTGCTCTGACTTACAAGGCGGTGCATGTCTTCTTCACTGACAGTAAGATTGTATTGTCTGTCTTTTTATGTATTTATATAAATAGTGCAGAAATGTATTGTTTTTGATAGCAGTCTTCATTATCATTGCCTACAGCTTGTCCAGATGGTCTCTTTGCTCAGATTGGAAGATCCAGAGTTGCAAAGGTTGTGAAGACCTTAAAAGAAGTCAATGTTGCCTTTCTCCCTTATGAGTCTCAGGTTTGAACATGTTTCACACTAATTTCAATAGTTCGTTGTCGTGTGTTAGATCAATGTTTGTTTATTTTTTTAAATGCATTTGTAAGACTTATCGTAATATGGAGAGGTAGACAAATTCTCTGTCCTCCATTTTAGAATCACAGGGTTTAAATGGACATTAAACAGTAAAAGTCAGCTTTTTGAAACTGAAGAATAAAGGTCAAATCTGTGGATGGGTTACTTTTCATGATATTTTTATATTGCTTGTAATTACTTTGTGTGTAGTTCATGTTGTGGACAGGTATACAGCTTGAGTTTGGCCTACATAATAAAGACAAATTTGAAGTATTCTCTGTTTCCCTCTCTCCTGCAGGTTTATTCCCTGGATAACCCAAGCTCCTTTTACTATTTCTATAGCTCAAAGCCAAATGATGAAAAAAATAAAATCTTGGAAAATCTTGCTGAGCAAATTGCAACTTTGTGCGACACTCTTAAAGAGTATCCTGCAATCCGTTACTACAAGTAAAAAAACCTTTTATACAGTTTCATTAATTTCTGTCTGATTTATATGCTGACTATATAAAATGACATGTTGTGTTGTAGAGGTTCAGAGGAGAATGCTAGATTGGCTGAAGAGGTCCACCAACGTCTTATTGCCCACAAAGCTGACAACCCAAGCATGGGAGAGGTAGAATTGATCTGTATCTTAGTGTTAATTAAATTATTATTTGTTTTTTTATTTTTATTTTTTACATCTTTGCTGTACCTTTTGTGGATTAACGAAGTGTCATCTTTCTTAATGCCTTTCAAAGACTAACAGAAACTTTATCTATAGAAAAATAAACCTAAAACACATCTGCCCACAAAAGCCACATAGCTCAACATACATACTGTGTAATTTGATCATTCCTAGAACATTCTACATTCTCACAACAAACCACACCTGTTCAAATCAATCACGTTGTATAAGCGAGACCGCTTTTCTATGCTAAGTGTTTTCTTGCTTCACATTTCTGTGGGTTGTTTTCTTACGCTTTGCTTCATCTTTGTCTCTTTCCAACTGGTCTTTCTTTCTCAGCTGACATTTCCTTGCTCCTGAGATGACTCTTTACAGGCAGGTATTGCTGTTGTCATTCACAGCCCCAAGCACCTATAACTGTACTGAAAACCTTACAGCATGGCAAATCATCAGTCTAAAACAGGACAATTATTTAATGCACACTATACAAGTAATTCTCTTTGTCTTTGAATTTGATCTTGAACCACTGGATGACAGTTTTTTTTAAATGAATGGTTCCAGGGTGCAGATAAGGCAAGATCACAGCTTCTGATTGTCGATCGTGGATTTGATCCCATCTCGCCAATTCTACATGAGCTGACTTTCCAGGCCATGGTCTATGACTTGCTAGATATCAAACAGGACATCTATACGTGAGTGAACGTATAGAACAAATCTTTTTTTTTTTTTTTTCTACAACCAAAGGACTGAAGGACTTTGTCCATGCAGTAAGACCGCTTCTGTTTTTGCTGAGTTCATATTTTCTCTTCTGTTAAAGGTACCAAACAACAGGCATTGGGAATTCAAAAGACAGAGAAGTGTTGCTGGATGAAGATGATGAGCTTTGGGTTCAGCTCAGACATATGCACATCGCAGATGTCACCAAGTGAGTCTGGTTCTAGTGCATTAGTATGTTGGTATTACTCACTTGTTGTGCACCTACAAAAACCATCAACATTTTGACTGATTTTCTTTTTTAATGTTTTGTTGCAGGAAAGTGACTGAGCTGCTCCGTACCTTTTGTGAGAGTAAGAGAATGTGCACAGACAATGTGAGGACTAACGCCCATTCATAATTTCTCCCCTTTTACAATGGTTATACTTTATCTTTGTGTGATTATATATTTATTTACTACAATTATTTAAATTTTAGGCTAACATCAAAGATCTATCTCAGATGTTAAAGAAAATGCCTCAGTATCAGAAAGAGCTCAGCATGGTGAGTGAAAACTATTTTATACAATATAAAATAATAATTATATAATTTTAACAAAGAGTCTTAACTGAGTTAAAAAAAAGTACTATCTCTTTCTGTTTTCTTTCCACCTTTACAGTACTCGACTCACTTGCACCTCGCTGAAGCTTGTATGAACAAATTTAAGGTCTCTCTTGATAAGCTGTGTGCAGTAGAACAGGTCAGTTCTCATCTTTACTGTACAGCTGACATTAGTGATGCTAACATGTCCTAAAAGAATTATATTTATGATAAAAAAATAAACAAGTTCATATTCGTGGGTCTTTTTATAAATTGAGGTAAACGGCCCTTAGGTCTTTTTTTTTTTTTTAATTACAAGGGATCATCTGTAGTTCTCTACTGTGTTAACCACTGAGGTTAAGTACCATTTAGAGAATATCTGTCATGGAATCACTGCATTTCACTCAGACCACAACTAAGTGACCCTGATGTGATGGTGTCTTTATTTATGCCACTAACACGGTCTAGTATTTATTTAATGGAGAATAGTAATCGTAATATTACATAAGAGGCTTGGCGTCGGATGTCAACATCTGTATCTCCACAGGGACGCAGAAGAAGCTGTTATATCATTAATAAGTGTAAAGGCATTTCAGTAACACGTACATGTGATGTGACGTAGAAATCCTTCCATCAGCACACACTTGGATAAAGTCCAAGCACAAAATGGTGCACAGTCCTTGTATGTTGTCTTCATGTGACAGTTGTCGTTTGTCTCCTTCAGAGGACGTGCCGTGCTTTACATAGTCTTAAGTAAACCGGAAGCAATGAATGGTTGTGGCATTATAAACACAAGTGTTAATGGGGCTTTTTGTGCCAGTGAAAGCACTAATGGAGTTCCAGCATGTCTGAAAGCTGCCTTTTTAATCCCAGAGCTATTTTTTGGCTCCAGCAGAGACACTGATCCAAACAATTGCCACACTCCTGTCAGCACTGCCTTGTTTCAAGTGCTCTACATTGTTAGGGAAACCAAAGACCAATTTGTTTGTGTTGCTTTGTGAACTAAATGATCTGCTGTAACCCTCTGCACCCTGTTGGCACTGGTCACCTTTCCTGACATGATTTAGATAAATAAATACATTTGTGAGGAAGTCTAGCAAGAAATACAAGGAGAGCACACCTGACTTGGATTGACAAAAATGAAAATCCCTTGATCAAATACGTAGTAAGTATAAAACCCCAAATCATTTTCATAGGATTTGTTAAGCCTATTAAACTGGTTGTAGGTGTAATTCAGTGCAACTACAAACCTTACTTAGAGGACAAAGGGTTTAAGGTATTTGTGACTATAGCTGGACCCTGAAACTCATCAAAGCCAAAATGATGTTCTAACTGTGAGTATCCTCTACAGGACCTGGCAATGGGAACTAACGCACAGGGAGAAGCTCTCAAAGATCCAATGAAGAGCATCGTTCCTGTTCTCCTGGACAAAGAAATCCAGGCCTACGACAAAATCCGCATTATATTGCTGTACATTTTCCACAAGAAAAAAGGTGTGGTCTCTATCTGTACACAATCTATTAAAATACAATGTTCTTTATTGTGTTGCACATACCATATTCCTCTTCTTGTTGCTAGTGACCAAGTTAATAGGTAGAGTTAAAGAATTCTTTGTCTTCACAATTTTAGTAGGCGAGTAAACAAGGGTGGGACCCACCTTACAAGTGTGAATCTCAATGACTGACAAAGTGTGAGTGTTATTTTCTGAGGTCTGGGCTTTGCTCCACACCCCTGTCATCATGATTTTGTGCTAGCAGTTATGATGACATCATCGGCCAGGGCAAATCTCTAGGCTGAACAGATACCCTCAGTGTCTCCAGTGTCAAATTCAATTTGCCATGGTCTTCCTGCCAACAACTGCATGTCTGGAGTGGCCATGTGCAACTCAAACTGCTGACAGAATTTACACCGGCAGAGGAGACTACGAGTTGTGGCAGGACGGTCATAACATAACAACAAATCTTCTTATTCATGTAGGAATTGGAGAGGAGAACCTCTTAAAGCTCATCCAGCACGCTAACATTCAGCCAGAGAGCAACATCATAACCAACCTGCAGAACCTGGGCTGTAATATTATATCTGGGGTAAATTTGCTGAAGAATAATGAATTGTATGTACTTTGAATGTACTGCCTTCAAATTGTTAGCCCTGTATTTTGCTAGGGTCGCAACGCCGGGAAAACACTGCCAGAAAGAAGAGAGCGTACAGAAAGCACATACGAGCTCTCTAGATGGACGCCCATCCTCAAGGATGTCATGGAGGTAGAAAGGCCAGGAACATTTTTGCAGGTCGTTTTCACGGCCACTCGTCTGCCCAGTTTCCGTCCTTATCAATTCTTGTCTTTCACTTGTAGAATGCCATAGAAGACAAATTGGACAGGAAGCAATGGCCGTTCATCTCTGACCCTGCTCCCATTAACACGACCCAGACTACAGTCAGGTTTGTGCTGGAACTTCTATTTCTATTACACTTCAGCTTCGTGTCAAGTTTTTAAAAACACAAAATGCTTTTCTCAATGAACCAAGGGAGGAAGGAACCAAGTGCAGTCGCCCCTCAATCGAACAAATGAAAAAGATATTGATATTTAAATTAATTTGCTTAGCAGAACCTCCACCTGCAATGGCTTCCTGTGGCGGAGAAACACAGAATTAAAGTATTGTAGTAAAAGCATTTGGTGTAATTTTTGGCTGGAGGTAAAAAGGTGAAATGAAGATCATTTTTTAAATACTTTTTAATCCCTTGTAGGACGCGCCACTGATGGAACTGGGTTTAGCCATAATCTATCTAATGGACAATTGCTATTTTTATATTGCGAAGAGTCTAGGGCTATTCATTTGTAAATATAGTTAGTGAAAAAAACAGACATTTAATTGAAAAACCAATTTTTGTTTTCCATAGCTGAACCCATTGCAAATTAAATCACATCAGCCAGAAGTTTGTGGCAAAATAAACAAGTATTTATTTCTATTATTTTTCTGTTGCTTTTAAAGGGACATGTTGCTGTCTAAGAAGCTTCTAGCACTTCGAAATACAGTGATGCATTGTGCATTGTATTATTCTAGGCTATGGAGAGTATTGCATTCTTGGTCTGTTGTACTGGAGACATTTTCAGTTACTCAACAATGGTGATGGTCCACAGTATGGACCTCTTTGAGGTCTGTGTAGGCTACACGTGGTCCTCAAGCTGCTATTTGAATGGGCTGGTTGTATGTTTAAACCTGAATCGGGTGGTAGGCTAAGCTGTTAATTGGGCTGAAAACAATTTGCATGTCTAGGCATAAATGTAATGGCTCAGATTCTTAGCAGAGACCTATAATAATTAATATTATAATACACTGCAATAGGATTGTATCAGGGATTCACATCATCATTTCTATTTCAATGTTTTCTTGGAAAAACAAAATAAGTCAATGAAACTTGTTTGAGCTATTAAAAAAACAGACCACAGCTTGTGTATTTGCTGCTGAACTGTATTTGTAATTCTCTTACAGCAGTGCACGTTTTGGGCACTGGCACAAAAATAAAGCACCCACAGAATATCGCACTGGCCCCCGGCTCATCGTCTTTGTGATTGGTGGAGTGTCACACTCTGAGATGCGCTCCGCCTATGAACTCACCAGAGCAACTCAAGGAAAATGGGAAGTGCTGATTGGTAAGTGATCGTCACTGAAGAGTCCAGAGCTCATACACTCTAATGCTGTTGGATAAAATGTCCTTGATTTAAGTTTTTTTCAACAGGGTCCTCTCACATCCTGACTCCCACCAACTTCCTTGATGACCTGAAGAGCCTTGACCAGGTTCCTAACCCTGACTGTTAAATGGTTAGACACTCAACAGGGAGTAGCACACTGGAATAAAGGGTTTAGTTGTTTATTTAAAATCAATGAATCTTTGACATTTGAAGTGAAACATGTAGAGAACCGTTTATATGTAGGTATGGAGAGAAACACGTGTGATTCTTTCTTATTTTAGAACATTATATTTTATTGTTTTCGTAAACCTCTGATCTGTAGACCGCTATGATTACAATTGTAATAAAATATAAAAAACAATATTGATATTATTATGATTGCTGAATTGTTGACCTTCAAATCCTTATTTTTGCTACTGTGTATTTAATTTGTCACATTTTATACTCAGAATTGCGTGAATTCCATAATATTAATCATCTCACTCGAACTCTCATTCTCGTGAAATGATAAACATAGGTCAGTAGGGGTCGTGACATTGTTTTGTTCCTCTTTATCTTAGAAATATAACAACAGAGAAATTGTCTCAACTGCTGTTCGCGCTACCTTGCACTTTCACTATGTATGCTATTATATTTCGGGGAGGAAGTGGTTGGTTGGTTGGAAATTAAAGAAAATTGAAATTAATTTTCAAAAAGTCTTGTGTTTTATTTTAACAGGAAAAAAGTTCAGGAAAGATCATCAAAACATTGAATAAATCTAATGTTGAAAGTCTACTTACACCAGTAAATGGATGTGTTAAATTCTTCATTCATAATTTCCATTTTTTTTAAGTTCAGTGTAACTTGCTCTTTCATTTCTTTGTCAATAAAAGCAGGGATTTACTGCATGGTTTATTTAGCGATGGGCCTTCAAGCAAAGTGTCAAATCCATAAGACAGAAAATGAGCACCGATCAGTAGAAGAGATGATCCCTCTACATGTGACAGATTATGTTTTCATCTGGGATTACAGATGGTAAAATTCACAAACACTGGCTGGGGTCCTAATGGCAATGGGTTAATACTTAGGACTTAGCTCCATTTAAAAGCCGTTTGCCAAGCCATGTGCTGGAGGCATTTGATGCAGCATGTATTGGACTATTTTACACTGAGAGATGCAGTAGTAGCTCTGCAACAAAACTGTTTTGTTTTGGGGGGTTTAATAGCAGGAGTACTTTTCTGAGTCTTCATTCAAGATTTGTTTTATTTTATATGTGGGCAAACATTGAGACTATAAAAAAATGTATAATGTATGATGGATGCTACGGATTCACAGTTGGAAGTGAACCTCGCCATGATGGTAAGTAGTTCAAAATTCAAAAGCTTTACCTAACATTTTATTAACATTGTTGTTTTTATTATTATTTGAATGGAATATTTTCAATGCTTTTAGATATTTTCATTCCAATTAAGAAAATGAAAAGATACTGATTATTATTATCTTTTCTTTTTTTGTCAAGAAAATACACAAGTTGTTAGAGTTGACACACGTTACTATTTTGCCTAATATTCTCCAGGAATTGCTGGAAGGAAGATCCCAAACACCGGATAGTAAGGAACAATGCCTTGAAGACATGAGCTTGGCACCACCACCAGCTAACCATCAGGTAAGAGTGCACAAGTTGACCCTTCACAGGTTTTATGGGGAAAGTTTCAACAATGTCTAATTCAATTTAATTTTCAGGAACCCAACAGCGATGTGCACCACGGTTCTGCCCCACACATCTCTGTAACGGAAAGTACTCCTGACAGAACCAGGAAGCTTGTGTTAACAGTCAACAAACTCCAGGTTCCTTCGGAGTACGACTGCTCCGAGTCCATGAAGGTTTGTTCTATCTGTTGTTCAAACTGTTTCAATCACTTTTCTGTTGACAGGGTTTTTAAATTTATTGTGACCTTGTCTTGTGCAACAGGAAGAATTAGCCGATAAACAACAAAAGTTAATCAACACGATCCGCCACGGTCAGCGAGGGCGCATGGAAGATCAACGCTGTTCGTTGAAACCCAACAGTAGAAGTGCTCCGTGTACACCAAACAACAGGGAAAGAAAAGTGTCTGAAAACCCAGGTGATTTCATGTCTTTTTTCAAATTTTTATTTTTGAAACATTTCCTGAAATGTAAAGAATTTGCCTCATACTTTCAGGGTATTTCACATAATTTCTTTTTATGATTGACTTTCTTAGGTCCAGATTCTGAACTGTTTTTCAATCTTTTGGCCAACACGCAGAGCCAACGGCTGGATGACCAGCGGGTGTCTCTTCCGTCTGTACCAGGGTTACAGAAGGAAAACGCCTCATCACCTGCAGTGACAGATTCGAGCTATCTATGTTACATGGTCTCTAAAGTCCAAGTCAGTAATATTACTGAGAACAAACAAGCAATAAAATGTTTACCGTTTATATGTAAGACATTTAATGTAACCCAAAACAAAGCTACCTTTTCTAGACAACAATATTATTTCTTGAACAACTAGATGTCATTTTTGTGTATTTAGCTATGGACTGCTTCTCTAATCTGTCTTTTTTAAAAGACAACGTGACACTTATACCAAAACCCATTCTATGGACTGTATTGAAGGGTTCCAGAATTGATGACCAAAGGTGCTCGATGCCTCAACTCCCAACCAAAGACACCCTGACCTCACCGGAAAAAATCAAACCGTTGTCTGATTCATCCTCGACACGTTCGGCCTCTTTCAGTCCCAGCTCAAATATAGAGCGACCGAAGAGTAAGAATAAAACTCCTCCAAAAGAGGTAAGTGTTTTATATAATTGTTACTGGAGCAAACCTTTTTTTTTTGTTAATAAGATGTACTGTAATCGTGATATCTAGGGTTTGTTGCCAGATGAACGGGAGGATTTTTTTAACTTAGTCAGCCAGTCCCAGCGCAGTCGAATGGATGAGCAGCGATGTGTCTTAATGGCCAGTCCACAGTCCACCCCCAAACACAAACCTGGTTGGAGCACCGTTCCCACAGGTACGAATCCTAACATGTATGCCCTTTATATTTTTATGAAGTAGAGTCATTTCAAATCTCTGTCATTGTTTCTGTTGCTCCAGGACCTGGTTCTGAGACATTTTTCACAATGCTTGAAAACTGTCAAGGCAGACGGCTTGATGATCAGCGTGTGTCTCTCGTTACCTTACCTGGGATACAGAATGGAGGTTCAACATCAACATCAAACAATGCAGATGCAAGCTACTTATGTTACATGGTCTCAAAAGTCCAGGTTGGTAAAAAGCTCTGTGTTAAAACACAGTCTGACACCCATAGTCAGCTATGAAGCCTTTAGCCAATGGGAATCATGTAGCTGTTAACAGAATTGTCTATCTTAGTGTTTCTCAAACTGTGGTATGCGAGTGCTCGCTGGTGGTACGCGGGGAAAATATTATATATTTTCACATTTACATTTTCAATTAAATAAATCTGAAACATACCATGCACAATTAATACAACATTTAAACATAAACATCTTTCTAAACATTTCCAAACATCTCTCCTGTGGTGGAAGCTAATAGGGAAGGCCTCTGCTGCTATATTCTACTGTTGATCATCATGGTGGTACTCAGAGAGCTCAGAGAGATGTTTTCTCAGGTGGTACAGAGTAGAAAACGTTGGAGAACCACTGGTCAATGTAACATCAACATCAGTTCTACCATACCATGTGATGTTGAAACTGTCTCCTTTATCTTGGCGTGTTGTACAAAAGAAAACAATAGACCACTATAGCACTGGAATGAGTTTCATTTTTTTCCCACAGGGGTCACGGATGGATGAACAGAGATGCTCTGTGCCCCAAACCATGAGGAATGCTGGGAGCACATCTGCTCAGCTCAAAGACCAAACTAGTGCAGACTCATCTGATACAGCTCCACGAAGGTCTCTGTCCTTTAACAAGGACAATCCTGACAAACCTCGACAGGTGAGATGTCATACTGTTCGGTGCGTAGCTTGTACCAGTGACCACCAACTGGTGGCCTGCAGGCAGAATCCAGTCCACCGAGCTATCCGATCCAGTGAGGATCAAAGAAATCAGGCCCTCTGACAAATATTGCTGGTCACCCCTGGATTATACTATAGTTCTGTGTGCTTGTACAAGTTTTCACAGTTTTTTTTGTCTCTCCCTTTTTCAACTTTTAGGAAGCTTCCCCAACAGAGCAGGAACAGTTTCTCAAAATGATTAGCCATGCACAAAGTGGACGTATGGACGAGCAGCGTTGCTCCTTACAGACCAGTAGAAGTACACCCGCCACGCCCATGCACGCAAGACATGCTTTAAACAATGAAACAGCAGGTCAGAATGCACACGTGTGTTCTCTGCCGGGGACGTGTCTCTGTTGTAACTCATGAGTTTCTGTAACAGGTGCAGAGGCGGATGCATTGTTCAAAGTCATTGCCTCAAGTCAGGCAAAACGGCTAGATGATCAACGCGTGTCCCTTTCTACGTTGCCAGGAATTGGTGTGAGTTCAGGAGCGAAAGGAAACTCAAAAGCTGCAGCCTCTGTGAGTCACGCAAAGGAAATTGTACTTTAAGTGGCCTGGCCTAGAATATTTTAAGAACAGCTAGTGTAACCTTAAATTCTTTAAATGAAACTATGGTCTCATCTATATTTGCTTTCTAATACAAAAATGTTTTTATTTTCGCCCAGGCTTGTCCACCAGTCATCACTGTGGCTGAAAGTACACCAACTTCACCGAGGAAGAGTCGACCCGTCGTCTGCTCTCAAAAAATCTTGCCAAAATCTGCTTCATTTAGTCCAGGAACAGATTATCAGAAGAATCCTAAATCTCCAGGACAGGTAAAATTATAACTTCATCAAACCTGTAACTGTGTCTTTTGTCATGTAACTTTGAGTCTACATTGTTTACATTTTAACTGACATAAACAGATAAGGATCTGTTTTCAAAACTTTTATTTAGAAGATATAGTGAAAACACATTAGGATTCAAGTTTTTATTTATAGCCTGTAACTATTGTACAGAAAGAAACTGTGTGATTTAAATAACTTGTTTTTATAGGTAACATTGCAGTTATCATTCAGTTTTACACCACAACAGGTAAGCTGTAATTCTACTCAGGTCCAGTTATTGGTTATTGTCATGTGTTGAGTAATGCTTATTTGACCCGTTCTCTGCCAAAGGCACAAGAGAGCGCTGATCAACCATGTTCATTCCCAGAAGTCTACCTCACTCTTGGAGCCCCAGGAGATCATTTTGTGATTCCCTTGAGCCAAGCACCTTGCAGACCTCTGTCCCTAAACTTAAATCTTGTCCCTAAAGAGGACTTTAAGTCAAAACACCACTCTCCGAGCCACGCAAGTCCTAAGGGGTCTCGTTCTGGACCCTCATCTCCAAACACAGTTACAACTAGAAATGCCTCTCCTGCCACTCCAAGCCCACATGAGCACAGGACACTTGTGAGCAGCCCTTTTACTCCAGATGAAGACTGCTTCTCTCTGATTGAGAAGATACATACAGCTCATTTACAGAATGTGATGGCTCACGGAGGACAAAAGTGTAAAAAAGACCCTGGCAAGGGGAAGGAAAAAATTGAACAAGATAAAGGAAAAGGAGGTGGAAAGAAAGATAGGAAGAATGGCGGCAATAAATAAAAATCAATATTATATCATAATATTGTGAATACATTGGTTCATTTGGTGGTATTTTAAAGAGCAAAACATTATCATGAACCTTTTTCAGGTGGCACTTGTACATAATGAGTAGCTCTTACAGGAAAATTAGTTTAAATTATTCTGTTTTTATTTAATTTTTGAATATTAGTCACATTTTCCCCAGTTATTTCTCCCCTTTTTGGTAGAAGCATTTAAAATGTGTTTACAGTGTGTATACGTCAGTGAGTATTATTTTTTAAAAGCAAAAGCACTGTAATAGTAAAATGCAAATGACAAAAATAACAATTACAAATTGGCTTTTTTCTTCTTAGCAATGTTGAATAATAAAAGTTAAAATTAATATTAATGTTGTAGTTCAATGTCATGAATTTCCATTAAAAGAAAAACAGTCCCCATGAATAGTTTTAAATGTTTATTGTCGATTTACAGAAGGGAGCTCTCAGGTGCTCATATTATATGAACACGGTTAAAAGGCCTCACGTCCATCAGCTGCGCGTCACTCAGCGGAGTCACTTCCCTGAAATTAAGAGAGTAAATGTGTACTTAGATAATGGTTTTTACACCCTATATAACAGTGATATTCACTGAAGCAACTGAACCTTGATACTGGATGCTGTTAAATTTAATAAAAATGTTACCTTTCCAACATCACGGCTCTTGGCTCTCAGCTTGTTGACCTGGGACTCAGCAATGTCAGCACGCTCCTGAGCCTCTTCCAGCTCATGCTGCACCTTCCTGAGCCTTGACATGTGAGTGTTGGCATGCTCCTCCTGATTATGAGTATGATTGGCATTCATTAATACATGGTGACGTCGCTGTACGTTCAGTCCTGAATGATTATTCATGTAATTTAGTGAACTCACAGCCTCCTCCGCCTGTCTCTTGTAAGCCTTGACTTTGAGCTGCAGCTTGTCAACAAGGTCCTGAAGTCTGGACACATTTTTCTTGTCCTCCTCAGTCTGTAGAGGAAGCAATTTGTTATCCCAATAGTGCTGAAGTAGGATCTCATTTATTATGGTTGTTCTATAGTGGGCTAAAAACAAACATGTATTACCTGGTAGGTCAGCTCCTTCACTCTCCTCTCATATTTGCGGACTCCCTTAACAGCATCAGCTCCACGTCTCTGCTCAGCCTCGACTTCAGACTCCAGCTCACGCACCTGTGATTGTACAGAATTATACATAAATGTATACTGTTGGTATAAAATGAAACATCCAGTGCAGAACAATTGTAAGGGAGTTTTATACAGTTCATACCCTGGACTCCAGTTTCTGGAGCTGCTTCTTGCCACCCTTCATGGCGAGGTTCTCAGCCTCATCCAGACGGTGCTGCAGGTCCTTCACTGTGACCTCCAGGTTCTTCTTCATCCTCTCCAAGTGAGCACTGGTGTCCTGCTCTTTCTTCAGCTCCTCAGCCATCATGGCAGCCTATCATGACAGGCTGAATCTTAATTATTCATAATATTTCCATCCCTAAAGTATAAAAAGTGCTAGACTGTATTATTAAGGCAAAAAAAGAAATGTAGACGAACATCAGTGATGGCCTTTTTAGCTTTGTCCTCAGCATTCCTTGCTTCCTGGACACAGTCATCCACCTCACTCTGAATCTGCACCAGATCACCTTCCAGCTTCTTCTTTGTATTCAGAAGGCTTGTGTTCTAAAGTTTTAAGAAAATTCAAGTAACTAACTGATTATAAATTTATTCCAATACATTTTTAAATGATGCATGAACAAACCTGAGAGTGCAGAAGGCCGACACGCTCACTGGCATCAACCAGCTCCTGCTCGGCCACTTTGCGGCCTCTTTCTGTCTGCTCCAGAGCAGCTCTCAGCTCCTCGATCTCAGCCAGCATCAGACCATTTCTGCGCTCCACCATAGCAACCTGCTCCTTCATGTCTTCCTGTCCTCTGAGAGCATCGTCCAGGTGAAGCTGGGCATCCTGAAGATAAACAGAAAAAAAAAACAGTTAACTCTGTTGGCTCAATATTTTCATCACAGTCAAATTGTCAGACAAAACGGACCTTGAGTTGTCCCTGGACGTTCCTCAGCTGTTTCTGGGCCTCAGCAGCCTGCCTGTTGGCATGGCTCAGCTGAATCTCCATTTCATTCAGGTCTCCCTCCATCTTCTTCTTGACATTCCTGCTCCTGACCTCAGCATCAAGAGTAGTCTGCATGGAGTCAATCACTCTCTGGCTGTTCCTCTTGATCTGCTCCATTTCCTCATCCTTCTCTGCCAGCTTCCTGTCAACTTCTCCTTTGACCTGGTTGAGCTCAAGCTGAACACGGAGGATCTTGGATTCCTCGTGCTCCAGTGTGCCCTTCGAAGTAAGGTTTAAAACCAAGTTCAATGATATAATGTTTCACTAATCATTGATCAAATTTGTTGTCAATAAATAAGAAATACCTCAGCCTCCTCTAGAGCAGTCTGAATTTCAGACTTCTCACTTTCAACAGCCTTCTTAGCCTTTTCCAGCTCGTGGATACTCTTACCAGTCTCACCAATCTGTTCTGTTAGGTCTGAGATCTCCTCTGCAGAGAAGAATACAAATGTTTGACTCTTAAGATCTAATTATCGTCCTCATTTGCATTCAGTGTTTGTTGACGTACGTTGAAGGTTCTTGTTCTCCCTCTTCATGGTCTCCAGATGATCCAGAGCTTCCTCATAGGAGTTCTTCATCTTGAACAGCTCAGTGCTCAGAGAGCGGGCCTCCTTCTGGGCTCCTTCCAGCTCTGACTGGCTTTCCTCATACTTCTGCTTCCACTCTGCAAGGACCTTAATTGGCATATTGGGAAAATACATATGAACTGCTACAAACCATTTTCTTCAATGATTGTAAAGTTGGAAATGTTTTACAACATACTCATATTACCTTGTCGAAGTTCCTCTGTTTCTTGTCAAGGTTAGCAGCCAGAGCATTAGCTCTCTCCACATCAATCATGAGGTCCTCAACCTCACCCTGCAGCCTCTGCTTGGTCTTCTCCAGAGAGGCACACTTGGAGTTAACAGCCTCAATGGATTCTTCAGCTTCCTGGAGACGCTGGGCAAGCTTTTTCCTATAATTAAGAAAGATGTGATTTTATCAAAGCTTGCAAATATGGTGTAATATATATACATATATATGTTAAAACATATATATGTACTTGGCCTCCTCCAGCTCCTCAGTGCGCTGGATGGCATCAGTCTCATATTTGCTTCTCCACTGAGCCACCTCGCTGTTGGCCTTGGACATTCCTCTTTGAAGCTCAGCCTTGGCCTCCTGCTCCTCCTCAAACTGCTCTCTGAGCAGATCACAGTCATGGCGGGAAGACTGAACTGCATGGGCCAGGGCATTCTTGGCCTAAGAATGGATCGTACACAGCAAGAGAGCGTTACACTACACAGCTTTTTCGAACAGGAAATTGATTGTTAAAAAATTAACAAAAAACCCCCCAAAACACTACGTCACATTACAGCTGCTAACCTTAAAAAAAAAGCCACATTCTGTTATTTAGCAGTTGGTGTCTAACAGTTACTCAGCTCATATTTAAAATTAAACATGTAGAAAGCATGGTAGTTGTGCGTGGCACAGATGCCTTGCTGAATCTTTCCTTGTCACGTTTTGCAATATACAATTTGACAGAGTGAAATTGTAACCCTAACACAGATACATTGAATAATAAATGAATACAGAGGATTTTTTGTAAAAAATACAACAGCCATGCCTGATGTAAACAATAAATGATGTCAGATAAATGAGCACATTGCATTAGAACATGAGTAACGAATGGTTTTAGTGTACCTTCACTTCTTCCTCAATGTGCCTCTTCAGCTCCTCAATCTGCTGAGTGTAAGCCTGTTTGCCTCTGGTCAGCTGGGAAACAAGGGCCTCCTTCTCCTCAACTTGGCGTGTAAACTCACCTAGTCAAAAACATAAAAAAGATTTGCACACTTTTTTTTTCATCACAGAACTACCAAAAATATCTGAAGAAATTCATTTTAACTATGAGGGCTTATGTGCCATTGTCTACGTACCAGTTACCGTAACAGACACAATTGCTATATGTAGGCATATACTTTTGCTCATAATATAAACAAGTATGCCAGAGACACATGCTGTATGAACTGATAACAGAACAAAGCGGTGAAAGAAGTGTAAATAAACTAAGTGAGTCACATTGCTGGGTATGGAAACTGTACAAATTTAGTTCTAGAAATGAAAGTGTGTCGTATACAAACCATTCTCTGTTTGAAGTCTGGCCCTCTGTGCACTTATATCATTGAGCTGACGAACATTCTCATCATTTTTTGACTTGATTTCACTCAATTGGTCTTCTATTGTTCTGCACAGTTTCTCCAGATTAGCCTGCAAGTGAAATGGTTATTGATAATGCAAGATAATAATAGAAACATTTATTAAAATGTGTTCAGTTTTTTGGTGTAAAAACACTGATTACCTTAGCCTTGGCCACAGACTCCATGTTGCTGCTGAGGTCATCGATTTCCATCTTGTACTCGCTCTTCTCCTTCTCTAACTTCTGCTTGACACGCTGGAGGTTGTCGATCTGCTCACCCAACTCAGCAACACTGTCAGCCTGCTTCTTGCGAAGAGCTGCTGCAGTAGCTTCATGCTGAAGGGTTGCCTCTTCAAGATCACGACGCAGCTTCTGGAACTCAGCCTCACGCTTCTTGTTCATCTCAATCTGAGCGGCTGTTGCTCCACCAGCTTCCTCAAGCCTCTCACTGATCTCCTCCAGCTCCCTGGAGAGGTCAGCCCTCTGCTTCTCACCCTTGGCCCGAGCAGCTCTCTCAGCCTCAATCTCCTCTTCCAGCTCCTCAATGCGGGCCTAAAATAATGAAAGTGGCATCAAGAAAACTCTCTAACACAAGGGTAAGGTTTTTAAAAGATTAATTGTAAATCAACCTTGTTACCTGGAGTTCCTTGATCTTCTTTTGAAGCTGAGCACCAAGAGACTGTTCATCCTCAATCTTGCTCAGGAGCTGACTGGTCTCAAAGTCCTTCCTGAAATAAAAATGTGTCACTGGTGAGTTGGTGAGTTACTAGGAAAAGGCTAACTAGCTAAAACAAAGACGTACTTCTTGATTTTCTCCTCTGACTGCTGCTTGTCATTCTCCAGATCCATAATGGATTCCTGGGCCAGTTTCAGATCTCCTTCAAGCTTTCTCTTGGCTCTCTCAAGATCCATGCGGAGCTTCTTCTCTTGCTCCAGAGATCCTTCAAGCTAGAAAATGACAGTTGGTTGTAAGATTTTTTTTTAACTTGTCCAGTAACATTTATAATTGTCTTGTATATATTTGTAATTTGTGTTAAATATGACAACTCACATCATCCACTTGCTGCTCAAGCTTGGTCTTAGACTTGGTCAGAGTGTTGACTTTGTCTTCCTCTGCCTGGAGATCATCAAGGGTTTGCTGGTGTGCCTCTTGGAGAGCTTTCTTTTCCTTGGTCAACTTGGCAATGGTCTCATCTTGAGATGCCATCTCTTCTGTCAGGTTTTTCACCTGGAAATTAATAAACATTTGTTTAAAGAATGCTCTTTTCAACCAGGTACAAAGCATCAAATTTGAAGAACAATTTCAAAAACCTTGTTTTCTGTGGCATGTTTCTCCTTCTCCACTTTAGCCAAGGTGAGCTCCAAGTCGTCAATGTCCTTCTTCAGCTCAGAGCATTCATCCTCCAGCTTCCTCTTCTTTGCAGTCAGCTCAGCATTGATTTCCTCTTCATCCTCCAGTCTCTCAGTTGTCTCTTTGAGTTTAGCCTCCATCTGGATCTTGCTCTTAATGAGTCCTTCACACCTTTCCTCAGCATCAGAGAGATTCTCAACTTCCTGTGGGATATTGGAAATATTAAATATAACATGTATATTTTTTGATTTGTTGTCTTTACACAATCAAGTACACAACATAGACATTTAAAAAACTACTCACAGAAGCCACTTGAAGTTGCAGGTCATTCTTCTCCTGCATGAGGGACACCATCTTCTCCTCCAGTTCCTTCTTCTTGGCCAGGGCAGTAGTCAGGTCTGTCTGCATCTTCTCAAAGTTCTCCTTCATCTGAGCCATTTCCTTCTCAGTCTCTGCACTCTTCAGAAGAGGCTTGATCTTGAAGTACAGTTTCAACCATGGCCAATTTTTGACATTCATGAATGAACGGATGTTGTACTGGATGGAGTAGATGGACTCTCTGAAGAATTAAAACAGCCAAAAATGCAACAGTTTCAGGGCGTGGCTAAGGACAAGCATTAAAGAAGATGTTAGGATATTACCTCCTCTCCATCATCTTAACAAACTCCTTCCTCATGACATATCCTCTGCAGAGGGCCTGAGTCATGGTCACCAGCTCAGCCAGTTTCTCATCTCTCATCTCCTCCAGGGTACCCAGCAGACCAGCTTTGAAGAACACCTGTGTTGTCAAATCAAAGGAATCAGGCCTGGACAAACGTTTTGAATTCTTGACACAATTATATCAGGACAAATAAGTAATTTCTGTCGTTGTACCTTTGTGTGACCAAACTTGTACTGAGTGTGATCCACATCAATGGAGCCAAGCAGCTTCTCTGAAGCTTTCTTGTTGTCAATAAACTGTCCCTCTGGGATGACACTGGCATTCAGTACTTTGTATCTATAACAGAAAACTGTGTTATTTATCTTACTCTACTTCGACTACTAATACTTCACCCTTATAACACTTTTACTGTAACCAAATTGCCTATGAATAAGGAAACTGCCTGCACCTCTGCTTGAAGTCACCGTAGAGGATTCTGCTGGGGAAGCCCTTTCTGCAGATTCTGATACCTTCCAGCACACCGTTACACCTCAGCTGGTGGATGACCAGGGGGTTCTCCATAAGACCTGAGTGTTAAAATAAATACATGTGTAAGATGTTGACTTGTTTTGTAAAGTGACGTGTAAAGAAATAGATATGATGATGTCCTTCATACCTGGGGTCTTTGTTTCATTGGGAATCAGGCAACGTACAAAGTGAGGGTGAGTGCTCCTCAAGTTGCTCATCAGTTTGCCCAAGTTCTCCTGTGGAACATAGAATACTGGTTAATGGTGTGTCAATCTATGGCTTTTGATAAAACATTTATAAATCTTGATGAAAAAAATACGTACTCTGAAAAGAGCAGACACAGTCTGGAAGGAACCACCCTTCTTCTTACCAGCCTTCTTGCTGCCACCAGCCTCGGCTGCATAGAGAAGTAATAACATTGCAATAAATTGTATTCAGTGTCTCTTAACGTAAGTTGTCATTATCGTTCCAGGTCAAAAACAAAAACTTTTTTTTTTGTATTGTGGATTGCAAATTGCAACCATTTGAGCTTTAAATTTAATCAGTTTTCATCACTTTGTTTATGTCACTTCAGTGTAGTATAGTAGTGGATAATTCATTTAATCTCCTCCATGTCTTGTGCCTTACCTCCAGTGCCAGCATGAGCAGCATACAAGTACGCCAGCAGTTTGTTTGCAGACTTCTGGTAGAGCTGAACAACTGAATCGTTCAGTGGGTCCTTGTTCTTGTCCAGCCAGCCAGTGATGTTGTAGTCCACTGTACCAGCATAGTGAACCAGGGCAAAGTGAGCCTCAGACTTGCCCTTGCCAGGCTTTGGCTTCTCAAAGCTCCTGCTCTTGCCAAGATGCTGATCATGCAGCTTGTTCTTGAAGGTTGTGTCAGAAGCTTTGGGGAACATGCACTCCTCTTCGAGA
>NC_024323.1:6160828-6191481 GCF_000523025.1 Cynoglossus semilaevis | reverse complement strand
CTTTCCTCAGCATCAGAGAGATTCTCACTTTCCTACAGATAAAAACCAATGTATGTTTTTGATGAGAATTTAATGTATATGTATACAGTATTATTTAATGGTATGGTTTGAGAATGCGTAAGAGAAATAGACCTTATTGTTTAATGTTGCATCCATTTCTGACATATAATGTTTCATTGATTATAAGCTGTCTAAAAGAATACATACAGAAGCCACTTGAAGTTGCAGGTCATTCTTCTCCTGCAGCAGGGACACCATCTTCTCCTCCAGTTCCTTCTTCTTGGCCAGGGCAGTAGTCAGGTCTGTCTGCATCTTACCATAATTCTCCTTCATTTGAGCCAACTCCTTCTCAGTTTCTGCACTCTTCAGAAGAGGCTTGATCTTGAAGTACAAGTGCATCCATGGCCAGTTTTTGACATTCATGAATGAACGGACGTTGTACTGGATGGTGTAGATTGCATCTCTATCAAAAAGATGTAGTTCCATCATAAGCTTGACTTTGGTAAACATCAATTTGCAATTTCATTTAAGAGCAGTGTACCTCCTCTCCATCATCTTAACAAACTCCTTCCTCATTAAGTGGCCTCTGGAGAGGGCCTGAGTCATGGTCACCAGCTCAGCCAGTTTCTCATCTCTCATCTCCTCCAGGGTACCCAGCAGACCAGCTTTGAAGAACACCTGTGTTGTCAGTCAATTACAATCATATTTTATTATATATGTGTATGCATAGTACATATATACATATAGTAAGAGAGAGTAGCTTTTGTTTTTTATCCACCAGACTTGTACCTTTGTGTGACCAAACTTGTACTGAGTGTGATCCACATCAATGGAGCCAAGCAGCTTCTCTGCAGCTTTCTTGTTGTCAATAAACTGTCCCTCTGGGATGACACTGGCATTCAGTACTTTGTATCTATAACAGAAAATTGTGTTATTTATCTTACTCTACTTTGACTACTAATACTTCACCCTTATAACACTTTTACTGTAACCAAATTGCCTATGAATAAGGAAACTGCCTGCACCTCTGCTTGAAGTCACCGTAGAGGATTCTGCTGGGGAAGCCCTTTCTGCAGATTCTGATACCTTCCAGCACACCGTTACACCTCAGCTGGTGGATGACCAGGAAGTTCTCCATAAGACCTGAGAATGCATAGTCATATAATTTTAGTATTGGTGTACCAACCCGTGTATGTAACCAGTAACATGTAACGAGTAAACTGGTGGGTAGGCTATTCTTACCTGGGGTCTTTGTTTCATTGGGAATCAGGCAACGTACAAAGTGAGGGTGAGTGCTCCTCAAGTTGGTCATCAGTTTGCCCAAGTTTTCCTGAGCGATAAAACTTTGTTTATTTTTTCTGCAAAAAAGTTGATCAATCTCATTAAACTTAGCCTTGGTGTCTTGAGATTTTTAAACATACCCTGAAAAGAGCAGACACAGTCTGGAAGGATGCACCCTTCTTCTTTCCACCTCCCTTCTTGCCACCACCAGAAGAATCTGTTTATTTAATTATTAAGCAATCAAAGTTAGACTTTCTGAATTTTTAACCAAGCAAAACTGATTTTGAAGAATTAAATGATCATTTTCAATAATTTTAGTAAATTGTTTCCTATTTACCATCAGATGAAGAATGGGATGCATACAAGTACGCCAGCAGTTTGTTTGCAGACTTCTGGTAGAGCTGAACAACTGAATCGTTCAGTGGGTCCTTGTTCTTGTCCAGCCAGCCAGTGATGTTGTAGTCCACTGTACCAGCATAGTGAACCAGGGCAAAGTGAGCCTCAGACTTGCCCTTGCCAGGCTTTGGCTTCTCAAAGGCTTTGCTCTTGCCAAGATGCTGATCATACAGCTTGTTCTTAAAAGAAGTATCTGTTGCCTTGGGGAACATGCACTCCTCTTCGAGAATGGAGAAGATGCCCATTGGCTGAAAGATTAAAAGATCAAGTTTTACTTACAATAGTCCACCATTTTCACATCAAACAAATGGCATCAATGATCCTAATGTCACTGTACCTTCTCAATCAGCTCAATGCAAGCAGCCAAGTCCATACCAAAGTCAATGAACTCCCACTCAATGCCTTCTTTCTTGTACTCCTCTTGCTCCAGGACAAACATGTGATGGTTGAAAAACTGTTGCAGTTTCTCGTTGGTGAAGTTGATGCAGAGCTGCTCCAAGCTGTTGTACTGTCAAGATTAAGGAGTGTTGAGTTTGACAGCAGAACTCCATGGGAACTGTTGAACTACTTGTACTTTGTTCTACTACTCACATCAAAGATCTCAAATCCAGCGATATCCAGCACACCAATGAAATAAGACCTGGCCTGTTTTGTGTCCAGCATCTCATTGATACGGATGACCATCCACAAGAACATTTTCTCATAGACTGACTTGCACAGAGCCATGGTTGAATTGTTCACCTAAAAATTGGCATGCAGCACTTACAGTTCATAGGAAGTACACAAATCGTATATTTTTATATCATTATTTTACGTGTGTTCTGCCTTTGTACCTGTGGGACAGTCTGACCTTTGGTTACAAACTCATTCCCAACCTTGACTCTTGGGTAACACAGAGCTTTCAGCATATCAGCTGAGTTCAGACCCATGAGGTAGGCAATTTTATCAGCAACTGGTTGATAGAAAAGAATATTCGTCACTAGTGGCAAATCCACAGATGTGATTTCATATGGAACCATGCTTTTTATGTTTTTTGAGGTTATTTGTAATTGGTCCTATTTTGACTTGCTTCCACATGCTACTACAATTTAAATGAAATGCAATGCAAATTATTTGAAAGTGACGGCACTAATTAAAATTTGTTATGCATTAGTTTACTGTATGAGAGTTATATCACAAGAAATAGCTCATTTTATTATACTGAAATATGGTTTTAATCCACCATGTAATGTAGTTTGATCAAATATCACACTATTGATGCACTTACCCTCAGTGCCATCAGGTTCAGCCTGCTCCTCACGCTGCTTCTGCTTGAATTTCATGTTGCCATGGTGCATCACAGCTCCAGTCAGCTTGTACATGCCAACCTTTTCATCACTAGTGAATCCCAAGATGTCAATGGCCAGCTAAAATTCATGCAAACCGAATATTTTAGTGATAACAGTAACACAATACATATCTAAAGTTTTCATACTGAATAATTTTAACTGACATCTGTTGCAATGAACTCCTCCACATCATTGATGCTCTTGACAGTGATTTCACCCTGGCTGATCATTGGATAGTCATAGGGGTTGGTGGTGATCAGAAGAGCCTCTGAGAAAGAAAATGTAGATCAGATAAATAAGACTACCTAATTTGCTTTTAAATATTTAATTAGCTGCACTGAAACAGACCTAGGAGTTCAGGCTTGTGGCCAGTTGCAAGCTGGTAGAAGATATGGTAGCTCCTCTCAGCGGACAACTGGAAGGTGACACGAGACTTCTCCAGCAGATCTGTTGTTAGAGAAATTATAATTACATTATCACATATTTTGCCATTGACAGACAAACCTCACAGTGACATCCACAACCATAATCACAACTCACATGTTTCAATATCTGCAGAGGATAGCTTGCCAGTAGACCCAAAGTGAATTCTGATGAATTTACCCTACACACAGGTTGTCAGTTAGTTTTATGAAAAGTATGAGAAAATGGATCTTTACATAGTTCCATGAAAAAATACTTACAAAACGAGAGGAATTGTCATTCCTCACAGTCTTGGCATTACCATAGGCCTCCAGCAGAGGGTTAGCTGCAATAATTTGATCTTCCAGTGAACCCTACATAAAATCATGATGAGTTTTAATGGAATAAAACCAGGAATATATAGCAAGGCTTTGAGTGGATTCCCAGACTTACCTGCATTTTGCTAGTCTCTTTTTTGGATCCGGTCACTGCAATTGTTGCAAAGTACTGAATGACACGCTTGGTGTTAACAGTCTTCCCTGCACCGGATTCTCCACTAAGGAATACAATGATTGTTTTCAAGTAAGCAACATAGTCAGGTATTTTAAGTATTAGGTAGGTTATGTTTTACTCACGTGATAAGGATAGACTGGTTTTCACGATCTAGAACCAAAATACACAAAGTGATGTTTCTTTTCTGATCTGTCTAGTATATCTAAAAGCTATAAAATCACGTACCTGTGAGCATGAACTGATAGGCATTGTCAGAGATGGAGAAGATGTGGGGTGGTGCCTCAATCCTCTTCTTACCCCTGTATGCTCCAACAACTTGTGCATCATACACTGGCAGCCATTTGTAGGGATTTACGACCACACAGAACAGGCCAGAGTAGGTCTGTTGTATAAACAAATAAGGACTGTTGCATTTTGTGCACAGGCTTTACACATACAACACACAATATTATGGGATTGAACCTTACGTAAATCATCCATGATGCAAAACGCTCTTTGAGGTTATACAGCACAGCGGGCTCATTGAGGTGGGTCATCATGGCCATGTCCTCAATTTTGTCATATTTTGGAGGGTTCATGGGAAAGATGTCGTCCTCTTTCACAGTCACTGTCTGAATGGAAAATACAGCAAAAAAAAAAAAAAAGGTATTAATACTAATTTGTATGTTTTCTATGTGGCTGCCATGTCTATATTTAGGTACTTACCTTTCCAGCAAATGTATCAACTGTGGCTTTGCCACCCTCTCGTTTGGTGAGTTTGCCTTTGACATACATATCTACAGCATCAGTCACAAAATAGGCTGTTTTGGCATCAAATATTGTGTTTTGTGCTTCAAGTCTTTCCTTCTCTGGCTTCCGTAAGAATATGGATGCAGGCCCATAGGCCTCCATCTCTGCGTCTGAACTCATTCTGGCCCCTTCTGAGGAAACAAGTCAAACTTGTATCAAATATGTCTCTGTCTAAGTCGGATTGACTTCTGTGCTTTGTATTTGTAAAGTTGCAACTATATTGTACCTCTTTTAGTCCCCACAGAAGATAGAACACAGGTCTGTTGTTACTGACCCTATTGAAAATGAGCATTTGTTAAAAGATAAATAACATATTTAAATATTAAAGACATAGAAGGTTGCTGTTGTTGATAAATGTTCCACGTTGAACTACATGTTTTTATGCATGCATAAGGATAAGCATAATTACATTAAATAATACATGTAACAAATTGGTATTTTCCTGTACTCACCTAGGTTGGATGCCTGCCAGTTATTGTCAGAGTCCCAAGGGGCATCTTTTATAGAGGGAGGCCTGTCTTCTCAGTAGGTGTGACTTTCTCAATTTGGTCATGTATTCTTGTCATGGTGTCGCTAATCTTGTGACAGTGACATTTACAGTGATTGTCTTGCCTTGTGTGTTCACTGGTGGAATGTATGTCTGCCAAGTGCCTAAAACGAGAAGTCATAGGGCATAAAGGTTAAATAAATAGAGTCAGTGTTTTATTCAAATAACAAGTCCTCCTAATATTAGGTTTGTATTTGGTAAATGTTTGAATTTAGCTTTTTCATTTGTTTAAATTATTTTTGAATCAACTGTTCATAACATAATACTTTTTCTTGTTACAGAAAGGTCACCTTTTTATTTTTATCATGGAACCAAATTCTGTTTGTGCTTTTTAATCACAAGTTACAATGATCTTGAATGCGGAGCCCAGATAAAAGTCTGTAAATATTAAGAAACTGAACCGCAGCATATTTTAGATGTTTGCAATCAAATTGATCCATGAGTGTCAATCCATTAAAAGGAAGGATGGAACGCTGTCTTGGAATGTGATGGACTAAGAGCTGCCATCCAAGCTAGGATAAGACTCAAAATAAGTCTTTAGCCACTACCACCATGTTAGAGATTCCAGTGTAATAGTACCATGATAAAGGGCCCTTCCACCCTTCGACCATTTTTAATTTATAAAAATAATAAATAATAATAACATGTCAATTGTTTTAAATAACTTATATTATTAAATTTAGATTGTAGAGCAAAAGTGTTCGTATTGTTTCATTTATATTTAAGCCTCTGTTTTAAAAGGGACGACCTTGAGAAATGGCAGCCATGTGGTCTCCGTAGGTAGGTGGGCCATTGTGTCAACATGTGCTGCACAGTTGCCTTTTAAGTGGGGTCAAAGGTTTTCAACCGACCTAAATAACATTTGTCAGATGTGCTATTCAAGTTAGGTCAAAGGTCACAGTAGTTTTTTTAAGTCAACTTGTTTTAGAAATGCCTTGCTGTGCTTAGATGTCACTCAGGTTTTTAAACAGTATAGTGGTAATATATATAATTTAAGATTCATACATTTGGGTTAGATTTACTCATTAAAATAAAAAGATGGAAAATATTGAAGGATGCGTACACGTTCTTGTGAATGAATGTCTGTTTTTACTTTCTTCAATAACGAGTTAAATACAAAATTAAAAAATAAGGAATAAAAAAGTAAGAGATTAAAGTGGACATTTAATCCCTTTTATATTTATTATTCCTTATTTTTTATTTTTGTATTTAACTCTTTATTGAAGAGAGTAAAAATAGACTCTTCTGACTAACAGTTTTTTGGTGTCACCTTTAAACGTCATCTGTGCTACAACCCATAAGCAAAAATAAAGTTTACCATTTTGTCCCTGGAGGAGGAGTCTGGAAGTGTTTAAAATGTCAGTGACATATAAGGTCCACAGAAATGTACCAAAGACAGCGTTGCTTAAGCTTTTTATGTTTGATATCACTTTCTTACAGTTTAGAGTTCAGAGCAAAGAATATATCAATACGTATGAAAGGTTGATGTGTATTTAGTTATGTTTTATGGATTATAATTGCAGTAATATGGATTTTTTTTGTCAAAAACTGTTAAAAGCAATTAGACAAAATTAAACATTAATGAGCTCTAAATTATAATCCATTAAAGTAAATTTGAAGAAGCATTATAATGTCACTAGGATATAATTACAGGATACACATCTTTCAGATATTTAAAATAAGATTTGACTGCTGGTCTGCTGGTCAGCATTAGACTCTTAATGCTGTTCAAGTGTTTGGATCCTTTTGGAAGGAGGTTTTTAAATGACTGCCCACTCAGATGAAATAATACCAGGAATATGTAGTCATGAATACTGTTAATGCTTTACTAAGAGGATTGGAAGAGAGTCAGGGTGGAAAAGAAGGGCCGATGACTGATTCAGTGACTGACAAATTATTTAATGAGGGGTATTTCTCAGGTCATGTCCAGGATCAACTTTCATTTCCATCTTTCGCGTAAGCTTGTCCTATTTCCTACTTTATCAGCAGATCACACGATATTGCCTTGGTCAAAAATAAATCTAAGCTAGCTAAGGGGAGGGGGTATCAGTGATTTGGATTTGGCCTAGAAGGAAAGATATATTTAAAGACTGTACAAAAATATTTGAAAAGAAAAAGAGGTCTTTCTTTAAATTGGTTATAACCTAAAATGTATCATCCTTCTTCTTAGGAAGATTATTCTTCATTTAACATAGATTGTTCTTGCATTGTCCTTATTTCAATGTCTTTCTCCACTCTGGCTAGTGATTGGAACCAGGAGCACACTTGTTCAGCTCCAGGGGCTGGACATCTTAGACTAGTGGCCATAAAGAATCTCATTCAAAAATACATCAACAGGTGGTCTAATGGAACCAGGGATTCTATCTGTGGCCTTTTACTAAGGATAAGTAATTTTTTGTAATAATTACCATTATCTATCACCATTATTAATTTTGATATTGATATGAGAAACACTTTTTTTCACAGAAAATGTGTATTATACCGACCCTCAAACCCAGACCTGAGGGTCCTTCATACTACTGTGGTGCATAACGTTTTCAAATGTCACTCAAACACTTGACTTAGTGCTGTTGAATGAAGTTTATGTATGACATTATGTATGACATTTATTGTGAGCCCCGATTCGGTTTGGTTAAGCCTTCAGACATTGTGTTTATGAATAAGCTGTGTTGGGCATCAGTACTGATCGTAAAATCAGTGACTGTTTTGAATTGCTACTAAGTTTTACCTGTCATCCGTTCAAACACCAAGAGGACAGGCTACAGAGTAGCTAGTATGTAGCGGCAGTGGTGTGGTTGCATTCTTCCGAACCTTTAGCGCAGGAGTCTCCAACGCATCACTTGCAAGCTACCAGTAGCTGGTCGCCCATTTCAAGCACCTCGCCAAAGAGCTATTGAATTAAGTAAATGTCTCCAAACCCGTCTGCTTGTGTTTCCTGTTGTCTTTCCTTGCTGTCTGAAAAGAGCGATTGGACTCAAGTTCTCGCCAAAAAGTTTATGGATTTGCTCTCTTTTGTCGGCAGAGGTAGCAGACAAAGCACACAAACCTTTGGTCAGAACTTTTTGTTGGGAGCTGTAACCAAACAACCAACCGCATTTCTTAGTAAAATCGCATCATAAAATGTGTCACTCTGCTACCCTACCCTTGTGGAGCATATACAAAATAGATAACTTTAAATAGTAGAAAACCGAGCTTATCCTAAGTCGTTTGTGTGAGCCTATCTGACATAGAATGACAATGAGTACTGTACTGTATCAATGACTAACTGTAAAGTCCCAAAATATCCCTGTCAGCATTGTGTCAGTTGTTTCCGTTTTACATTCTTACGTATCATATATACATTCTCTGCCCAGGCTTCAAAGTCTAAGATTTTAACTACTGTATAATGAGTTTAACTATAATTATTTGATGTAAATATTTTCTTCAAAAATAGTTACTAATGGGCTTGCAATTGGTGTCACATATAAAGGTAATTAATTTGTAGCCAATTATATATTAATTGAAATGTTCCAATAAACATACAGGCTTATGCGATGATTGTAAAAATTGATGGGCCTTTTGATTGGCAACCATGTCTGATTCATTTTGAGACCACAGCACGCACTGGGCTTTACAGTTGGAGGAGATTCAGAATGTGACTGGTTTATTTTTGCAGCTTCCACATGTCTCAGATATCTGATACAGATTTCAACTGCATGTTGCCAAGCAGCTGTAATCCTCTGGGAAATCTAATATAAGGAGAGAGAGAACATAAAGTTGTGTGGTTAAAGTAAAGTATTTTTCTAAAAGGAAGGAAACAAAAAGCATTAAAAATAGAATGTTTTACTTTGCATACTTTAGAACAGTGCATTAGAGCAAATATTCAGGCAAACTTCAGGATCACCAACAGAGAAGAATGAGCTTGTTTTCAGATACAGATATGTTTTTAAAAATTACCTTTCCAACATCACGGCTCTTGGCTCTCAGCTTGTTGACCTGGGACTCAGCAATGTCAGCACGCTCCTGAGCCTCTTCCAGCTCATGCTGGACCTTCCTCAGTCTGGAGAGGTGGGTGTTGGCCTGTTCCTCCTGTAAAATTACTTTGATTGTACTGACTTACTTATGATCAAATTAGAGGTGTGCATTTAAATGTGGCAAATGATTTAGGACTTACGGCCTCCTCAGACTGCCTCTTGTAAGCCTTGACTTTGAGCTGCAGCTTGTCAACAAGATCCTGAAGTCTGTTGACATTCTTCAGTCTGTGCAGAAATTTGTTTTAGAGCAAGCGTTGACAGATGATAAAAGAAATTTTTGTGATTTCTGGTAACACTTACCTGGTAGGTCAGCTCCTTCACTCTCCTCTCATACTTGCGGACTCCCTTAACAGCATCAGCGCCACGTCTCTGCTCAGCCTCGACTTCAGACTCCAGCTCACGCACCTGTGATGTGTTATGCACAAAGAAGTACAACCCATTTCTCACAGCAAAACTTCAATACACCTCAAAAATGATTTTGATAAGACTTTATACAGTTCATACCCTGGACTCCAGTTTCTGGAGCTGCTTCTTGCCACCCTTCATGGCGAGGTTCTCAGCCTCATCCAGACGGTGCTGCAGGTCCTTCACTGTGACCTCCAGGTTCTTCTTCATCCTCTCCAAGTGAGCACTGGTGTCCTGCTCTTTCTTCAGCTCCTCAGCCATCATGGCAGCCTAATATTTGATATGATTTTTTTTTGTTTGATCCATTTTCGTCTTTACAATGAAATTAAGACATAAAATGCAGCATTCTTTAAAAAACTCACATCAGTGATAGCCTTCTTGGCCTTCTCCTCAGCATTTCTTGCTTCCTGAACAGCATCATCCACTTCACCCTGGACTTGGACCAGATCAGACTCCAGCTTCTTCTTTGTGTTCAGGAGACTGGTGTTCTAGATGTTTGAAGAAAATAACAAAATGTAATATACAGTAGAAATAATTATATTTATTCCTGCTCCTGACCTCAGCATCAAGAGTAGTCTGCATGGAGTCAATCACTCTCTGGCTGTTCCTCTTGATCTGCTCCATTTCCTCATCCTTCTCTGCCAGCTTCCTGTCAACTTCTCCTTTGACCTGGTTGAGCTCAAGCTGAACACGGAGGATCTTGGCCTCCTCATGCTCCAGTGTGCCCTGTAATTTGTTTAGAAAAAATGAAATCATGTGTGTTTATGCTGGATTACTTCTGGTTGATTTATTAAAATCATAGAAAATAAAACATATTTTAGTAGTGCCATTATTGATGTCATACCTCAGCCTCCTCCAGGGCTGACTGAATTTCGGACTTTTCAGTCTCCACAGTCTTCTTGGCTTTCTCCAGTTCATGGATGCTCTTTCCAGTCTCAGCAATCTGTTCAGTCAGGTCAGAGATCTCCTCTGTAAAGTGCAAAAATAAAAAAGGTCAGAGAACTTCAACTTAATTGTATCTACATGTGTTATATCTAATAACAATATTGATTAACATACGCTGAAGGTTCTTGTTCTCCCTCTTCATGGTCTCCAGATGATCCAGAGCTTCCTCATAGGAGTTCTTCATCTTGAACAGCTCAGTGCTCAGAGAGCGGGCCTCCTTCTGGGCTCCTTCCAGCTCTGACTGTCCCTCCTCATACTTCTGTTTCCACTCTGCAAGGACCTACAGTGATCAAGATCATTTAGAATAAGATCTTAACTTCAAAACAAAATAAAGAGAATGACTGTGCTGGGTTAGGGATCGATTATTACCTTGTCGAAGTTCCTCTGTTTCTTGTCAAGGTTAGCAGCCAGAGCATTAGCTCTCTCCACATCAATCATGAGGTCCTCAACCTCACCCTGCAGCCTCTGCTTGGTCTTCTCCAGAGAGGCACACTTGGAGTTAACAGCCTCAACAGCCTCCTCAGCCTCCTGGAGACGCTGGGCAAGCTTCTTCCTGTTTTTCAATTATTTGTTAATTGAAAGAAAATAACAGCTAATGCAGTCGAATAATAAAAAAAAAGACTTGCTTTGCATCCTCCAGCTCCTCAGTGCGCTGGATGGCATCAGTCTCATATTTGCTTCTCCACTGAGCCACCTCGCTGTTGGCCTTGGACATTCCTCTTTGAAGCTCAGCCTTGGCCTCCTGCTCCTCCTCAAACTGCTCTCTGAGCAGATCACAGTCATGGCGGGAAGACTGAACTGCATGGGCCAGGGCATTCTTGGCCTATTTAACAAAATCTCAATGTCATATTGAACATATCTTTTAAAAAGTATCTTGGGTTTTTTAAACAATGTTTACCAGTGTTATACTTAGATACTGCTTGAAATTCAACAAATTATAAATAAATACAAACATCCCATACCTTGACTTCCTCTTCATTGAGTCTCTTCAGCTCCTCAATCTGCTGAGTAAAGGCCTGTTTGCCTCTGGTCAGCTGGGAAACAAGAGCCTCCTTCTCCTCAAGCTGACGTGAGAACTCACCTATGGAATCATTTTAGTGATTGTGAAATTTCATTCATAATAAAAGGCACTAATGTTTTATTTCTTAATTTAAAAGTGGCTTACCATTCTCTGTCTGCAGTCTGGCCTTATGTGCACTAATGTTCAGCTGGGAAACAAGAGCCTCCTTTTCCTCAAGCTGACGTGAGAACTCACCTGAATAACAAAGTGATCATGTGTGTTAAGGAAGACATTTTCTAGTTATTTTTTTATATTGGTGTTTTTTCTTCAAATAAACCATATTACATGTTGTAATACTCTTTCAGGGTGACTGACCGTTCTCTGTCTGCAATCTTGCTTTCTGAGCATTAGTGTCATTCAGCTGGCGGACATTCTCATCATTTTTAGCTTTAAGCTCACTGTACTGGTCCTCAAGAGTTCTGCACATTTTCTCCAGGTTGCCCTGAGGAAAACACACAATATGTCTTATGATTTGCTTTGTTTTTGATAGAAGGTCCTAGCTTGGTCGACTGACTTAATTAGAACTCTTGTTTTTTTATTTATTAATTTTGAAAAATAATGTTTTGAAATTAAGAGCAATATCTGCCTTTGATTCAGCTGGCGGACATTCTCATCATTTTTGGATTTGAGCTCACTAAGCTGGTCTTCAAGAGTTCTGCACATTTTCTCCAAGTTGCCCTGATACCAAAAGAAGAGTATTCAATTGCATCTAGAGACTGATAATAATAATATTATTATTGGCCCCTTAAAAAACACTTACCTTAGCCTTGGCCACAGACTCCATGTTGCTGCTGAGGTCATCGATTTCCATCTTGTACTCGCTCTTCTCCTTCTCTAACTTCTGCTTGACACCTTGGGGGTTGAAAGTGATATGTTCAGTGCATATGCATATATTATTCAGTTTTCAATTTAATTTACAATTTAAAGTAAAATATTAGATACAATTCAAGGGCCACATATTGATGAAAAACATACCTTACAGTACAGAATGACATCATCTTAACTTATCTTGATCTTAATTAAATACCTCTAAAATTACCTTTACCTTTATCTTTTACTGCAGCAAACCATCTTTGTAAAATATGCTATCTTTCATATTTGTTCTTTAGGTTGTGTCCAAAAAAGTGAAAGATATTTTTAAATGTCTTCTAAAGAAATATTGTAGTTTTGTAAAAGTTTGAAAAATCCATATCCTTTAAATGTCTTCTAAAGAAATATTGTGTCTATTTTTATGTTATTAACTTGGATTTATTAATTAGTTAAGTCCACAAAAAATTGAATGGCAAAATTGCAGAACTAAACCATCAAACATCATTTATTCATTCTAATAAATCATGTTACACCATGATAAATGATTTTAAGTTGTCACAGTCCATGGCACACATCCCTGTCCTGGTATTTTTTATATGGCACCCAGCGATGGGATTTAAATTTGGAGAAGCATTAAAATGTCACTGGTGTATAGTTACAGGACATAAGTGTCTGTAATACTTTGAATTAAAATCAAGCAGATGGTGTTGTGTGACTACTGGAAGCAAATTTAAAAAGACTGCCAACTCAGTTAAATGAACACCAGAAATGCTTTGCTCTTAAATAACATTAAGGTTTTATTTGGAAATTAAAACAGGCATCCTTTAATTTGAAGAGATTGATGCGACTGACTGAAGGGAAAATCTAGCATCACTTCCAAGATCAATTTCAATACCAAACTCTGCACAGACTTGGAATCAATGGGTCAAACCCACCCATTGATTCTCGAATGGAAATATTCAGCCTGTGAATTGTATTAAATACATTACTAAACATGCTTTCCAAAGTTTTCCAAATGGTTTGTTTTTGTTTTTTTCATTCCAAATTCTCCCCAACCAAACAAAAAGATGTATACGATGGGTGAAAGTCATGGGTCATAGTTCACATGGTAACTAAGGATTAGTTATGTACAGTATTACACCATACATAGTCATGTAAAATGAAAATCTGAGGGTAGTGATGGAGTTAGGAAACCTCAGCGCTAAAATATGATTCATTGTAAATATTTAGAATGTTGAAGGTCATACCAACCCAAAATAACAAAAGCAACTCTTATATGTCATTGAAAGTCTATGGATTCAAATGTAGTGAGTTAAATATATTTTTATGTCAAACAATTCTTTTTCTACACATGTCAAAGTGCACCAGTGTGTCTGTGTCTTATACGTGGGTTTCAGATGTAACATGTAGCATGTAGAGTGTGAACTATCAGTTCTGAAAATAAGAATTGAATCTCAATTGAGTAATGTTCTTGGTAGACAAATACTGCTTTGAAATTAGTTTGGTAGCTTCAGTTAAAATGCATGATGGTGCAATAGTTGGTCATCATTCATTGTACATCTGTTCAGAACCTTTCAAATGAACTAAAAATTACAAATGTGCAAAGATGACGCTGATCAAATTTTTGTGATTGTTTGTTTTTTATTCTTTTATTGTCCCCCAAAGAGCCACAGAACACAAAGTACAACTGTTGTGTTCATTTTGACAGATGCTCCCACAGTTTTATTTAGGGTTTTCTGCATCGTATGAAATAAATTGAAAACCAGATTTTCCATGTTTCCATTTGAACACATCCCTCATCCTAATGTAGTAATTAGGAACACATTAACTTCTATATTCACTCAACTATCTCAACTATCTATCTAACTATCTTCTTTACAACTACTGAGCTAACTTCAGGTACATAATATAATTCTTAAAAATGATGTTAAATTGGTTTTTCATAGAGCTTAGTTATGCTTTAAAACTTCAAAATGCTTTAGAATTAAAGCATTTTATTAATAGACTGGGCAACATGTTAATATGGTTAGGATGCCTGTATGAAGATTTGTTTTGTAGTTGCCCTCCAAATATTTGGGTCTACAGTTACAGAGCTCTTGTCCATCTCATGTTGCTGTAACAAAACTATTAACCATAAAAGTTCACTCACCTGTTATATAACTCTGTAAATGGGCAAGAGAGCAGTTGGTGAGCTGTTAAAAATAAGTTGTTGACATAGATAAATAACATTGTGTGCAACCTCCTTTGATGGGAGGAGGTGACAAAAAAACCATGATGCAGTGCATCTATAAATCTGCAGGGTCCGTTGCCATTTTACAATCTGACCGCAGAGACCTTACATTTATGGTTGACTTGCTTAGCCTCACTGAAAACGTACATGTTGAGCTGCAGAAAATTTGCTAATGGTGTGTGATCTTAAATGGCAACCAATGCCAGTAACTGTGTGTTTGCGTCCGTGTGTTTGCGTCTGTGTGTTTGCGTCTGTGTGTTTGCGCTCCCCGTCTTTCTCTTTAGATTGGTCTTTTGAGCAATCTACAGAATATTTTGCTTATAAAACATATTCATCAGTTAAATTTTGGATCTTCTTAATCTTCTTATTGCTTTTATTTTTGACCTGTTATTTTTTAGCACTCATTTATTATTAATAAAACAACAGAGTTCAGAAACAAGCATGGTATTTATTGAAACATTGAAAGGCCTCAACAACTGATTCATATTTTATGAATTGGGTGGAAAGGGCTCTCAACAGGGTGGCGACTCTTACTCAGCATCAGACTAAAAACAAAAAGAAAAAAGAAAAATCAGAAACCACCATCAAATATTTAAATTCAGACATCAAGTTGTTCAACAAAACATTTTTTTTTCTTTTTTATGATGTGAGAATTGAAAGTGGCAAATTACTCCGTGGCATAAAATAAATGTAAACCTCTAATACAATGTGAAATGGCAAATTTGCTCATAATTATTTTCTAAAAAGTAATATATGGCAGTGGTCAGCAAAATTACATTTCCTACCTTTCCAACATCACGGCTCTTCACTCTCAGCTTGTTGACCTGTGACTCAGCAATGTCAGCACGCTCCTGAGCCTCTTCCATCTCATGCTGGATCTTTCTCAGTCTGGAGAGGTGGGTGTTGGCCTGTTCCTCCTGTAAAAGGATTAGGTGTGTACAGACTTAGTTAGAAGAAAAGTAATGATAGTAATTATTACCTAAAACCAAACTGTATACTATAACAATGTATTTATAAGATCTACGTACGGCCTCCTCAGACTGCCTCTTGTAAGATTTGACTTTGAGCTGCAGCTTGTCCACCAGGTCCTGAAGTCTAGAGACATTCTTCTTGTCCTCCTCAGTCTGTGCAGGGAGAGAATTTTGGTGTTAGTGCTGACAGATAATGAAAGGGAAATTTCAAAAAGCAGAACTCCATGGGAACTGTTGAACTACTTGTACTTTGTTCTACTACTCACATCAAAGATCTCAAATCCAGCGATATCCAGCACACCAATGAAAGAAGACCTGGCCTGTTTTGTGTCCAGCATCTCATTGATACGGATGACCATCCACAAGAACATTTTCTCATAGACTGACTTACAAAGAGCCATGGTTGAATTGTTCACCTAAGATTGGTACACAATAAACGTAAGCTTACAGTACATAGGAAGTACAGAAATGTCATATATATAGTAAAATTTTATGTATTCTTGGCTCTTTTTTTTACCTGTGGGACGGTCTGACCTTTGGTCACCATCTCATTTCCGACCTTGACTCTTGGGTAGCACAGAGCTTTCAGCATATCAGCTGAGTTCAGGCCCAAAAGGTAGGCGATTTTATCAGCAACTTCAGGCAAGACAAAAATTTGAGTTAATTAAATCTAATTCTATTTACATTTTTGTAATATTCATGGTTAAATATTTTCTTTAGATCTCATTATCAAATTTACCCTCAGTGCCATCAGGTTCAGCCTGCTCCTCACGCTGCTTCTGCTTGAATTTCATGTTGCCATGGTGCATCACAGCTCCAGTCAGCTTGTAGATGCCCAACTTTTCCTCTGCGCTGAATCCCAGAATGTCAATAGCAGTCTGTATTAGACATAAAAAAACATATGAAACCTGGAACATTTCACCAAAAATGCTTTAATCTAAAAACGATTAATTAATTAACTTTGTTATTTACATCTGTTGCAATGAACTCCTCCACGTCATCAATGCTCTTGACAGTGATTTCACCCTGGCTGATCATTGGATAGTCATAGGGGTTGGTGGTGATCAGAAGAGCCTCTGAAAAAATAAAATAAAATAAATTAACCTTTGTTTACCTGTGTTGTATTTTTTAATTTTTATTTGTATTGATTCCTTGCATTCTTACCCAACAGCTCAGGCTTGTGGCCGGTCATCAGCTGATAGAAGATATGGTAGCTCCTCTCAGCAGACAGCTGGAAGGTGACACGAGACTTCTCCAGCAGATCTGTGGTAAGCAAATTAGTTTAAGGCAATGAATACATTATAATAATAGATTACCTAAATAACCTTAAAATAAAGCACTATTATTTAAAAACAAGAAGAGAATCAATGTCAAGATGTCTTGTGTGTGAGAGTGCCATATATGGAGGGCAAAGCAGCTGAGGGCTCAACCCTTCCCATAGTAAATAGACAAATGATGCTGTTGGTTCTATTGTGCCTAGGTTATCATGCCTGCCTTACAGACAGAAGATCCTGGTTTCAAGCCCCACATACTTGCTGTTACAGGAGGCACAATACAATGGCTCCTGTGGCAGCCTGTGTGGGTTGATAATGGTGGGACTAATAAGGGACTAATAATATTTTTTTTAATGTTACCACTGAACTAACTAGGATTGCTGAACATGTGAGGGACATGAAAGATGGAAATTGGCAGACTTGTATAACATAATTGATGTTGGTTTTCAGTGATAGTATTCTCTTCATGATTTAAATGGAATAATAGAACATTAAATGGTTTACTATATTCTAAGAAAAAATATTACTTTCCACAAATTATTTAAAAAGAAAATGACTACTTACAAGTTTCAATATCTGCAGAAGCCAGCTTGCCAGTGGTGCCGAAGTGAATTCTAATGAATTTACCCTAAACATTTACACCATTGTTAGCATGACTCTGTACAGATTGACATTATAAAGGGTAGATGAAATGCATTTTGTTGTTCCACTCACAAAACGGGAGGAGTTGTCATTTCTGATTGTCTTGGCATTACCATAGGCCTCCAGTAGAGGGTTGGCTGCAACGATTTGATCTTCCAGCGAACCCTACAAAGAGACATTAAATTTAGAGTATTTTGTATCAATGTACTCAATGTGTTCATAATATTTTCACTCACAGTAACTATACCTGCATTTTGCCAGGTGTTGGCTCTGTTTTCTTTGATGAGGTCATTGCAATCATTGCAAAGTACTGAATGACACGCTTGGTGTTGACAGTCTTTCCGGCACCAGATTCTCCACTGGGGATAAAAGGAATATTTTTGTTTTGTAGTTACTAAATGATATAATAAAAATAAAAAACTCCATGCACAACTATTTTTATTTTACTCACGTGATCAGGACAGACTGGTTCTCACGATCTAAAATAAAAAATATATTTATAAAATCAGCTGGCTTTTAGTTTTATGTATATAAATTTGGTTTAGTTAGAGTCTAATTTGACTAAGTGAAAAAAAAAAAGCAGTCAGCTTTGGTTCACAGTTGGTAATTTCATGTTTTATTCCTAAGAGTTTTATTCCTTCCAAACTTTTTTTTAAGGTTTTTATAAATTGTGTTCATCATTATAACAATACCTTCACTTCTTCCTCAATGTACCTGTGAGCATGAACTGATAGGCATTGTCAGAGATGGAGAAGATGTGGGGTGGTGCCTCAATCCTCTTCTTGCCTCTGTATGCGATAACGACTTGTTGATCGTACACGGGAAGCCACTTGTAGGGGTTCACCACGACACAGAACAGGCCAGAGTAGGTCTAGGCAAGAGTGAAAAAGGCATTACTTTTACATTTTTACTTCTTTGGAGGTTTGTAAGAGATAATAGCTTTTCCTCCCTGTGTTCACTTACATAGATCATCCATGATGCATAACGCTCTTTGAGGTTATACAACACGCAAGGCTCATTGAGGTGGGTCATCATGGCCATGTCCTCAATCTTGTCAAACTTGGGAGGGTTTCTGGGATGGATGTCATCCTCTTTCACAGTGACAGACTAACATGGAAAAGTCAGGTGCAGAGCATATGTTACAACACTTTTACCAAATTTAAAGACATACATACATACACAGATAAAGAAAAATAATAAATTACATTACCTTTCCAGTTCCTGTCTCCACCGTGGCTTTGCCACCCTCCTTCTTCACCAGTTTGCCCTTGACATACATCTCATCAGGATCAGTGACGAAGTATGCAGTCTTGGCATCAAATGGAGACGTCTGGGCCTCAATTCTCTCCCTCTCTGACTTTCGGAGGTAAATGGCTGCGGGGCCATACTGCTCCATCTCCGCGTCTGTACTCATGGTTGCACTTTAGGTGGACCTGAAATGCAAAATCACAACAGTCCAAATCAATTTTGAATAACTATAGTGGTGTTAATGTTATTTTTTATTAGACGGGATTTTGTTGTAGATCTGTCTTACCTACTCTTATCCCTACTGAGTGGCACAGATGTAAAGTTGTCCAAGGATGCCTTTAGTGAAAAAGACTGGTATTGGTTTTGTGGCATATAGTAATAAGTAATTAATATTTATATATTTTCAAGAGCTTAAGAGATTGTTTTTTCTGTAACATGAATTTAATATTCCTTAACTTAATTGGGTTTTTTCCTCATAAAACATTTAGGTTTTACACTATATATTTTATAAGAAGTGTTTTTAAATAAAATTATTTTAAAAATATTTATTTATAATTATCTTGCATTCAATAAACCTAAATTATTTATGTTCTATGAAAAAAAAGTTTTAACACTGCCACTTAGATTTAAAGAAACATACACAAAGCACTTACCTGTGTAGGATGCCTGTCAGTTCTCAGAGGAGCCTGAGTCTACTGCTTTTATAGAGGCTGCAACTGCCTGGTCAGCAAGAGCCTGTCACTGGATTTGTTCAAGCCTCTTTGACATTGCAACTCCCATCTTGAGACATTGCTGATTTTGGTTAGCTTTTTTGTCCAAGATATTACATTGCAAGATGCTCAAAATAGCCATAAAACTTAACATAAACTAAACAAAGCAGGTTTTGTGAAATTACCCAAATAATAAATAGAAAATTAAAGTAAATTTATATATAAAAAAGATTCCATACACTAAAGAAATATCCATTCCTAGTGTATAGCAGCACTCATGAAGTTGGACCTTACAGTAATTTCATCACTGTTAATAAATAACAATGTGCACTGCAACTTACTTGATTCTATTTGCATTAAAATGCATTTTTAAAGAGTTCAAGAATTTACATTAATACTTTTTTTTTTACAAAAAAGGCATTAAAATCAATTGTAAAATGTTTCTCCAAACGTATGATGCACTATTCATAACCCCAAACCATTTACTTGTTAATAATTTAAAGTTTTTTATTAATTCAGAGCCCAGCATTCTCTGAAGGGACTTCATTATTTTATAATAAGAAGTTGTCTCTATTTCCTAATGCAATTAGACATCTCCCTAGACAGGAATGGAACTTGCTTTTGGAGAAGCCCCCAAGTGCCACTGGTATATAGTTGCAGACCACTGACGCATCTCATGTTCCTGTAATAAAATCAAATGTAAGGGCTTTTCATAAAGTTCAACTGCTTGTAACCCTCACCTTAAAAGGTCTAGAAATGTGCCTGCCATCCTGAATGAGATACGAACTATATTAAGTCCAACTTGCATATCAAAAGATTTTTGTCCTGGGGTCTCAAAGGACTTTGTTGCTGCTATGGAACCTAACTCTCCTTCAGAAACTACACAAACTCAACACATTGTTGACATAGGTTTCAAAAGGCATATACATAATCCTCCATAAACAGCTGCTAACCATCTATTTATATAATGGTGTGTTGGGTAAAACAATATACTACATATAGAGAGAAAGAGCGAGATTAAATAAAAATATATCAATTCATCAAATAGACATGGATAACGGGTCCAGCGCTAATCTCGCACATCAGTTGTTTATTATTATTTTGACAGGACTTTTTTTTTAAAGAACAAACAAGAATCTTTACATTGTGAATAGAGGCTAACAGAAGTTCAACTTGTGACGCATTTCGTGACGGTAGTGGTGCACCGGAAGTATTCAGAAAAAAAGACGTTTTCTGCACGTTAGCTCTTAGCTGTATAAAACTTTGCAGTTTTGTTTTCCTTTGCAATCCTTTTCCACATTCATATTTAAAGAAATGGTGCCGGTAAACGGGAAAGCTGATGTATTGTTCGTAAGTTGATTTTCTCTTTACAGACGCATTGATCCATGAAGTTGCTGGAAACGTGTGTTAGCCATAGATGTAGCCATAGTGTTAGCTTGCTGCGAATTGAGAGGTTAAAGTTACTGTGCTATCTAGAGGAAGACCTGTTGTTTTTTACTTTAAAGTACATTCATATATTGTGGTTTTAGGGGTATTGTTTAGATATGTGAATTTTGATTACCATTGCCGTATCTACGTTACTGTGCTAATTTAGCTTTAGCATGCTAATCGGAAAGCCCTTAACGGATTCTTATATTCGTGGCCCAAATGACAAATACAAATCTTTCATTTTCATTCTCTCATTTAGTAGTCTTTCATGTATTTTACTCAAAATGTATATGTACCGTTAAACTCTGTCTTCCATTCTGTACAGTCAGAAATTAGTCATACCTTGCAAAATGTTTGTACTAAATACGATAATATAGTAGTTTCTAGATCTATGTATTAATTTAAACTAATTTTGGTAGTTTGATTGACGGTCAAAATTTTGTAAGACACAAACGTAAGACGCGGCACACTATAGAAACATTGGTGATGGAAAAAGGAATTGAAAACGTAATGATTGTGGTTTTCCACGTTGTCAGGTTGACAAGCAATTAGTTATTATTATTATTATTATTAGTTGTTGTAGTATAGAGAAGGTCAGAATGAGTTGTACTGTAAGAATCCATCACAGGCATGTGACACGTTTGTTCATTAATTAGGAGAGCATCAAAGCGTCAAAACTGAAATTACATTTTAATTGTATTTTTGAAATTTCAAGAAATAAAAAACAGTGTTGGCTTTGCACTTTTTGTCTCTTCTGCTTTTTAGGAGGATGATGACCTGCCTTATGAAGAGGAGATTATTAGGAACCCCTACTCAGTCAAGTGCTGGTTGCGATACATTGAATTCAAACAAAATGGACCGAAATCAACCTTGAATATAATCTATGAACGGGCTCTGAGAGAGTTGCCCGGAAGGTTAGTAACACAGTGAAGAAAAATTATACTAAGGCATGCAACAAAAATAACTTATGTTATTGGAAATTTAATATGCATATTAAGCCTGTTTTTAGGTTTGACGTTAAGCACTTCATGTTCCTTTTTTTTTAATACAGTTATAAGCTGTGGTACAGTTATCTAAGAGAACGACGTAAACAAGTCAAAGGGAAATGTGTCACTGATCCAGGTTATGAAGAGGTCAATAACTGTCATGAAAGGGCTCTGGTTTTTATGCACAAGGTAATAATAACTCAGTATCTGTTTAAATGTTATAACTATACTATAACAACACATTTTTGTAAATGCTGTTTGAAACTAACACCTTTTGTTTTGTTTTTTAAACCAGATGCCTAGAATATGGCTGGATTATTGCCAGTTCCTTGTATCTCAGTGTAAGATCACACGAAGTCGACGTACATTTGACCGTGCACTCAGAGCTCTTCCTGTTACACAGCATCCACGCATCTGGCCTTTGTATCTCCGTTTTGTTCGCAACCTGCCCCTACCTGAAACAGCTATACGAGTGTATCGTAGGTATCTTAAGGTGAGGGGGATTTACAGAAACAGCAAAATTTTATTGATAAAAACAATAGACAACATGAATGAAGTTGTTAGCGCGAGACAAGAAGCTAATTATTGGGGTTAAAATGGATTTCTCCTCCTCTTTTCCCCTTATAGCTTTCTCCAGAAAACACAGAGGAATACATTGACTACTTACGGTCTGTTGGCCGTTTGGATGAAGCAGCTGTGCGGCTAGCAGCTGTTGTCAATGATGAAAATTTTGTCTCGAAAGAGGGCAAGTCAAACTACCAGGTAATGTCTATTTTGCCAAGATCATCTTAATGTTTTTGTTTACAGTGTTTATTTGCTTTATACTAAATTGAAACGTGGTTTCTCCATTTTTTTTTCTAACAGCTTTGGCATGAACTGTGTGAGCTAATCTCCCAGAACCCTGATAAAGTGACATCTTTGAATGTCGGCGCCATTATCAGGGGAGGCCTCACTCGCTTTACAGACCAACTGGGAAAACTTTGGTGCTCTCTAGCTGACTATTACATTCGGAGTGGTCACTTTGAAAAGGTATGTTTCACCTAATTGCTTCTGTGTTTTTTTTTTTATATTTTATTCTTTCTTTACTCATTTTCTGTTAATGCCATATGACAATTTAGCATAAGATTCAATGTGCTCCTTTGAATTACTGACTGACTGTATTTTCTCAGGCTCGTGATGTGTATGAGGAAGCCATCCTTACAGTGGTAACTGTAAGGGATTTCACACAAGTATTTGACAACTATGCTCAGTTTGAGGAGAACATGATTGCCTCCAAGATGGAGACTACTGCTGAGCTGGGGCAAGATGAAGATGGCATGTGTGGATTCATTGACCATAATCAATTCAAGTGTGTACAATTTACAAAAAGTTTCTCATCTTGCATATGCTGTATTTTTCTTTTTTTTTTTTTTTAGATGATGTAGACCTGGAGCTCAGACTGGCCCGCTTTGAGCAATTGATAGCTCGGAGGCCTCTCCTCTTGAACAGTGTCCTCCTTAGGCAGAACCCACACAACGTACATGAATGGCACAAGCGAGTGAAATTGTACGATGGCAATCCACGGCAGGTAAGTTAATGTATTGATGTGTATGGTGTTTAGTGGTTATGGTAGCAGTAAAGGCCAAGATGACAGTTCTTTTGGCCTCTACTGCTAATTTGTTCAATTGTATGAATCGTTGACAACGTAGTACTGCAATATTCTTGCTTAGCTGTAAGAAAAATATTTTATATATATTTTTTACACTTAATATTCATATACTGTAAACTATCATTTAGAACAAAAATCTTGGATTAACCTTATATTGGTGTTTTATTGTCAATTAATATTGACTTGAGTTTTCCTTTTTTGGCAGATAATCAACACATATACCGAGGCAGTTCAGACTGTGGATGCAATTAAATCCACAGGAAAGCCTCATTCGCTGTGGGTCTCTTTTGCCAAATTTTATGAAGAAAATGAGCAGCTGGATGATGTAAGTAAAAGAGGTCTACATTTATTTACATTGATCAATTGTGTGTCAGTGTTTTTATGTCTTGTTTACTTGACTCTCACATAGGCCAGGACGATCTTTGAAAAGGCTACCAAGGTGAACTACAAGCAGGTGGATGACCTTGCTGCCGTATGGTGTGAATATGGAGAAATGGAGCTACGCCATGAAAACTATGATCAAGCACTACGTATACTGAGGGTGAGACTATAAACCACCAGTAGTCATAGTAATAGGTAAATTGCAACCACCAAAGATGTTTAACAACACCTAGTGGCAGGAGTGTAAAACTACAGCATAGGCTGATATTTGCCATCTCCTGCATATTTGTCTGCACCATATTTAGTTGTATTTACACTGTATAGTCAAATTAAATTCATCCTAAACATAGAAATATGAGAATAAAATATATTTAAAACAAACCCTTAGTAAAGAGTGTGTTTTGGTGATTGTGGATACATTTTTTAAAATACCAGTTTTTGTTTTTTGGACTAATTTGAATTTAGAAAGCTACAGCCATTCCATCGAAGAAAGCTGAGTACTTTGATTCATCTGAGCCAGTTCAAAACAGAGTCTACAAGTCTTTAAAAGTCTGGTCTATGCTGGCAGACTTAGAGGAAAGTCTTGGCTCATTCCAGGTATGTATCATGACAAATGTATATAATGATTTTAGGTTATCTTAAGCACTAGATGAAATAACTTTAAAGTGAGTTTCTTATATTACCTTTTGTAATTGTTTATGCTAATAATGCCATATTTAACCATTGTCTGTTTTCTTAATCTCAGTCCACAAAAGCAGTTTATGACCGCATTATTGACCTCCACATTGCAACGCCACAGATCGTCATCAATTATGCAATGTTTCTTGAAGAGCACAACTACTTTGAGGAAAGCTTCAAAGTAATAACCCACCACACGTCCACAAACATTATATTTCTGTGAACAATTTCATTGGTTAACATTTTCGGTGTCACTTCATTTAGGCATATGAGCGAGGTATCGCATTATTTAAGTGGCCAAATGTGTATGATATCTGGAACACTTACCTCACCAAGTTCATTGACCGGTACGGGGGCAAGAAGCTGGAAAGAGCCAGAGATTTGTTTGAACAAGCCCTAGATGGTTGCCCTGCAAAGTTTGCAAAGAGTGAGTTGCAATACTAAAATCAATTTCTTTTTTTTTTGTATTTTTGTTCAACAATTATTTGTTGTATTTAAATGATTTTTTCTTTTTGTAGCTATTTACTTGTTGTATGCAAAGTTGGAAGAAGAGTATGGATTAGCGAGACATGCCATGGCTGTGTATGAAAGAGCAACACAAGCAGTTGAAACTGAGGAAAGACATCACATGTTCAATATCTACATCAAGAGAGCAGCGGAAATTTATGGTGTAACATATACCAGAGCAATATATCAGAAATCTATTGAGGTAAATATTACTTAGATATTGTTGATTTATTTTGTGATGTGTCGTATATTTGTTTCTGATGATGCATGAAAATTCAAACAAATTGTTTTTTATTTTGAAATAAAAAATTAAACTAATGCTTTTTTTTAACCAGGTGCTTCCTGATGAGCATGCGAGGGATATGTGTCTTCGATTTGCTGACATGGAGAGTAAGCTGGGTGAGATTGATCGTGCCAGAGCAATCTACTCCTACTGCTCTCAAATCTGTGATCCAAGGGTGAGTTAGCTACAGCAACTACCTGTTTCATTGTCAATCATAGGGATGTTTTATACTTATTTTCTGGGTCTGACCTATTAGGTGACCTCTAACTTCTGGCAAACCTGGAAAGAATTTGAGATTCGCCATGGAAATGAAGACACGATTAGAGAAATGTTGAGGATCAAACGCAGTGTACAGGCTACGTACAACACCCAAGTTAACTTCATGTCCTCTCAGATGCTGAAGGCCACAACAAGTGCCACTGGCACTGGTGAGTGACCTCATACTGGTTGGTTTGTCTGATAAGTACTACACTGATGTTCCAAATCCTCTCTTAATTAATTTCTCTCCCTGTGGGACCCCTATTTGTAATCTCTCTAGTGTCAGATCTTGCTCCAGGCCAGACAGGAGTCGATGACATGAAAATGTTGGAGCAGAAAGCACATCAGCTTGCTGCAGAAGCTGAGAAGGACAAACCAAAGCCCAAAGAGAAGATCCTGTTTGTTAGGTCTGTGACTGCTAGCTTACATTTAAAAAATTTCACAGTTGGAAGCTGTTTCTGAAGCCCAATATGATAATGAATGATTTATTTGTATGTTTTTGTAGAAGTGACACTTCTCGAAGTGAATTGGCTGAGTTATCCAAACAAGCCAATCCTGATGAGATTGACATTGATGATGACGATGATAATGAGGCTGATGATGCAGATCAAGAACCAGAGGGTAAGGGTCCTACACAGCTTACATTGACATGTTGCAGACATGTTTCATTTCAGATTATGAGCGAAGTAATTGTCCCTTCTTAAATCTTTACAGAAGTGCAACTTGAACAGAGAAGTGTCCCAACAGCTGTCTTCGGTGGCCTGAAAGATGAATAAAAATGTTCCTTATTGAAATCTCTTAAGATCTAGTCTTTGGATTCTACTGGTGACCATTGGAGAAGAAGACAGACTTTTTAAGCAATGTATCCATTAGTGGTATCCACTTATCCACACTATTTTTTTTTTTATAAGACCAGAAGTCAGAGACCGGCACAGACGTAGTTATGTTGCCTACATAAGCCACTAGATGTCAGTCTTTTTATGTATTATGGTAATTGTTTTAGTTGAGTAGTTTTCAAGAAAATACTTGTCACAATATATCTTAAAACATGTATTACTTTGTTTCTACGCCATATTTCTTACAATGACAAAATATTTTTGTACATCTTAAAAATGCAGAGTTTTCACTGTGGCCCTGTCTCAAAACATTGGGGTGGAGCATAGATTGAACAGGGAGCATTCACTAGTTCGCTTACATGCGTCATGTTGACTTGTGGATCATTACTCCAGTAGGTGTGTCTTCAAATGAGGCTGGTAGTTTAAAAAAGGTTTCATAACATACTGGTCAGTCTCCAAACAAGTATTGCTTGTAAATTTTGTCAAAATGATGGAGTGTAAGGAAGAACATTAAACAATGAACAACTAATGTGAATTGGTCTAAAGCTCATATCACAATTGAGGTTGTATTTAATAATGTTGCATGTATATAATATTATATACAACATTTTAAAAGAAATCTTAGGAGCTAATCGTTTAAGTCCAGCAACCAAATTTTGATCAACTTCACTTGGTTTGATTAAACACACTTTGTACTAATTCCTGCCCATTGAATGGTACCTTTTAATTTGCTGAACTGTTCTGGTACTGACTAGAACAAAATGGTCTCTTTTATAATTAGATTAAAATTGCTGAGGGATAATCCTACAGAGTTACTGCATTGGGGACCTGGAGAGCTCTTGGAACTTTGAGCAACATCATGTGATGGTCACTAGGGATTTCACATTTCCAATGCAGATGGTCCTGAAACAAAAATGGAATTAAAAACAAATAGTACATTTGAAGTAAACACACGCAACATTTGTTGAATGACTGTGCTCCCATTTCAGCTTTTTACGCTGTTTTAATGACAAACATTCTTAAACATGTTTTTTATTTGAAAAGTATTCTGTGGTAGATACCATGACCATAACGAGCTTTCCTTTTTTATTTGTTGTTGAATTACAAATGTGCACAAGGTTTGATAAGTCAAAAAAATAGGCAACAATGTAATGCTTAAACTTTAGTGTGAACTCTGTTTCATATGCAGTAGATAAGTACAAAGAGTTGTGGTTATGACAACATGATTAAACAAGGTAAAATTCTTTATTAAAAGACGATTTATTCAACTAAAACAGAAATGTAAAACATTATATGCATAGATCAGCTGTTTTAAACGTGCACACCTTCACCAAAGATGCAACGCACTATGTAATGCTCAAGAAATCAGAGTATTAACACCATAAACCATTAAGGCATTTTATTTTGATGCACTTAGACTTTTAAATATATGTTTTAGAGCTTTTAGAACCCTAACAATATCCTGGGATATAATGGAATATTATTCATTGCCAATGGAAAACAGTGCAATAAATCAATTTAGCAGTTCTGATGACAAGATACTGATAACGAAATACCAACATAATCCCAAATAATGTGAAAATATGTTGAATAAATTAATAATAATTAAACAAGATAAATTCAGACGATGTTAATTATTATTTGTTAAAATTAAGTATGGTTAGTATGTTGGACAGCACCTGGACTTCCGTTTTTGTAAAAAAACTCAATCAGGCCTTGAAAAAAACCTGAAAGTTACCCATAAGGTGAAGGGTCAAAACACACTATAGTAAGGGAACACTGTAACGGAAAACAAACTGGAAGAGCACATTCCCAAAAGTCAATACTCCTATTTTCCGTAGCATCATTTGGATGTCACCTGCGCAACTGTGAATGCACCTGTAGTAGAAATACTCACCTCCACTACTGCTCTCTGTGCCTTGCTCAGGGATATCCCGCCCTCTTTGCCCAGACTAATTTTCTATTGGAGGTTTGGATTAGTGACTGACGTCTGTCTGGCGCACCTGAGCGTCACTCATCGGCAAAGCTCAGTACAGTGAGGTGGGATCACAGCAAGCCGACAAAGTAGGGCAAAGAAACAGGAATAGCCGATTTTCTCCTCAACCCGACGGTTCGTGGGTCTGCTTTGCTTGTGAGGAATATTTTAATAGCAAAAATAACGACACACGGAGAAGGACTCGAAGCTGCTCGAATCTACAGCGTGACGGATATTTTCCCGTGAAAACCTTCACCCATATCCGTAATCCAAGCCCACGCCGAATGGAATAGTCTGCCGAAGAGATGGTTCCCTGAATATTTGTCTTGTTTTGTATTTTTGCCCTAAACTCGCTATGGTGGACTCTCCGACCATGAGGAAGTCTTTTGTGGTCCCAGAGATAAAACCATTGGACTTGTATGACAGCAATAGAGCGAAAATATGCGCAAGTGTCGGCTGGCTGTTGGCAAAGTCCTACGGCAGTGCAGGTAGGTTTGAGAAGAGGCTGCAGGCCTGATGAGTTATAGTTCTGTTCAAAAGAGGTCGTTTTAGGACCACTCTCCTCCTGTTGTCCTGCAGTATGTTTATATTCTGGTCAGCAGGGGAGCGGAAAGCACATGCATGAAGTGGAACCGCAGTTTAAGCGTATGGCTCAGCGATTTTCAGCACAAAGAGCAGCAAATGGAAGGGGCCGTGCACTTGATGCATTCTATTTGACACATGTCATTTGTTCCCAGGCCCCGTGTGGCCACGTTTTGTAGATATATGTTTGTTTACCACAAACGGGCCTCCTCCCTAGGCCTTGTCATTCCAGTTCATTTGTCCTATTCCAAGCCGTAAGACAGTGGCCAGATATGCTATCTGGCATTCTTTTTTGTAAACAATACATACATTTAAAATCCTAAGTTAATTGTGGATTTTCAGAGTACTTTGGTATATTTTGATTTGGTTTTCCTACATCTGAGATACCAACACACACCTTTATATTAATATTCAAATGAACCAACATAAAAAATGTGGTTTCTAAAATCAAGTGCTAAAGAAGCCAGTTGTGATCCTGAGAAGTCATTGTTAAAGAGTCTTCTTAATATAGATAAGATCGAATGCAAACACAGTCTCTGTTGCAACCAGCTACATGAAATACCTTATTTTATGCAGTGTCAACTTTTTTCTTTCCCAAAAAGAACCCACCACATATCTCTGACATGAGGGAACTGTTACACTTGATTGTAAGGCAAATCCCTTAAACAGCTCAAAGTAAAAAGTAATAAATGCAAACCACATTTCATAGATAAGCAATGGTTATATTGTAGCAGGTTATAAAGTATATATTTTTCTATATATATTATTTTTACACCGTTTACACTTACACAGTTCAAAAGGTCTGATTCTTGTTGGCTTTCCAACTAAACTTAAATGTTGCACAATCTTAGGCAAATGGTAGTCCTAGCAGGTCCAGGTCGCCGTTTCAGTTTCTGTGCACTCTGTTAAGCACCTTTGCCACGCCCTCTGGTCAAAGTCACCAACCATGTGAAGTTACAGGACTACTAAGACTGACTGTATATGTGCAGTTTTTGTACTCGACTCGACTCCTTGGACTGATACCATGTTTACTGTAATGTCAAGATGACTTCAGTGTTCCACTTGAACGTCATAGATTAATTGCACTTGTCATCTTGTGCATCGTGTCTCAGTTTTAAGGTCAGTTAAGCAAATGATAAGAAAAAGCACCATTTTTATTCCAATCTTTGATTTGTGCTATATAGTGAAGACAAACTAATCCAAAAGACAATAGTTTTATCTAACATGGTTAAAGTTATTTTTTGAATTATTCTTTAATCTTACTTAGTCATTTTCTGTTAGGTTTGCTAGAGAAAGCAAACTGACTTTGGATAGTTCACCGGCAGATTGCGGAATGCCTTTTTTGTGCAAATAATCCTTCACCCCATCTGTATGTGGTGTATACATTTTGTTGACATACAACATTTGATTGACTTTTTTATTTCAATCCTGATGGAAGAAAAGAGGAAAGACCCCAGTAATGTAAAGTGTTAGTGTTAGTACAGTGTAGTAAAGTGCCCACAAGTTGGAGAAAAGAAGAGGGAAAAA
>NC_024323.1:6101551-6160784 GCF_000523025.1 Cynoglossus semilaevis | reverse complement strand
CACCCAGATGTTTGACATAACAAATCCACTCTTGTAAATTTAGTGTTTATAGTTTCAACAACTAAACCAAAGCAGTATAACAACATTACCGACAACAAGAATCAGATCAGGCCATACTCGGTGTCTACTGATGTCAGGAGCATGATATTACAAAATATCTTTTATATAAAGTTCAGGTACCAGTAGAATATTCTTAGAATATTTAGAAAGCTGATTACAAGCCTACACTAACATGCCATAGTTCACACAGCAATTTATTTGGGGGAGGAGAGAGAAAATACAAGATATGAGTTTAAATGAGGAAAACATTAAATGTTGGCTATTGGTTTTATACATAGTTTTTCAAATGACTGTTTATTAAATTTAATCTGTTCTGTGTTGCATGTGTACATCATGTTCAGGTAAACATTTAACAGTAATTGTGTCATTATATGATGCCATGTTTATGTATACTTGCTAAACAAGGTTATTGAAAAGTGGTTCGACAAGTAGGTCGTTCATTATCTGTCCCTGACGTTGAGGATCATTGAGGGTGAGTCGAAGTAGTTTGTGCCTTTGACAGTGGAATGAGACCAGAAACACCTGATTCACCTGTTTGTGGGTTTGGGAGAGACTTGTTTTATTTAAAAAAAAATTTCTGCTACCCAGATTTCATTTGAGTCCATAATGTATGTAGATGGTTTTAATGGCAGGTATCTAAATCAGCTTTATTCAGTTTTACTTGTTTGAAACCTTGCAATTCTTTATAATGTTGGTCCCCGCTGAGCCACAAAGCTACTTGGATTCTGCTGAAATCCAGTTGGACTGATTAGTCACCCTCTCCCAGTCATTGTAACTATGGTGAGTCAACAAGGGACAAGGACCTAAGGAGGATGTGCTCTAGCTGTTAGTGTTTGCTCAGAGTCAGGAAGTCTTATTGCTGTGCTGTTTTAGAACATGCATGACCTACAGTCTTTCCTTCAGAGCTTTAACTGTGTATACACCTGCATATTTATCCCTCCAATTAACAAACAAGTTATTGAATAGATCCATAATAGTTTACTTTTAACACGTTAGAGAACTCAAGTAGAATGCTCAACAGCAGTGTTGTTCACATGAACATCAGGGTATTGACAAAGCTAAACATTTGGTATAGTTGGAAATTCATAGTCTTGTTGTAAAAAACTTGTTTGGATCCAGGTCTTGGTGAATTCTAACTTTGTTCAGCTCTTGATGGTTAACAGTATTGGCCATGGTTCTGGTTGGAGGAAGGATATACAAACATACTGAATCGTACCTGTACTATATATATACATATATATATATAAAAGCCCTGTGTTCATATATTATTTCAGATGACAATAAATGAATGATTAAAATGTATTTGCAGTATTTTTCATTTTCTGTTTTGTTGATAAGACTCAGGCATGTTTTTAATATTTGTGTTGTGGCCAGCATGCTAACTTAATTGTTCAGTTAGGTAGAAGAACCAATTGTTTTTTCTCAGCAGCCAGTGTTATAGGCCAGTACACACAGTAGCTAACACAGCTGAACTGACCACAAAAGTTTCCTATTGTCAAACTTTTGTTGGTTCTTGTATTGTTATTGGTAAATAGAAGGGGGGAAGTGGATTATTGTCCTAGATTAATATTTTAGGAAGTTCAATTTCAGTAGTTGGCTCAGTCATAAGGCATGTCACTCTTAATTCAGAGAAGAACATTTAATTCAGTTTATTTCAGTTTCTTGTTACTAAAGCAGAATATCACATACACAGATGCAATGGTGCGTTCACCATTTGATATATAATTTAAGACCAAGTTTGAATCTAAACATTGCCTAAAACAAGGTTGCTATAGATATAATTTTAGTATATAGTATAATTTTAGTATATAGTATAATTTTGTAGGCAAAGAAACGTAAGTTCTATATTCATTTCACTGTTTACTAAACAGTCTTATATGATTTAGCCGAACCTGTGTGAATGGATGGCTAACCACTGGAAAATGTGTAATTGATTCATTTTAATTCAGCAAACCATTTCTAACACGATGCATGGCAAAAAAATACCTCACTCAACAGTTTAAAAATAAACTTTGTTAAACCAAGTTAAACTGTGTGTTAGTATTACAGTAGTCCCTTGCTAAAGTTACTCTTTGACTGGGAAAAGAAGCAGCGGAAGCAAAAAAAGAGCCAGTCCCTGCTACTACTACGGATACACCTTCGGAAATCGTGGAAGAGGTGCCCCAAGAAATGGCACCACCCTCTGAAGAGACGTAAAATCACGGCTGTGCAGTAAAAGTCATCATCATTTTATGGCGCATCAATATGGTGTCACTAGTTCGCGGAAATTCAGTTCTCGTGACAGGCCTTAGAACCTATCTACCGCGATAAACGAGAGACCACTGCATGTACTTAAGGCTGTAGTTCCATGTAAAAAAAAACAAAAACAAAAAGTCACCCTTACTTGAGAATAAAGAATAGCATATGTCTCTCCATGGCTGGCGTGGCAGCTCGATCTCTCAAAAATGCCAGGGTTTTTTTTCTTCTGTTACAAATCCCTATTTTTCTTACTTCTTAAATGTTCTCCATCAAAGAGGTACACACTAATGAGAGTTGCAAAATATGTTATGTGAAGCAGTTGGGTGGCACAATTTTTTGCATTTTATAGACAGAATGACTGGTCACAGAATTAAAATACCTATCATCCCCAGAATTACCTCTCAGAATAGTAGTTATTTAGCAGTGTTGTTCACATGAACATTGGGGTATTGACCAAGCTAAACATCTGGTATAGTTGGAAATTGATAGTCTTGTCCTGCTCCTGATGGTTAACAGTACCACCAAATTAACATGTCAAATAATAACATGTCTAACAGGTCCAATGACCCTGCACCCGCTGTGCATGTCTGACCATAACATTATAGGCAGACTCTCATGTCCAGGTTTTTATTATTTTTCGTGCCGTCTGTTGCCTGGAGTTCATGTTTGCTTGTCCAAAAAAATGGTATCATTAGGAATATTTTCAAGTTTCTAGACATTTTTGAAACAGAAACAGTATCCTATATTTGCTCCATAAAGTTTTAACTTACTCTACAACTGTTTCAGTTCTGTCAGCCATCCTCATTCTAACACATAGTAACAACACTCACCTGAATATATGTTAGGAATAATTGTGTTCTTCCATGAATTGTGAAACTGTTTTTATTGGTTTTGTAGTAGTCTAGCTCTGTTGGTCTTGATTACACTAAAACACTCAGTGTTGTAATGTCAGCAACATGCCAGCTCAAGCAGACAAATACGTAGAAGGACATGTGACTCTTGTTATCAGCATTATACCAAACACTACTGCTGGCTAACAGCAGTCTGGCTAGCTGACTTCAGTCAGATTAGTTTAGCTTCTTTGCTAAATATTATTCATAATGATCGACGATGTGGACATTTCCCTAGTCTTCCCTTGGTTAATGATTTTCAAAACAATGTGTAAAAAAGTTAAAAGTGAACAAAACTCTATTAGTCCTAAAATCCCTTCTTGAGCTTATGGTAAATTCTGACTTCACCCTCTCTAGTTAGTGTGATCCTCCTGCTCCTCAGTATAATAATGTTTGAACGTAATAATAACCTTGCGTACATGTTTAGCTTTTAACTTATACTGAGAACAGTAGACACGCAGTGATCCCTAAAGCTGTTGCTCAAGTTTATGCAAACACCCTGGCTGGTGTTTTCAGTGTAAATATTTTCTTAAAGAAGTAGTGATGTCAGAGGAGGCATTCTGCTGACATGACTTTCTGGTTCATTTCGTGTTAATAGTTATTTTCTGGTAGACCAGGTAAAAAATGAAACTTCATTTCTTTGGTATATTTTGTGCCATATCATTATTCATGGCTAGTCTCTCCCTTAGGAAAATTAAGCCCTTATCCAACTCTCTCATCTTACTGAGATGCAGCATTTGCATTCTACTTTGCCTTCTGGTAAAGGTTTTTTTTTTTCTTTTTGAAACACTAAGCAGGCTTTGTGAATCTAAGGCCTACGTTGTACATTTTGACTGCAGTATGCGTAAATCCCTATTTCTACTTCTACTGCAGTAAACTGAGCAGTGCAGTGTTACCACCAAGTCATGCACTATTGTGGTCTGACTAAGAGTGTTGTCTGACATCTTTTGTCTTCATTGTCTCCCCTCACCCTGAATTAATAATGGCACCTCAATAAAGTGATACCGTCCACCAATAACCCCTTTGTTTTTGTATGGACGACAATGTTGAGCACTCTTTAACATGCATACCTCTTACAGTCCTCCTTTCTCTTTTCAGGCACAGTGCTAGTATTTCAGCTTGTCACGTTTGCCCCCCTCCCCAGAGCCATTTAAAACAACAAGATGGGTTTTGCAGTTTGTTTACAGAGACAGATGAGTTATTGAGTTTCCTACTGTTAAGATCCTGACCCAGAGAAACCAGTTTAACATAGGGTGTGTCAAATTTCTGTTTTTAGGAATTTTCTAGAATTTTTACAGATTTTGGCTTAATTCTTAAAAAATCAAAATGTGTTTCCATTAAAGATTTTTAACTTGTATCTACTGTTTAATCATCAACTGGCTTTTTCCCAGCATACAATTTTATGTTTCAGGATAATCAATCAATGTTTGGAGTGTTTGACGATAAGAAGTAAAAATATTATTAACCGTTTTTGCATTGTGCCCATTTCTCTATTGGCACCAATGTTTCTTGAACAAATTGATCACTCTATCTATTTTTGTTCTGCATAGAAAATGTTCCTGGAGAGCTGAGTGATCCCTTCTACTGTGACCAATATGAACAGGAGCACCTTAAACCCCCAGTCATGCGTCTTCTTCAGTCCTCGGAACTCTACTGCCGCACATACAGCCTTCTACTAGGTGAAACTGGAACTGATAAACAGCCCAAAGACAACGTTGCCTTGCTGGAGCTGCTCACTGAGAAAGGCATGTTCTACAAAGATGAGACGCAAGTGACCGATGCAGACCTCCGTCACAAACCCATTAAAATGGTAAAGTAATAGTGCTTGAGTAGGAGTAAACACTGAATTGTTAGTAAAACATTTAATATATGTGTTATGCAGTTTTGTTGATTTAAGATTGTTAGGAGACTCATAGTCTCAAGACTCTAACCCACTAACCCAAGACTGTGAGTCTGCTTCTAGTGTGGCATTACTGCAAAGCTGGAGGGAGATATGGGCTGACACTCACATCTATATGCCAACATGCAGCAAAATATACTGTGTGCTCTGCTAGACAGGAGCACTGCACAGTAGCAGGACTTTGTTGTTGATATGAGGCCTTGCTTCTGCTTTGAATTGAGGGATTAAAGGACATCAAGTAGACCCCCACTCATCTGACCTTCCCCCACCTCTCTGTTGATCTGAGAGGATGAGTGGATCCAGCTGCTGGGAGCGAAGCTAAAGCGGGATTGGTGACACACAGGAGGACCATTTTACTTTGTGGGTGTGATAGGGATGGAGGTAGAGCCTTGACACAATAGATGGTCAAGAGCAGAACAATGGCTGAACAGTTCTGGTGAAATGTTAGATACCCTGTTAAGACAGAATAGTCTGCCTTCTTTAGGTAAATCCAGAGAAACTGGTTCTTCTTAGTTGCCCTAAGTCATTTACAATACATCCCTGTGTAACCCAGGCTCTCTCCCCCTTTCTCTCTCTCTCTCTCTCTCTCTCTCTCTCTCTCCCTCTCCCTGTCTCTCTCTCTCCCTCTCTCCCTGTCTCTCTCTCTCTCTCTCCCTGTCTATCTTTGTCTCTGTCTCCTTTAGTCATTTTTTTGGTCTTTGTCTATGTTTCTCCCTCTGTCTCCCTCCCTTTCTTACCTTTTTTCATGGTATAATTTATAGTAGAAGGTTCTGAATCTGAAACCTACAAATTATGTGCTATCTGATAATCATGTCACAGTAGTCAAGCTGTGGGTGCAGCTGCATTTTCCTTGTAACCATGAAGTAACTAGTTTCCCTTTTTTTTGTCACCTTGTCACCTTTTTTTAAAGATAGGACTATTGTCAAGCCGCTCCCCACGTTGAAAAATTGACTTTCACCTCATTGAACAAAGGAAATTACAAATGAGTGTAATTTCCCCATAATTAAATTAGTTTGACTGTGGGCCACCTTTTACTTGCTCAGATGGTAAAAGGCAACTCACCCCCAATTTCAGAAGCCACTGCAAACCAGAGTTTTTATTATTGTCGTGTTTGTCTGTATCTTATCTCGGGAACACAGATATTGGCCATGGCTCAGTTAGAGTTAAATGACCAAACATATTATGACCACACATATTATCAGCAACTGTGTGTGTAAGCCACAAAAGCTGGACCAGTGAGTATTCCCATGAATATTAATGTAATTACTACTTTTGTCTTTTACTGAAGGCAGGATCTAGACCCACTCAACACCAAGCTCTCTGACTGCTCTCTGTCCTTGATAGATGCCTTTACCGAATGCTTTGCAAGCTTGTGAAACCTGTGGTCACTGATTGTTACTCGGCTGCAGCTTGACATTGTCTGCCACCGACTGACAAAGTACCTACAATGTGACAAACAATGAAAGTGGGTCATGTCACTGCAGAATTAAAGGATGGAGCATCAAGCCAGTAAACAGCTTTGGAGAAGCCGCAATCTGCTGCAGCACTGCTATATAAGTTGATGTGACATATAACTAATACAGTAATAGCCCTCTTATAATGCTGTCACAGCTGCAGAAGGATGAAATATTTTTTTCTATGTCCTTGTCTCTTGACACTGAAATTCTTCAGTCAAATGTTACCCATAATGCTAAAATAAAAATAAAATGGATGAGCTCTTCAATCAAAAAGAAAAGGTAGTTCAATTCTATCTTTAAGTTTATGTTCCCAAAACTGTCAACATTTTTTTTTCTCAATGTACTGTAGTAATGGTACAGAAGTTTTAAGGTATATTCTTATCTACCTGACTTGGATCTTTCCCCTTTGTCTGTATTGGTTGCTGGCGATTCATCCTCCAGTCAGTCCAGCCTCATTACTCCTGAGATTGACAGCAGAGATCCATGAAGATTATAGATAATCTGATAATATGCTCTGCTGATTGAATGGCATCATCCACAACTAGACACACCAGAAATGGTTGCTAACTGTACATTTATCCAACATATCTCACAATATCCCCATTGTAACCTAATCCCTAAATCTACTGTTAGACGATACGGTGGAAAATTGTGAAACCTCTTTTAAAACATGCTCATATTGATTTCCATGCAGAGGGTATTAATGACTGTGTCACACAATGAAGTCAGTGAGTGAGTTCAACTCCTCATGAGGCCAAGTGTCAGTTGTGAGCAGTCAGGAGTATCAAAAATATATATTCTATTTGTTTATGCCTTGATCTTTGCTTAGTGTGTAGTAAATAAACTTTTCCATATTAGGTCTTGTACACGTTAAGCTGGACTGGTATTACTTGCTTAATCTCGACACATTTATTCACATGGAGAGTCCGGTACAAATACCAGCATGTGCCCCCCACCAGTCAGAGCCCTCTGTTGTTTCTCCCTCATTAGGCTCCAGACATAGTAGGGGGAAGGGGTTAAGTCATATTTCCGACATAATCAGGATGTAGCTTTACATTCCTTGTCTGACACAGTGGACAAAATTAGGTAAACAGATTATCCCTACTAGAACCATAAAGATGACCCGCTACTGCATTTAATGAAGGAAATATAATGAAGGAAATATTATTATTATTATTTCCCATTCTTTGTTTTGCTCTTTTGTGAAGTCTGAACTTTTTTTTTGTTTGTTTCTGAGGAGAGAGTAGGTGCTGAGCCACAGCACAGAGCAGCGCTGTGGTCAGGCTTGTGTTGAGATGCATTGTGGGTCAGCTGGATGGTTGTTATGGTGATCTGGCAGTGTCTGTGTTGTGTGTTCATGATTTGCTCCTCTCTCCCCTCTCATTAAGGAGACTTGTGATTTAATTTAGCGAGCTCTCCTGGGTCTGCAGAGGGAAATCCACTAGCAACGCCTCCTTCTACTCTTCTACTCTTTGATTTTGCGTTTTTTTTATCTGCAAACATCTGTATGAAAACCTGGTCAGCCAGTGGTTTGTATATTTATCAAAGATTTGCCAAACTACACATTTTTTAATATAATTTGACGTGAATTTGCTCCATTTGCCCCTACTGTTTGACCCATTATGTTTGTCCAGGTCAACATTTTGCATCAACACTAATTTGTCCACATGGGCTCATGTACAGAGCTGGACCTTAAATAAAGAGGTTAGTGTAAGAATGTTCAACCCCCATTTGGAATCTTTAAGTAGCAAAAGGCAACAGGCACTGATTTGAACAGATTAGGCTCGGAACATAAGATTGTGAAGTGGCTCCTTGGCCCCCTGAGGAATGTGTTGTTGGTGACTGGTCTGTCTCCTCCATTTATGTTTGAGGTGTTTGTTGTGTTAACTGAAACTTAATGTCACAGGATCTTAATGATACTGTTTGAGACTAGCCAAAAATGTTAAAATTCAGGAACCAAAGATTTGAGAATTATAAAACAGACGAACATGACAACGCAGGTGGGGCACTACATCTCTGATCAGGATGTGCTTTTAATGTTTTTTGTCATTTAATACGCAGTAAAACACAGAAATAGTTTTAAACAGAGTGGCAACACTTCTATGTCTTCCTTATTCAGTTATGAGTCATGAAGAAATATTTAATTGCGTGGAAGCTGGAAGAAAGGTGAAGTAGTTGAGCTCCAGGGACACACGTGTAATGATGTAACAGTCCACTACCCATTTAATGATTTAAGGACTGTACAAACATAGGTCCAGAGTTCATCCACATCTGCCCTTGTCTCTATTTACTTGCTGAAAACTCGTCATAGTGTTTGTGACTTACCGCTGGTCTCTGGTGACCTCTGCAGTTTGCTGTTGGTAAATACTACTAGTGTTGCAACATTGCGAGGTGACTTGTGTTGTGCTGCTTTGCAGTACACTACTGTAGATTTAGTAATGCCTATTGTACTGTTGTGTTGAGATAGCTAATTTCTTTTGTTAAGCAAATTGACATTAACTACAGTAACCCTGACTGATGCCACCACTGACCCTTTCACTTTTTCTTCTATGTGATTGTTGTAGAATGCTCACCTTGCAGTAATAGACGCCCTGATGGCAGTGGGAGGCATGGAGACTGTGACAGTGGTGAAGAAATGTGCCTCTGCTGAGCTGCTTGGTAGAGCTACCAAATGGGAAGATGCTCTCCTTCATTGGATTAATGTAGTAAGGACTGATTCACACACATGTCACACACATGTCAGAAATATCTCACATGAATGTATCCTCAAAATTTGACTGGAGACTACCCAGTGTACTTAAAATGCAATAAAAACTAACATCTGTCATCAGGCAATCCAGTCGAACTTTAAATAATAAGGTGAATGTTGAAAAATACATGTTGGAACTGAAATGTATTTAGTGTCACAAGGAGATTGCTTAAAAAAAAGCTGTGAGATAATTGTCTGGACAATGCTGTTCAGACACTGCCACTGGTAGAAGAGACATTGGCCTTCATACAGTAACACCCATCTACCCAGATGCACAAACACTGACTAAACAACACTCTTCTATTCTCACTGGGTCCATCTTGGATGACCTTTGGCCCCCAAAAAAGTTGGTATTTTCCCAAAAAAAAAAAAAAAAAATACAAAGTTTAATACAAAGTGGTGTAAATACATGTTTTATTTATTGTGACTTCTTAAGATATGACAGATCTTGTGAAAATACTGTTTGGTACAATACAAACAGTAGTCCCTCACAACAAAATCTCCTTATTTTTCAGTTAAATCAGAAACTTCGAGAACTTACTGAAGATTCCCAGGAGGATTCACCTCAGGCTACAGAAACCCAACCTCTTCAGCCCACTGTGAGTTTGTCTGTTACCACACTATATTACAACCAAACATATGTGACTGTCTCTGTGATAATAAGTACCCATTGATGTAAAAAGCAATCGTTTTTGTTAGGTTTACATCATTGCTATTGTTCATTATGGCTCTCATTCCTTTTTACTCAACAATTATTAGTTGATACAAAAAATAAAGTGCAGTTTCATTGATTTCTCTGGTATTCATGTCATGCACTGTGGTCTCGTTGGCCCTAGTGCTTTCACGGTAGGCTTAATACCTCTTGTTGTGCTCCTGTTCTTCACGCCCTCCTCTTTCTTTATTTCCTTTCCATTTCCTCTCTAACAGTGTCCTACTCGGTGGTACTGGAAACTTGTTCCTGTAAGTTCCCTTCTTTCCTCTGCTCCCTCTCCCTGTCCCTTCATCCCTCCAGTGTCCTCATCAAAATTATCAGCAAATATCTGATGGTCAGGTGTGTTTTTCCCCCCATTTACTAGTTTGAAAATGTTAGTTTGCACCACGTCGTAGGCTGCAGTTCATTGCACGACAAATTTCCTAACATACTAGTAAATGCAATAAGTCAAGGCATGGCGGAGGAGTGGGAAAAACCCAAGTGATGCATGAACTACAGTTAATACTACATAGTGTGTCAGTGTGTGTGTGTGAGAAAAACTGGTTTGTTGAGACTTTTTGTTACCTTGTCCCTGCTGATGGTGTGAGTCAGTCCTTGCTGACGGCGTACTGTTTCTGTGGCGACTTACATGATACATAACATCTCAGTCTTTCTTTTTTCCCCTCTTCCTCATTTGACCTTCATGCACTTTCACCTATTCTGACAAAATCTTCCTCCTATCCTCTGATGGAGTGGCTGCCTTGGAATTCTCTTATGTACATTAGCATAAACTTGTCTTTCTTTTTATTTTCTGTTTTGTTTTGGGTTTTTTTACAATCTTAGGGCCGGGTGATAAATCAGGTTTTAAAGATATATAATTAGTCTGTATGCAGTATACGATGTAGATGAGACTATATTATGTATATTGATATATGCTCTTTAGTCCTAAAATGATATACAGTTTTATTCATAAAACAGACAGTTTTGCAATCCTGGCCTTTATCTTATTAATGTCTGTCTTTAACTTTGTTCTGCTCAGCCTCTCTCACACTGAGTGACAACTTAATGAGTGTGTGCCAAGAAGCTGGTAGTTTACAGAAGAGAAGGACATTTATCAGTAGTTGAGGTTCAAAGTGTCAGATGTAAAATATTATTATTTTTATAGTGCGATAAATCAGTTTAAACTAATGTCCAAACCACAAGAAGTCTCTTCCATCAGCGTCATAAAGGGGGGGATGTGCGGTGCGGTCAGGAGAGTTGAGCATCAGTTTGATTCATGAGACGGCAGCACTGTTCATAGATTTTCCTGGTATATTTTGTTAAAATAAAACTGCTTTAAGTGTACTTATCACTTGGGAGACATTACAACATGAATTACCTAGTTGTAACAACTGTTTAACTTTTGTGAATTATTTATTCTCACAATAATAGATGTTTTGTATACACTGGGAAGCATGTGTTTAATAAAATGTTATTGAATTTAATATTTTTTTACATACTATATTATTAAAAATACAATCTGTGTGATTGGAAATTCTGGGCTTTTTTCCAATTATCATTTCATCAGGTTAAATATTGAAATAGTAAAAATATCATATATTAAAGTTTCCAAAAAAAAAAAAAAATCAGGATATCATTTTGGACCATATTGCCTAACCCTGCAGTTTAGTTGAATATTAATATATTTAAATAAAAGACATAGGCATAGTATTTGATTGTGTGTTGTTGTATTTTCATTTTCAGCTGCGCTACAGAAAGGATAATATTCAGTCCAAACAAAAACCTGTCTTTCCTGTGGTGAATGAAGTCAAAGATTTGTCCAGTGGTAGTGCTGTTGCTGCTGTAATACATTACTATTGTCCTGGCCTGCTAAGACTTGAAGGTAATAACTCCTACGACTATAACCACAATGTTTGAGTAAAACATGCATTTTGTTAATTGTCTTTCTTCCTGTCAGATGTTTGTATGAAGGATTCCATGTCGGTACCAGACAGCCTATACAACCTGCAGTTCATCCGGGAATTCTGCGACAGCTGTCTAAAATGCTGCTGTCACTTAACATTGGAAGATATGCTGTATGTACCAAAAGAGCTCCAGGTATGTATTTTTTCTGTCTATCTGTCAGATAAATCATGCACATTGTCTAATAACCATTTTTTTATCTGTTTGGTCTGTGTTTTTAGTGCAATTTTCTGAGCTTCCTAGCTGAACTGCTTAGCTGTTTTGAAGTTCAAAAACCAGACTTTGTTCAGCCACTTAACTCACTGGGTATGTAAAGGTCAGGATTAATGGACTTCCTACAAACAGCAGATTACTAATGAATATCTAATTATAAATATTTATGTTTTTAGTAGATGGAGCCACACCAGAAAAATTAAGTGGCCTGCGCAGCAGCAGGTACTGGATGGATTCAATATTTATGTCTCTTTATTAGTCTGCTGCATCTTTGAAATGCTCCTGCTAATTTAATTATTTTAACTTACAGTACCTCCCCATCAATTTTCAAAAAGCCCTTTCTCCCCATCTCTTCACCTGCCTCAGGTAAGAGTTGAACAATCTTCTCGTCTTTATATCTATCCTGGTGTTTGTGAATTCTCCAGTTGAAACGCTTCATTCCATCAATACTAATGCATGTCTTTGTTGTCTTTGTTCTTATGCATTTTGTATGTAGTTTTTTTATGTATTTATTGGTACACTTTCTGGTTGCTATGTGCATTTGTGATGTGTTTCCCTGTGTTGTGTGCATGCCTTACACATCTGTGTGTATCCCATTGTACTCAGGATCTTTGACTCAGTCTACCTCAATGTCTCATATAGAAGGAGTTGGAAAGACTTGGAGCAAAAAGTCTCTGAGGTAAGTCAAAAACTAACCTGCTGTCACTGTCATTAATACTATTTCATGCTTAACCTTTTTATTTTTTTCCTAGCCGCCCATTGTCTGCAGTGTCCTTTAGCATTCCCTTTGGCTTGGACAGTGATGTAGACATTGTCATGGGCAACCCTGTAATAACCCGATCTGTAAGCTCGGACCAGCTAAATCCAGCAGCCCAAAGCAGCATTCGTACTCCTTACACCCCTCCTGAAGACATTAGTCATGTGCTTAAAAAGCCCCTGGGCCCAGCTGGCCCACAGAGATCTTCCTGGACGAACCAACCAACCTCCAGCGTTCCAAGGTTGGTTGAGCAGAATGGTCTTGTGGGGAGCGAACCAGGAGAGCTGCCTACAATTGAGGAAGCTCTGCAAATTATCCACAATGAGGGCAAGCTGGAGCCACGTTTACATCCGGACGGTGCCCCTGACGGCTTCTATCTCCACTCTCCTGACGACCCCGCCAGTTTAAGGCACACAGTCAACTTAGCGGCCATTAGCAGCTCGGCCCCTTCATGCTCAGCAATGACACACCGGCCGTTGGATTCCAAAGAGCCTACTCGCACCAGAAACACTTCTGAATGTTCGCGGGATGATGATTCAGTCTTGAGAGATGGAAGTGTGGACTCAGATGCATCCGAAGACATGCCGAGGACACGGTCCACTCCCGCCACACCTGCTGCTAGTGAATTTGATAGTGGTGTGAAGCTGACCAGCTTTGCAGAGCGCAAAAGGAAGCAAATTGCAGGTTCTCCAAAAGCCACTGAATCTCCTCAGATGACCTCGTGGGCAAAAAAATCAGAGGACAGTGACGGCAAAGGTTCAGAACTGAATAATGAGGTGTCTGAACTGGGGGCAAGACTTGAGGAAAAACGCAAAGCAATTGAAGCTCAGAAGAAACGCATTGAGGCCATATTTGCCAAGCATCGACAAAGACTGGGTAAGAGTGCCTTCCTGCAGTTAAAGAAAGAACAGGATGAAGGTGAAGGAGAGGGAAGCAATGGAAGAGTCAGTACTTCAGGCACAGAAGAAGAGCTGGCTAACCTAACACTTGAAGAAAGGCTAGCTCGTATGGAGGAGGATAACCAACAAGTTCAAGATGAGCAGCACCCTATAGTGAAGAATGAAGGTAATATGAAAGAAGAGCTCAGCAAATTCTTCAATCACTCCCAAGACAAGGCTGGTACACAATGGGAGAAAGATGCAGTGAAACCAGATAAAATGGTAGCTCCTCTGGGAGACTACAACAATGCTGTGTCAAAGTTGACTGCTGCTCTGAGCTCCCTGCAAAGTGACATGCAGCGCTTGACTGAGCAGCAGAACCAGCTAATCATAAAAAAAAATCCTTCTCCTAACAATAAGTCCTGGGTTATACCAGCCAGTCCCAGAACCTCCACACCGGCACCTTCACGCATGCATCGAGAATCTTACCGAAGTTTGAATTCGGCCTCCTCCTCTCCATCTCCATCACGAAGAATCACAAACCACACCACTCCAACTAAGTCCCCTCAAGTCCAACGCAGAACCCAGTCTGTGCCCCCTAAAAGCCCAAAACACCACCAGAGCAGCCGCACACTAGACAGTAAACCACAAGCCCTTTCAAGGGTTCTCAATCCTCCTCAAAATGTTGACCGAATCCCCCACCTACGTCGAGTGGTTCCCCGGCAGTCCCAAATCCAGACCTCCTCTTCCTTCTCCATCGGTGACTCTGGCAGCTTGGATGATCTGCACTCAGCAGGATCAACTCCCATTGCCACACCAACACTTACTCCAGTACAAACCCCAACACCGCGGTCCACTGTAGACGATTCCCTGTCTGAGGTAGGCTTTAACGATGACCAGAGCATATTTAGCATGGACCTAGAGGCTGGTTCTTTGGATGGTCATGCAGCTAGGAAGGAAGGTGGTGTAGGCGGAGGCTACAGCTCTGGTGCTCCATCGGAGTGCTCTTTTGAGAGCGATGTCCCTACAGGAATGGTGAATGGCAAACGCAGTAGCCTTATTGAGATCCCGCTATCTGCTCTGCAAGATGGAGAAGCAGAAGAACATCTTCCTGATGCCTTCCGTACTGACTCCGTAAATGACCAGACAGAATCTGAGTTGAAAGGAGGGGTGGGTTTCTTTTTCAAGGTATGTCCACTAATTACTCTGATAATTATGCTTTCACTTATTATCACAAATGGCGTAACTATTTTTCTGTGTTTATTATTAGGATGACAAGGAGAGGCCAGAGGACGAGATGGCGCAGCGAAAGGCAGCCTTGCTGGAAAAACAACAGAAGAGAGCAGAAGAAATGAAACGGCGTAAACTTGAACAGGAAAAAGAAAAAGAATCAAAGTAAGAGCCTTCACACACACACACATAGTACATTTTAAGTAGGCATTTTTAACTTTGCTATTTAAAAAGATAATATTTGTATTCATTTGTAATTTTGCTGTTATCCATATGATAGGCCTCTATAATACTCGCATCAGTTTCTGATAATCTTTCAGAAACTTAAACCTGGCCAGCTGCTTTAATATCAGTCACATTTCAGTTTTATGCTTTATAAGCTTTCATTTAAATAAAAGCTTTGATTATTTGTTTTTTTCATTTGTGTTTACTGTAAAGTAAGTATTTAAATGGAAATGTAAAATACTGCTCATAAACAAAAAGCATGAAAGTCCTGGTCCATCAGTTGAGCAAAGGAGGAATGTAGCTGGCCGTTGGACAATGTACAATTTGAATTAATTGTCATTAACTTCTAGCAAGCCTCAGTGGATGACCATTGAGGGTTGGGGTACTAAGAGTGAGGACAGACCCCAGACTCCTGGCACGCCTCCAGCAGCAAAAACCACTCCAGTGGAAGGAACACCTCAGCGCAGAGGAGAATTCACCAGGCAGGAGTATGAACGGAGACAACAGCTGAAGATCATGGAAGACCTGGACAAGGTGCTGAGACAGAAACCCACTACAGTCCGTGGTGTCAAGAAGCAGAGACCAAAGACTGTGTTCAGAGATGACTCCATGCTTTCTCAAAGCCCTGCCAAGGGCTTCATGGGTAATCTTAATACATATTCCTACGTAATCTGCTGCACATACCTTCTGCGGTTTTTCTAAAAGTTTGCAGTGATAGGTGTGGGTTATATTCCATTGTTTTGTTAAATTCTTGATGTAGAATCAGTCAGTTTACTTTGCACAGTTCAGAAATGGTAATGAATAATGAAAAGTGTTACTTGGAACTTGTTTTCTTTCTCAGGAATGTGTTTTAATTCTAACATTGATTCAGTAAACTGATATGATTGTGAACATTTCCTCTTTGTAGGCACCAGGCTGAACAAAGTGTACTCTCACTCATCCATGAACCTGTCTTCCATGGCCAATGACCTGTCTGTAAGGAAGTCTCCAAGGTAAGACGCAAATTTTAGAGCCTGCTGTTGTTTTTTTTTTTGCATTAAAAACGATAAGGGATTGTAGACAGTTCACAAAATGATGCTGGTACACCAAAAGAAAAACCTTTACGGTCTTTTGTGGAGAAATATGGTAATATATGTTACAAATAACCATAACTATAGTTTGTCATTGAAAAATAACTTTTTTTCATTCCAAGCAAGGTTTATTTCATGAATTCATGCCAAGGTTGTAATGAAAATGTAAAAAATAAATGTGAACACAGAAAATACCCTGAAGGTCAGGTGATGACCTTTCTCCTGAAAGTGTTTCTTTGATGCTTCCAGCCGTTCACACTCTCCGTCACGGCACAGATCACCAGGACGATCAATTGCCCTTAACGGAGAGAGAGACTGGGAAAATGGCTCCACCATTTCCTCTCCAGCCTCAATTCCAGAATACACAGGTCAGTAGTATGTTCAGGTGTACCTGGCACAAAAACAGGTCTGACCTGAATAAGTTGTTTCTAAAATACTGCATCATACTATACAAATATAAATCCTCCTGATGGTCAGGTCTATTTTTTTTTTCCATTCATGTTTTTTTTGTTGCATCAAAGGTTTTGAAGAAATGAAAGTATAATTAGTTTCCCTGTTTATATTTTTTTGAAATGCTGTGTTTTACAGGACCAAAGCTGTACAAGGAGCCAAGCTTTAAATCAAACAAGTTCATCATTCATAATGCCATCAGTCGCTGCTGCCTGGCTGGAAAAGTCAATGAACCTCAGAAAAACAAGATTGTTGAGGTAAACAATTGATTTGATAGAGTTGAAAAAATATAAATAATTCCTACCAAAGTAAGTCCTGGGAAAGCCAAATTGGAAAGTGAAGATAAACCTTCCAGATGATAAACTTGTGGCCATGAAATACACAAATGCATTTTTATCATGATGGGGTTGACGGGGTTTTTTTCTATACAGGACATGGAGAAGAGCACTGCCAATCATTTCCTCATCCTCTTTAGAGATGCCAGCTGCCAGTTCAGAGCAGTTTATACCATGAACCCTGAAACTGAAGAAATGGAACGTCTCACTGGCATTGGCCCCCGCGTTGTCATGCCGGAGATGGTAGAATCTATTTACAAATACAGCTCTGACCGCAAGCAGTTCACTGTCATACCATCCAAAACTATGTCCATGAGTGTAGATGCCTTTACCATCCCTGGTCACTTCTGGCAAAAGCGCCCAGGGACGCCCAAGAAGCTCGCCACCCCCAAATAAAATCACACAGAGGATGGGTAGAGAACTAATCTTTCAGGGAAATGACTTCTATTGCGCTATATTTTTGTCAGTAAGGCACGTGAATGCAGTTATTAGTTGAATAGATGAACAATGGACGCTGAAGAAAACAATCGAGAACAGTCCAGCTAACATTACATGCCAAATGTATGGGCCAGTCACTTATTCGTTCAGACGCCGCAGCATCGTTGTCTTGTTTCTGATTAGTCCCACATTGTCAAAAGGTTTCATTTTGTTGCTTCCTGCCTAACTACACCTTGCCTTACCCTGCAGCCCCTCCCCTCTCTCTCTCTCTCTCTCTCTCGAGATTTGTTTTTAGCTCTTTGATAAGAGGAGAGAACCAGTACTGCCTTCGCCCACTCTACAGTATTTTGGTCCAGAGTAGTTCTTGACCCTCTTTATTCTGCTTGCATTTCCTGTTGCTGCCTTTTCTTTGAGCTCTCCAGTCTGCTGAAAAAAAAGTGGCTCAGTACTGCAGGTAACTGCTAAACAATGAATGTAAGACACCTACTAACCACTCATTCTGTCAGAGGTGATTATTATTGGTTACTCAGGACCTAAAATCACCAGACCGGCTGGTTTCGCTGCAGGCTGCACAGGTGGTGGGGCCCTGTCCACATCAGTAGGTTTGTCAACCAAGCGACTGCTTGTGCCTCCATAGTTTCTCCCTAATACCTCCAGCTGCAGACATCTGGATGTTTTTTTATTCTAATGAATGTGATTGTTGTTGGGCAAACCACTATGACTTTATAGGTTGAAAGAATAACACATTTTCCTCCACATTTACCTTCTCATTTCTAAATGTTAAATTAAACTGTTATGGCAATTTTTAAACCAATACTGGAAACATGAGGGAGGGGCTTTTCTTCATGTTTGATATTATTTAGGGACAGCTAAGTGTGAACGTAATAATCAGTGCTAATTTAATTTAATGAATGCCGATTACTAGGATTTTGTTTTTCTCTGATGATGATTTGTAAAAATTGACTTTGTAAGCTATGGATAACCTAGCCTGCTGCTTGAACATTAGTGAGATTTGTCTTTGAGAGGAGAATGAGTGAATGGGAATAAATAGTTATTGTCAAATAGACTAAGCTTGCCTAAATATTTTGTCTACTGTAGGGCTGAATAAATCTTCGAGGTCATCGTGTGATAGTTCTTTGTCTGTATGTGTTTCCACAGAGTGAGGTTTTTTTTTTCTGTGGGCAGTAATTGTCCACTAACTAACTGAAGGACGTTAACCTGTGTTTCTGAGTCTCCAGCATCTGCTCCAGCACGGGCGGTGATGCAGCTGTTACTGCCTTTGATGGGTGGAGCAAAGTGTGTAAAATAAAAATAAAAGAGGTGATTGAGTGTGTGTGTGTGTGTGTGTGTGTGTGCGTGCGTGTGTGTGTGTGTGTGTGTGTGTGCGCGTAGATGATTTCTTTGGTTGTATTTATGTTTGTATAGAGAACTGTGTGGTAGTCAACACTTTAAATTGATCATGTGCAATTCTCCCTTCCCTTTTAAAATCCTACAACACACAAAGGTGTATTTATTCAGTTTACATTAGATGTTTCATTTGATATTTAGTTTCAGTTTCCACACATCATTTTGGTTTAGGTGTTGTGTCACTCATTCATTTCATCGCTCATTCATCACGGTTTCTTTTGTGCCAGCAATTGTTTATGTCCTTTGTATTGAATGATTGTCCTTTAAACTGGACCAGACAAATAAACTCCTTTTTGAACCATTTACATATATATATTTTTATTTTTCATTGCCACTTGTTTGTAATTCACAATTTAAAAATTACCATGTTAACTGAGATAATTTATTAGATTTTTTTTAAATAAACATCCTACATTAGCTTTCAAGCACTGTTAGTAAATTAGTGTTTGAAATGTCATTAGCCCAGCTAAAACATAGTTAGAGAAAATTATTATTCTTAAACTAAAAGCTAGACTAGATATTTTGCTAAAACAACTAAAAGATAAATAAACATCGGCCAAAACGTAGTTGAAAAATAATAATGTGTGTACAAGAACTAAACACCTTATTCATACTTTTATTACCAAACAAAAGGACAAAGACAACGTACACTTTTTTATATACGACTATTGTTTATTATTTTCTGTTTATTGTGCTTTGATCTTAAGTCCTCCAAGACATCATGTGTTACGGCTGTGTTAATACTGCTGATAGAGAACTGCTGCAGTGGTTACCGAACTAGCGTAAGCTTTGTGGTTTCAAGATTCACAAAAATGATCCTGCAAAACCGAACGTTTGTGTATGTCTGTGTGTGGTTTCATAATTGTGGCTGTGAATAGGCTGAAGATCGAGCTGAGAAAAAAAATCTCAACTCTGTATTCTGTGCTTCTTAGCTGACGTCTGTGCTTATTTCATAGGTGGAATACGGTATAAAAATACACTGCCTGTTGATGCAAAGAGAGTCGGTTTTTAACACAGACCAAGTGTAGGCAGTGTCCTGGGCCGGTGTTTGCTGTAGGAGGGGGTGCTGTGATGCCCCTAATAAGTAGTTACAATAGGGGACCATGGAGGGCGCCAAATCACACTATAGGCATCAAAATGTCTGGAGCAGACTCTAAGCTGGAACGACACAGGCTTCTGTGACTGAAGTGAAGTGAGGACATCACACATGTTAATGTCTATGATGAAACAGAAAAACATCATTATCACCACGTCGTCTTCTCAGTTGTGCTTGGTGTGGAGCATTTCAGCCAGCAAAGAGTTGCAGGGCAAATCCCCAAGAAGATGGCGCTGGTACAAATACTCCTCAACCTGCAGGCTGATGCTGCGTACCTCAGGAAGCCTCAGCAGCAGCTGACCAAACTTGTCTGAGTGTCCAGGGTGGATGTAGTGAGTGTGCTCCATCAAGGCTCGATTCACCCTCTCTTGGATCTGCTCCACCTGACTGCGACCCTGCAAGTCCTTCACATCTGCACAGACAGGCACGGATATGGATTATGAACGCATCCGAACACTCACACATTGTCTGGACTTTGAAAAACAACAACTCACCTGGGTTGAACAGGACCAGATATTTAAGACAAACAAATTCGTGTCTGTCCAACTGGAGTGTCTTCAGTTTGGACACCAGGTCTTGTGTCCTTGACACCAGGCCACTGAGTGTCACCCCTGCCTGGGAGATAATGGTCGACACTTCAATCTGTAACAAACACAGACTCCCTTTCAGTTATCATCAGAATCTACTGAACTGTAGTGTCAATGAGGGAAACATGACTCAACTCTTAGATATTTATGATTATATATATATATATATATATATATATATATATATATATCAGCTACCACAGAGGTGCAGTGGGTTCACATCACCACTTTACTCACTTTCTCTCAAAAACAGACAGATTTTTTTAATGAAAGACTCAGTTGTGGTCAGTCACTACCCATAGTTGCCTACATAGGCTCAACCAATATTTAGCTTTTTTTCTGTACTGAATACTTGCACATAAACATGTTACGACAACAATTTCACCTGTGTTACATTCTTTGCTGCGTGTTCCAGGCATTTAAAGTATTCATTTATTTATGTCTACCAAACCTTTATGTTTAAATAACTGGTATCAAACTAACCTGTTGTCCCGTGACCAAATATATGCATCCCTCTTTGCCGTAGTCCACCTGTCTGCACAGGTGGTCCAGAACTAGCAGCTCGCTCCAACAGCTCTGCAGTAGCACCATCTGGTCCTCCACCTACAATGATAGGCATAGAAATACAGTGTGTAATGTTGCCTTACTGCTGGAAGCCCTCAAAGAAAATCACACAGGCAATTTGACTGTTGAAAAATGTATATACATGACATTTATTTTATCTAACATTTATATATAAAATACATCTGACAGATCTATACATGATCTTAATTTCCCAATGTATCGATAACTCTAAGTTATAGTTAGTTATCCAACTCCAACTCCATCTTAAATTATCCTTACTTAGTCGGGACAGACAAAGTGTCTCCATAAAGATCATTTTTCACCTAAAGCATAGTTTCCACACACACACACACACACACATCAAGCCTGCAACATGCCATAATTGAATCACCTTCAACTCCTTGAAGAGCGTGGTGTTCCTGGCCCACTCAACCAGTCCAAACAGAGTCTGGTCAGCCATTTTACAAATGATACTGAATGTATTGAGACAATCATGTTTCCCTCGGTTGGCCTGTTCTCTCTGCAGGCTGGCCAGGACTTTGGCACACATCTGGCTCTCGTCCTGCTCACATTCCATTAGAAGGTTTAAGAAGTCGGTGGTGGGATAGGCGGGCGGAGGAGTGTGTGAGGTTTGAGTGAGAGCTCGGGAGAGTGATGGGCCGGATCTTAGCGCGGAACATGTTGCGGACACCGGTGTGCCTCTTGGTGTGAATGCACTGTTGGGGTGAACGACAGGGTCAGCAGGAGCTGTGCTGCGGGTGAACGCCCTGTCTCCCTTCTCCTGGGAGAAAACAGGGAGCGTGCTGTAGTGTCTGGCAGGACAAGGCAAGGACGGAAGAGTGAGAATTCTGTCAGTGTTCACCGTGCAGTCCAGAGGCACAGACACTCCTGACTGCACCGTGCCGGGCGAATACATGTAGGTCTGATGAAAAGCGTCTGAAGACGATGGTGTGCTGGTGTGGTTGGCCACAGGGAGGTCATCTCTTGTGGTGGGGCGTTGTGCGTGGGTGGTTTCCTGCTTAATCCTGTAGGGGGCACTGCTTGTCTGAAGGTGAGCCCTTTGCTGTTTCATCTGCCTGTCCCGTCGGTACAGAGGGCCAAATTTATTTCTGCCACCTCTCATACGATCCGCTCTTACAGCTGTCGACAACACATTAATCACGTGTTTTTAGAATTTGTTTTCAAAGATAATGACGTTTATGACGTGGATACTGTTTGTAGTATGGCAGCTCCAAGATACAGAGCCATTACTGTCGGTGTGATCCAGGTCACAACAGTACTTATTTATCAACACTATGATAAGATGTATGTGTACAAAACTGAAAACAGAACCTTCTCTTTTCATTCCCACTGCCAAACACTTCTGGAAGCGGCAGAAAGGACAGCGTTTCCTCTGGGACAGATTCATGGGGCAGCGCTGCTGTTCTGAACACGTGTAGTGCTTGTTATTCTGCACTGAGCGTTTGAAGAATCCCTGCAGCCAGAGGAAAGAAAGTCGTGGCTTTGGCTTTGGAAAGATCACACATTGCTTAAAAAATCAGTAGTTAGCTGATTTACTTGTACTTTTCACTAAAAGTTTAAGTGACATGATGAGGCTCATCACATGTCACTAAACAGTGCGAGGAACTGCTTAAAATAAAAGCCATAACTTGGTCTTTTTCTTTTTTGAGCGACCTTTTATCAGCAAAATAATTTGTGGTGAAATGATATGTTAGCTGCTGCTGTTACTTAACATTCAAAAAAAAAACAAACAAACAGTGAAAACAAAAATTACCTTACAACTTTCACAAGTGAGCAGTCCATAGTGGTATCCTGACACTTTGTCTCCACAGATGGGACAAGCATCCTCCGACTCTACCTCTGGTCTGCCATTTGTCTCAGCCTTGACCTCCTGAGCTGCAGGACAACATTGGAGAGTAGCTGTTGTATTTGAGTCAATCAAAAGAGACATAAACCTTTTGGTCAAGTTTGGCTACAGCTGTTAGTGAGAGAACATGGAAACAATTCAGCAGGTTATCTTTCTTTTCCTGAAACGGCAAGAACATTTTAAAGGAGTGCAGTTTCAGTTCTTAGACGAGTCAAAGAAGCAGCTCCTGTGGAACCACTGCTCACACTGGTATTTAGCATGTAGATATGCAGAGACAAAACTTTATTTCCATTAATTTCACACTTGTATTCAGTTAGCTACGATCTGTGTGACCTGCCCTTGAACACAGTCTATACATTTAAGGTCAATTGACACAGGTGGTGTTTAAAAAGACTGGCTGCACTGCTGACATGTAATTGTGTCATCTGCAGATAGTACCTGCTGATGTCAAGAGAGTAAAGAGCAGCACAGGACCATCCCATTGTAGAGAACTGTATCTTATCACCTTGTTTGATTTCCTTTGACTGCGATCTCTGATATGACCCTTATGTAATTATGAGATTCCACTGGTCACGACTGATCCTAGTCTTTTACATGGAAATATGTGACACAACTACTTTTTTGTACACATTTTCAGAAGGTGCTAGCAACAGCCAAAAAGCCCACTTTGCCAAACACTGGTAAATCAGAACGACCTGTAGACGTTCAAAGAGCAGCTTGTGATGCTTATCAGAAATGGCACCATTCAAATTCAAACATTACACTCACATGTTGATGATCCCTCCAGATTATCTGGACAGTGGTCAGGGTGGTGGACCAGAGGCCAGGGCATGTGTGGGTGATAAGCATCTAGGTCCATTACAGCAGACGGGTCTCAGCTTTTACGCCACTGTGAGTCCAACCTGAGCTTCATTTTCACAGCGACCTGGATACCAGACAGACAGCCTCAGCAGTCAGACAGGCGAACAGGCCGGCCCCACAGCCCCGCTGGACTGATGGTTGTTTGAGGCCCGCAGGTGGACTTCGATCCATGGTGTCGTAAAAACATTTCCTGACTGACACTCCTATACAGTTTGTCACTCAGTCAGCAAACCATCTCACATTTTTGAACAGACACTGTCAGAAAGCCACCTGCTGGACTCTTTCAGTAGTGCAATCCCTGGTTTACTGTAACACAAAGCTGCCAATAAAAAAAGTAAATGGCATAGGGAGTGCTGGTAGATCATGGGTATTGAGATTAAAATATAAATATACTGTAGTCCTATGGTGTGTAGCAGTCACCACACACAGTATTATAAGAATGAAATCATATTGTGCCATACAGCTACACACGTTTATTCAGTTTCCCAACATATAATAGAAATAAAGTGTATTTGGTTTAAATTAGTAAATATATATTTCACAAAGAGCACTTTAACCTGGTCATTTAAATAGTAACTCTCAGCCAAAAAAACGTGAACACCTCTGCTCTAAACACATCCAAAATTCTCACATAAGATCAGACATGATTGAGGAAACCTGTGAAATTCCCGGCAGTGTTAAATTGCCGTTGTGTGCTATTCATGTCATTAATTCATAAAAACAAGTGATATTTTCCAGTATTTTCCAGTAAAGACATGTAATCAACTCCACTGCAAATCAGTTCTGTTGGGTATCTTAAGCTCTAGTTGTTTATTTGTAGGTATGGAATGTTACGCGTCATTGATTTTATTCCGTACGACATGAACTGCAGAATATTATCTCGGTGCTTTGAAGTGGAGAGTGATATCAGAAGGAAAGGACGAGCAGTTAAAGGGCGTATTCTTTTGACACCATACGGTCTTGCAGGCATTGATTGTGACACTGCTTAATTATATCACCTTTCCTCTTTTAAAAAGAAGCTCAATATGACACCGCCCCCACCTTACTCTTTTTTAAATCAATATTTGTATGTAACCTTAGTGTTAAGTTAATTCAGTAAGAAGGAAGCGCTATTGCAGTGATTATTTTTGTGAATGATTTTAGTATGTTATTAGAGTATGTCATTTCTGGGCCGGCATTTTATGGCAGATTTGTTGATGGATGGGTTTGGCTTGGACTTTTGTCACAAAATTTGGTCCTGGGACGTTTTTGTATAGTTAGCTGCCGTAGGAAAGAGCTAAGATAAAGTGTTTTCTGGTGGTTGGATAGTGATTTTAAACATTTCCTCATCATAAAACAATGGAGTTTGAACACATTCTGGGAATCGGGTCCGGTTATGCAGTATTTATTTTTTCTGAGGTTTTGCCTTCGTCCTCCACAGACAGCAGATAAATCAAAAGAAAACGTTGAACAATGATAAACGTTCCAGATGAGTCCAGCTCAGCTGTTGTCTTAACAGAGGTCATCCAGAGTTCATTGTAAAACACAATTTCATGCAAATAAAATGGACACTGTGTGCTGCAATGGAAGTTGGAATCTTTTTATTCAGTTCCGGACAAGACAATATCCTAAACGGACGTAGTAAAGAAATAGGCGATGCAGTCATTGTGAAATGATTTTCGCCGGAAACTTCACGTGTGTCAGCAGTGACAGCAGTTGTCAACGTCTGAGTTCAGTCAAGTCCAGTACAAGGTAGCTCTCCATCAGCTTCAAACCACACCTCATTGTGTCTTTGGAAGAGTGTCATTGGACTGTAGGAAACACACACACACACACACACACACACACACAGACATGCACTTCATTAAGTCAGTTGTAGCCATTTCCAGTTATCCTCTCGGTCTGATAGTTTTACCTGTTGTAACCAGCAGCATCGTGACCACCTTTTTTGTATTTTGCACCAGCTGAGTCCAGGGCAGAGGAGAGACTCTTTGCAGCACTGCCATCTGAGATGGTTGTCAGCCATCCACCATAGCTCCTCACGTACACGTTCATATCTTTTGTTTCGTAGATGTACACCTGCAAGTCAACTTTCATCGTCGGTTTGTGGTAAAGATCACATAATCACTTTCCTGTTCCTTGTTTTACAGAACCTTACCTTATCTTCATTATCAATAGGTTTGGGTGGATCTGCCTGATATTCAGCGGGTAGCAAAAAACTCATTCTGTACTCGCCAGTTTGAAGGAAACCCTTATCAGGGATTCTCATAACAACAGGAGCTGTCATTTCAATTTTCTTTCCTTATTTAAATAAAGACAATACAATGGTCAGACAATAGACATGCATTGTATTAATTTACTTGTGTGTGATTAAGGTATACAAATTCCACACACATACACACACACACACAGTCAAATGCACAAACCCTTTTCATTTGCACCCTGGATGTAGTTGTACAGTCGTCTGAAGGTTTTCATTGCTGCAAATTCCATTAGGAAGGATGTCTCATTGGTTGATACCCATTTCACAGATTTGTAGTGGCGGACCTGAAGGACACCAACAAACATAAGGGATTTAGGATGTCAAATATTTGAAAATGAAAATCCAAAAAAACAAAAACAGTTGCTCTGACCTCATAGTCATCCGTCTTGCAGATCAGATCAAACAGGAAGCACTCGTTCGTCTCTGAGCAGAAATCTAACTGAGAGGAGTCTCTGAAAAAAAAAGAAAAAAAAACATTTAGTATTTGATGGCAGAATTCAAAAATACCAAAAAGGTATGTGCATTTAGACCCAGATTTAAAATTTTAAAACTAAATCCAGTGGCTTTTTTAACAATGAACAATGTAGTTAGTGGTGCAGTTTTCTTTATTTTACTGTAGGTAGAGGTTGCTCCGTGTCGTGCTCAAAGACTCTGGAGTCAGTGTTTATTGAGGAGAACAAAGGTATGCATAGGATACAAGAGTATGCATGTGGAAAACTGAATGCCACTTTTATATTCTTATTTTTATATATATTCTTGGGTATAGCTCTGTTATGTTTTTGGTGAGTATAATAAAACCAGAATGTAATATTGATATTGTTTGCCGAGGTTGTTCTTTGTATTTGCCTATTTTCTCCTATTTAGTCTCTGGAAACAAAAAAACAAATCAAATGAAATACGTATTGAAACAGTAAAAAGATGAAACATTGTTAGAAAGAGCACAGTTGCTGAAAGCGGGTTAAAAATAATATGTGGAAATGTTTTCTCTCCTATATGATTTGTCAGTATCCAAATCAGAACATAAACTCTGATGTCTTACCCAACTGTGGCCTCAGCTGTTAGTGCCAGCATCAAAACCATGACCGCTGAAACGGAGATCCTGGGACACATATGGGGTTTTCATTTAAAACTGACTATTCCTCAATAAACAGATCTAGGCTTCATAGTGAAATCAGGATAACAATAAAAATAGATATTTTTACATGAAGCATTTTACCGATGATAACAACAACAAAACAGAAAAAAGTACTTACATTTTAGTGAGTTCGGTGTTTTGGGTTTTTGAAGCTGTGGGGTTGCCATATTTATACGAGTTACAAAAGGAAATTGGATCCCTTCTCTGGGACAAAAACACAAAAGAAACAGGACAGAAAGCCTTTATGCAATGTGTTGTTGTGTGACCAAAGTGTACATGAAATAACAAGGACAAAATAGCATTATTTATTCTTGAACATGCGTTTAAAACAACATTTCAGTTAAAAAAATAAATAATATTAATAATAATAATGATTGTGGTAATAATACCATTATTTTTATTAGTAGTAATATTAATAATAATAACATTACTAAACAGTAAAACTGAATATTGTGTGTAACAAAAATCTTCTCTGCGTGTAAGTATAATGTTACACTGGGGACCCTTATTTAACTGTTAGTGAATGAATGGTTCCCGAGGATTTCTTTTTATCTCTTATTGTACAAAATGACCTCTGTGACATTACGGTCAGACTCACACAGTACTACACAAAGACAACAATGGTCTGAATGAACACCTTTGAACTTCTATTCAACTATCCCAAGAGATTTAAGATATGCCGTGCCTCTAGTTACAAAGGTAATCCTACTTTCCCAATCAAATATACAAAGCAAAAGAAAGAAAGTATTGTCTTCTCTTTTTCTTTAGTAAAAGAAATGTATATTTGTGCACAGCCCCTGGACTAGGGGAACCTGGGTTGACATGCATGTGGCTTTGACCTTGTCCCTTTGTTGCAAGTGTAGCAGTGAATTTTTTATTTTTTTTCATCCACAGAGGAAAAAAATAATAATAATAAACCCCCCAAAAATGACAACATTATTTTTCTACTGCACAGTGGCAGTTAATGTAGTTTTTTGTTATACAGCTCAAGAACATTGTGCTGTTTATTGTGCCTCTACTTTATTGTTTTACATTCTTTGGTATAGCTCTGTTGTGTTTTTGGTGACTACAATATAAAAAGAATGTAATATTGATATTGTTTGTTGGGATGAGGTTGTCTCTTTATAGTTTTCATCAACTTAAAGGTACGGTTTGGTATTCCAGCTGACAGCATATCGCTTTGCTAATGGGAGCATTCTATGGAGGAGTACACGAAAGGTTCACTATGATGTGAACAAAACGGTTTCACTCAAATCTTTTAGTTTTGGTCAAATATAAAAATTTGCTCCAAACAGTAAGAACTCACGTGGCCTCAGATGTCAGCACCAGCAGAGTGACGACAAGTCCTGCAAGATGAATCCAAGAAGATGTACATGAAGTTTGTTCATTAGGTTACTTTTCAAAAAACCAGGTTAACGTGACTTCTTGTGTGGGAAATTTTCAGTTGTTATGCTACTCTAATGACTTGAGGCATGTCCTTAGTTTAAATTGTCTTATATTTGTATGGCTATAAAGTGTATAGTGTAAAATTATGTGCAGGATGCACAGCACACATTTTGGAGAATGTTCTCTTGTTTTAAAATATAAATATTTTGGATTTATTATGAACTATAATAAAATTCCTGTCCAAGTCAAATATACAGATGAATCGCCTTTGAGGAATCAGATTGGACAAAGATGACTGGATCAATTTCTGTTGCATGCGCAAATCTCATGACAACAGGCCAGAAATTGGCTGCGCCGTTACACTGACTGGCCTGTACACGTGCGCAAAACTGGTCAAGAACAAGCCGGCCCAGAGAGCTCTATCACGTGTACAACGTGCGTTTTGACTCAAACGCAGTAAACAGGGACGTCAAAATCACGTCAAGTGGTCTTAATAAAACAAACCCGGAATTTCACCTTTCAAACTAAAATAATGGAAAAACGTCGGCTCGCTGTGGCGCCTTTGTGTAACATCCAGATTTTTATTGTTTTTCTCTTGTTATTATTGTACACTCACATTACATAATGCAGCATCTTACTTTTATTTATATCAAAAGAAGCATATTTGAATTATCCGAGCAACAGCAACAAAAAACTAAAAATATGTAAGAGTCAAGGAAGCTATCTATCTATCTGTTTGTCTATCTATCTATCTATCTATCTATCTATCTATCTATCTATCTATCTATCTGTCTGTCTGTGTATTTTCTCAGAGGTTTAAAAATATTTTATTTTGAAAAGTGTCTCCGGAAACGTCATTAATATGTTTCACCAGCTTGCTGCTTGTGCGAAGTCTAGCTAGGGGAGAGGAGCCGTATGAGTACAGAGAATACGTTTTATTATAAATGAACAGAAACTATCAGAATGTTTTAAACCCGATTACGTGGAAGAAAGAACCAAAACAGGTGGGTGTTCATCTTTCCGTGATTTAGTCAATTAAACTGACAAGTCAGTGCTGCTGCTAAAAGCCTCTAAAATGGAGGTGAAATGTGGGTCCATCATGAATCGGCTGCTAACAACACTAAATAAACGAGATAGTCACCATCATCAACAACAACAAAAACAGCAGTGCTCCAAGTATTGTGCATACATTTTGAGTAGAGCTTGTATCCCGTTTCAGTGAAGGTGATCAGAAATGAGTGTGTTCATAATCATGCTACAGTAGCTACAGTAGTTAGCATCGGTGGATTTCATACAGCACAAGGGGGGACTGAGGGGGGGGGGAGGGTACGACACCTAAAGGCACAGGAGTTTTCGGATAATTAATCTTTCATTTCTTCCATTTCAATAATAAAACTGCACCCTGCGGTTTGCTTCGCGTTATTCTAAAACGAATGTTCACATCGATACGTGCACCACACTCCAAAAAACAAAACAACACTGGTATGCACTGAAATCTACCAGTAGGTCCCACCCGTCTTGTTTTTGTTAATATTGTTACAGTCTTGCAGATTGATTATCGGACCATAAAGGAAAACCTTTCCTTCACGACAGTCAGAACAAACAGGTTTCTGTTAAACGTCTAATCACCTGGATAAGCTGAACTACCCAACAGTTTCTCTGCACATACCTGGTGAATACCTTCCCGTATGTATCATGCATGTATCAAGATATAGAGACAGTGATATGGTATATTGTGATATACTGCGATTCTATTGGCACATTGAAATGTAGATTTTTTACAATTTAATTTAATTGTAGGAAAACTGTAGGAAACACACATTTCTGTTATGTGCTTAAGGAAAGGAAAGGGAACTCCTTGTCATTGTGAGATTGTGACACACATCACTGCACACAATGAAATTTAACCTCTGCATTTAACCCATCACCAAAGTGAACAGTGGGCAGCTTTTTGGGCGCCCGGGGAAATATCAGGTTACTAAACTTGATACAGAGGGATCTACATTTATAATTGCTAGAAAATAAATAAAAGCAAAATAAAATGAACCCAACGGCATAAATATTTGCATGTGAATTGTTCATTTAAAAAAGTCTATACAGTGTTGTACAATATAGATGTGGTATGTTGTTCTAACACACTGAGTTTTCTCTATCTTTCCTTCTTTTAGGAATCACCAGCAACTTGGCAACAACTCTCCCCACATGTCCACAGACTTGCCACTCCATATACATTCATATTTAAAAATATATTTGCATTTACTTTAATACCATATCTGTAAGTCACCTTGTGCCTCTCTACATGTTAAACATCATCATCCACCAGCAAGAAGAAACAAAACTAACAAAAGACTTCAAGTGTTTTAGCAAAGTCAGATGAACAGCCACCAGTCGCTTAAGGTCAACCATAAGATCATTTATGTGGAATTGAATGCCCTGAGAAAACGGCATTTAGCGTTGTTCTGACTTGTTCAAACACCAAAACTTCATTATCAGCATCAGCATTACTCATATTGAGTTGGTCCACTGAAAAAAAAGCACTTAACACCATCATGGCCTCCATCACCCACTTATCGGAGACTGAAATCCCAGACAACCACAGAGAGAGCTGGCTGGCACTACTTTCTGCTGCAGAAACATATTGCCAGAAGTCAGGTTGTGACTTGGCCATACTAACAGCTTATAGGAAGTTCCAGTCATCAGCTGGAAGTGCAGGTAGAGGTGAAGATGCGAGGAGTAAGCGAGAGAGCAGCAGTGCCTTTCTTAGGGAGTGTGACTACTCCTACAATGTCTGGGGTCAGGGCTTTTTGGCTGAGTCAACGCGCCGCTACATGGAAGATATTGGTGTGCTACACTCAACAACCATGCTGACGGCCCAGAAGCATACCCGCCAAGCTGAGGGGGAAGGGGAAACCAAACTGGTGGTTGACCTGTCCTCTGACCCTGGACACAAAGGGGTAAGTTACTCCCACTTGTGTAATGTATTTAAAGGTTGCACTATTTCAACATGTTAGTCTGTAATACAATGCAACCATTGCATTATTTCAGAGCTTCACAGCAGATTGCGGTGTGGGTGGAATCAGTCCCAATAGCCGACTGTACTCCCAAAGCTACCCGTCCATCTACAACTCAGGAGCTGGAGATGGGCAGGTAGCTGCCCAGAACAGCAATGGAGAACGAGTGAGAGAGAAGAGTGTACTGGAGGCAGAGAGAGGAAGACAGAGGGCTGGTATTGTGGATTTGGAAGAAGAGTGTGAAGATGAGGAAGAAGAGGAGGACATGGATGAAAGAAGGACCTTTGGGACAGAAAGTGCTGGTGAGGACCAGTATGTTTTTTTTGTTGTTGTTATTTTTTTACAGGGAGGTGAAATGATACTGAAAACAATAGTAGTATTTGTGAATATCTTCTATATGTGTTAACTTTTAATCCACCTGTCAACTGGGAGTTAGCTCACCAGAAGTGTAAATTAAAATTTTTACTACAGTGTGACAACATCATGTTTGTTTAATTGATCTGCGTACTATAATATTGGAGTGCTTTCTAACTGCATTTGAGGCAACGTTGTGACTGCTTTTAAGGAGTGGGAATGTATGTTCAAACATGAGGGTAAAAGCTAAAATTTCATGGTTAAATCTTCATTTAACATTGTCCCAGTAGAAAGCAGCCTGATCCAGCAGAGGGTGCTGTAAAAAGCTGTACTTTATTGCTTGTTTCTGCCGTCAGTGGAAGAAGAATGTGCTGCTGGTTGGTTGTTTTCACTCTTGATCTAACTGTCAGACAATAATAAGACTGAAACCTGTGTATACCAGTGTGAATTAAAGTGTCACATTAGTGAAACGGACCTGGTTTAACTTCGACAATAACATAACACTTTGAAACTGCAACTGTCCCTGTCTTTTAGTTTATATATGCTAATAACTTCTATCCTGTGTGTTCTCCAGGTGTGTTCTCCATGGATGAAGACTCTTTGTCTCGGGACTGTGAGCCCTTCTTTGAATCTGATGGGGAGGAGGAGAGCACAGATGGTAAGGATTCTGAGAAGGGGAATCTGTTTCATTTTACTGCTGTGTCAAGTATTAGGTTAATGTAGAAATATGATATAATAATAATATACAAAACTGCAGCTCAAACCCCACCATTGGTCAGGTTTGTCTCAGTCATTAAGAATCTATACAGATCAATAGAGATTCAAGCCATATTTGTTCTAATAAAGTAGCACTTGGTTTGTAGTTTATCACTTCCTACCACCCTGCTGCCCATCACTACATAACTATAGAAGATGGGCTGTAATTAAACTGTGATTTGCTTGAATGATGTAACTCTTCCAACACCACGGTTTCCATGCGTTCTGGAAAATGATTGACCAATATTCCAGTCATGGAAGGCATATGGAAATTGAAACGAAAGGTTAAATGTCCTGGAACCGTTTTAGCTATCCTGGAACATTGTTGTGAACGAATGCAAACGGTTTAAAAATTACGTCCATGCATGTCTGTTGTCAGCTTATCTTCTAGGCAACATTAAGGCCCAGCACTATGCTAATAGTGTTTTAGTGCTATTTTATGGTAAAAGTTTAAGAATTTTTTTGGTACGTCAACCATTGATCAAAATTAACATACTATACTAATAATTTTCTGAAAAGGTGTTTACAAAAATACGTATACATGTTTTATTTCTGTTCTAGAAATACATGGAATGTTTTTGTGTCATTTTAAGGAATGTTGATTTATCAGGATAACCATGAAAATGTTGATTGATAGGTATTAATCACAGTCTTGATATAAAAATGTATATTATGTGAAAACCACGTAGAATAGTGACTTATATTCATTATGGCTTTTATGCATTAGGGCTCATTTGTTGCATTGTAGAACATCCATTGAACTTAATGATAGGTTTTGTCTTTATTTACATGAAATAATCTTTTTTTGTGACATCCTCAGGCTCCTTGAGTGAAGAGGCTCCTCCTCCGTCTCGTGTCATGGCAGTGGGAAAGGCTGCGTACTCGTCCCGTCATGGTCACCCTATGGCTCTGGCTCGCTCGCTACCAGTGTCTGTGCCTGTGTGGGGCTGCAGAGGAAACCGAGCTGCTCAGGGAGAAAGCAACAGTGGAGAACGGGTGAGGACCCGCACACACAGACACACACAGACACACGCTGACATGCATGCATGTGCATATTCATACACAAATGCACTGTATGCTTTTTTACAAAAAGAACAAAGCTGCTGTTCTGCATCATTGTCACAAAGCAAGCTTAGTGGCTCAACCAACAAGTTGTCAACTGTATCAGTCATCCTGACAGACTCGTCTCACCTTCGCTGGAGTCCGCTCAACATTCAGCAGATCAGAATAAATCACACTAAGTCCCGTCCAGTTGTCACTTTACAATTGAAATACAGATAAGGCAGTGCAGAGACAAAGTTAATTTATTGTGCACAAACACAGTACGTCACCCATTGATCAAAAGCAACATCATGTACTAATAAGTATATTACTAATAAGTAAATACTGTCCTTTTTGATGATTAAAATAAAAAAAAAAGCCAAAACTTTTTCAATACGTCAATCAGCAAGATGTAACTAATAATAAACTAATAATTTCCTGAAAATGTCTTCAAAAACAAACCTTTCTCAAAAACGAATAAAAATGCATACAGTAGCTATGTCCTTTTTGATTGTGAATTGGTGCTCTTTAATAATGTGGGTCATGAGAGAACTCATTCTGTTGTTTAAGTTGACACTAGCATATTTCATGTTGTCTAAGGTCCTAGACCTGGAAACAATTCTCTTTTCAGCTTACTCAAGCACCAGCTAATGGCCACAACAGCTCCATCAGTTCATGTGACCGTGGAAAATGTGTGAAATCACAGTGAGGTTACGCTCAGAAAAATGTTTTACAAGTAACATGTGATAAAAGACTCTTTTGTGCATATAAACAAGGAATCTGAATTTTCCTACTAAATGTCTGAGTCTTGACCTAGTCTGTACTTGTCTTCCAGATGGGCTGTGCTGACCTAGAGCACATTGCTGCCAGTATGAAAGCCCTGCTTGCCCCTGGAGCCACTGACGGAACAGAAATGTTTGGAGCCCTGCCTCGACCCCGTCTCAACACCGGGGACTTCTCCCTTAAGCACTGAGCTGAAGCTGGAGTGAACAGGAAACAGAGAGTGAAAAGGTTGTTTTGTTTTCTTTTTACCTGAGGGCGGGTGTGGTGTACATTCTGTGAAATGGTGTCAGACCTAGTACCTCTATTTATTTCTCACTAACCAGAGTTAATGACAAATGAAGAGAAAGAGAAAAGGTGTTGTTATGGCTATGAACACTAACTTTTACAACACTACACCCCCGCCCCACCACCACCATCGCTGCCCTGTCACTACACATTTCACAAGACTAGTGAAGTGCATTGTGAAACACTATGGCAGGATTGGACTTCGAGTAGTGCTTAACTAAACATGAAGCTTGTGGCTTATAAAATGTGTGCAGGGGAACCCAGCACCACCTCCACAAATGCATTTTTGTACAATTACTTTTGCTAATGAATGACTGACTGAGGACATGATTGTAAACAAACACAGTGGACTGTGTTGATACCTTTGCTCCAGTCGTCTTATTGAAGTGATTGAATGAATGAGACAAAGACATGTGGTGGAGGGTGTGAAAAAGTGAACCGAGTGAAGAGACAGGAACTGTTCATATCTGCTATTTCGCAAAAAAAAAAATCTGTTCAGTATTCGTTTCAAATAAAGGAGCAAAACTAAGAAACCTTAGTTATTGTGTGTGGATGTAATGCTCTGAAAATCCTCTAGAGGGCGCCAGTCCTCTACAGTTCGTTCATTAGAAGGCTCCTGTAGTTGAAACAAAACTGTGACATCAGTGTAATTCCGCAATACTATTTATTGAACACAGTCAGCGCTTAAAAAAAGGGCTTTTCTGACACTTGTTCAGTTTTTTCATGGTCTTTACAGTTTGACATGGGAAATACCGTCTTTGAACAGAGGAGGGGGCCTCAGACATCAATTATTTCCAACCTACAATGCCATCTTTAATTCTCTCCCCAGGAAGTACAGGCGAGGTTACGGTAATGAAAGGCATTTAAAAGAAGATGCAGCCAAATGTGCACAATTAGGAGACCTGTTTTCAAGATGACATATATATTTCTGTGTATGTTTGTGTTGGTGTAAGTGTCATTGAAATAGGAAAGCTGATGGATATGAAGCATTACCAGGTACATGCTGTTGGATGAACAGTGACATAAGATGCTCTTTTCTGTTCTTACAATTGTAAATCTGACTCCATAGAAGTCAGTGCCTCACCAGCCATGAACCTCGTCACTGGTTTGAGCTTGACAGACAATGACATTGTCATGAATTAACTTGCAGAAACCAGTGCTTTGCTTAGAAGGATTTTGATGCTGAAAGTAGCCTACTAAATATGCGTGCAGCCTTTTTACCTTAAATATTTATCTGATTTTAATTTAAAATGAATCATTGTGAAAGTGAAGTATTTTCTGTTGAACTATACCCAATACAAAGGCATTGTAACAGCTCGCTGCTGTTTCATTTATTCAATTTTCCTCCTGCATAGCAAAGTGGGCCGGGTTTGGGCACGAAATTCCCAGGCTGAAAAGGGGCCCCACTCCGGCCCTACATGTAGATAATTATATAGCTGAAATAACAATGAACTAAAAAACTGTTTGAAGTTATTTTGTATTTAAATTATTTATCTTCGTAGATTTTTGCCAATGAGCTTTTCTATTACAGTCGTCAAAGCACGCTCTTTCTATCAAGGAAAAAGTTCTAAGAGACTAAAATAAAAAATAAAAAGGATGTGAATGTCAGCGATCAACTGTAGGGGGCGTGCTGACACTGGAACATTTGTATAACAGAAATAGGAAGATGTTGTACAGTCCTTATTTCCGGTTGCAGATCCGGCACATAAGACACGAGTGTTTGCCGTTTGGGCTTCCAGTGTGCGTTCAAGTCAACGCTGGGCACGGTGGTTACATGTGATTGGTTTAAATGGTGGGGTTTTTAAAATAATTGTCGGTTGTATTTTGTTTGACGTGTACTCTCTCGACCGAACGACTACTAGATTGGGTTCAGGTTAACTTTAACGAGTACAGTGTACTCGTTGAGAATTGCTACAGAAGTTAAACTGACCCCAATTTAAGACAGTTTCCTTGCAACGGATGAAAAAATAATAATTTTGAAAGAATATATATATGTAAATATAAATGGTATCCCTGACCTATAATAAAGTTAACTAGTTTGTAATGTTTGACTTCCATGGTTATGAAAGTGAAGAAGTGCAGTGTATCTATTTTCTAGAGATCATGAATTGTGAAAATCTACTCTTTTTAATCAAATGAAGGTTTTTGTAATTTTCTCCAAAAAACAGAATGGTCAAAAGTGACCTGTAATTAACCTACCATCAAACCAGACCAGTTATTTTACCACGTTTGTCCTGGTCCTGTTTTCACTGCATACTTTTAAATAAACACTTAGGTTATTATTCTGGCACTCTGCACTTAACTATTTTTGGGAACAGAAAATGAATGTCTTCACATTCTTTTTTATGTAAAACTTGTTCTTGACAAAACACTTCATTACAGTATATTTTTGTAATTGTCTTTATCAGTCTGTTAGAGATATTTTTCACTTTATACAAAATTAGGGAGAGAAAGCAGAAAAACAACAACTTAGAAACACTTCTGCAATTCTCTTAGAGAATGCCCATTGGTGTGTCTGTGTTTTACTCTGGCTGGCACACAGTCTCACACTCCACTCAATACTGCTGTCGTCATGGCCTTTTGTAGCAGCACGGAAGGACAGATCAAGAGAGATAGAGAAAAAAATAGAAATGTAGAAAAAAATGAAGAGGTTTGAAAGGAAAAAGGTTATAAATAACAAAAACAAAAAAACAACACAGAAACAGGTGTTCACAGAGGTGTGAAGTGGAATGAGGGCAGGAATCCACAGAGTGTACAGTACTGCTGGCCATGACATCTCAACTGTTATACGTGTGTTATAACAGTTTTGTCTTCCACAGTCATGGTTTTCTCTCCCTTTACAATTGGACTGGTAAAGGCAGCACTCGCTGTTGGCACTAAGTTCAAGAGGGCAGCCTGAGTGTTCCTTTTCCGAGCAGGAACTGCAGGACACGGTCCACCAGAAGAGCTGCAACAAAGTCCACCACCAGAACCTGGGCTATGATCATTTTGAACTGCAAGGAAGTGAATGGGGAGAGGAGTTACTCAAATGTAATGTCTCTTTTATTATTATTAAGAGTAAATAACAGAACGGTGTGTGTGAATCTGTGGAACTTACCTCTGTTGGAATATCTACAAGAGCAAATTGTTCATTAAATTCTGGCGAGGAGCCGGTGAGAAGTCCCACAATTGCTAAGGCTGACAAAGCAATGCTCCACAGTAGCGGTCGGTTCTCACTGAGAGACTCCATGAAAGGGTGACCCTATCAGACACACAAGACATTTCATTTTTCCATCACAGTATCATAAATTCAGATACAGTACTATTACAATAGTGGGATTAAATACCTTGTAGTTAATGGCAAAAGTTGCCATCTGCATGGCCATAGACATAATATACACTGTGCTATTAATTAGACTGGGCTCAAATTCTTTGTACAGGTCAACAAACTGCTCCGCTCTGTAAAAACAAAAGAACTGTAATTAAAATACTGGTAATAAATCAATCAGCATTTGCGTCCTTGCATAAATTACCTGGGTGGACTTCTGCTTTGAGCCTCTTTGTAAAGATACACCAGACTACAAAAGTGAACAGCAAACTGCAACAGCACAGTTAGCACCGTATAAAGGTTGAAGATGTTTGGCAACGGTCGCTCTCTTGACAATGTTTTCAGTGGCTACGAACACACAAACACATACAAAAGCTTTTAGCTGTCTGAAAGAGAAATTGACTAATTACTAACTATTACTAATGAATTCTTACTTTTGATCTAGAAATGAAGAGGAAGCACCCAGCCAACAGCAGGCCCTGTAGGGTTGCCTGGAAATCACTGAACTTGACGCCCTCGAGGTAGAGTACAGACTGGCTGTAGGCCAGAACCAGGGCATTCAGAGCCAGGATTTTAAACATCTGGAGCGTTGTCACAAGAGTGCAGCGGCCTTGCTTTATTACATGGCAAACTGTAGAGAAATGGAAAGTGATATTTATAGTCTATGCCAACCAAGGAAGCAAAATTCTGAAATAAAGTGTGTATCACTAACTGCATTGTATTGAAGAAAGCTTTGAGGTAAAAGGAGCTGCAATTGAGGCGTCTCCCAGCTTCACTACTTGCATCTGATCTTCTTCCATTTCCCGTAGGACCTGACTGATCCTCTCCTGTAACAATAGATTTCCAGGCATTTACAACAGTGTGGTACAACAGACTTAATCAATACGAGGTACATTTTATTCTCTTATTCCAAAAAATGATTCATTCTTTTGTTTGCAGGCGTCTTGTGAAAAAGCAGCCATAAAGAAAACAATAGAACAAAGATAACCTTTGTCAAAAATACTGTGGAATTGGTGGAAGTATTTTAAATCCACACACCTTTTGTGCTGCAAGCTGCTCTTCCCTCTGGGCCATCAGCCTATGCTTGGCTGCTCTGGAGCTTAGTTTCCCTCCAGGTGTTACTAGAGGTAAAGATCTAGACTCTGTTGGCCCATCCCTCTCTCTAACACGTTTCTTTTTCTCAGGGATGCGTTCTGGTGCATTGGCTAACAGAGCAACACCTGAGGGGGAAAAGGTTTATTAGTGCCTATTATAAGATCATACAGAACAATGTCTGCAAGATTATGTGGCTGACAAAACCTACCTACGTGGGCGTGTTTGAGTGCTCCAACATCGTTCGTACCATCACCGCACATCAGGGTTACGTAGCCTAGCCCCTTTAGACTTGTGATCACATATTCCTTTTAACACAACAGACCAATCAGTTACATTAATGACTTTGTTGGTGCACCATCTGTCTGATCTGTGACTCCACAGACATGCAAGTACCACATATTGCACATTTATGAAATAATTGCAAACAATTGTGAGTGCCCAAATGTAACTTTATGGCTTACTTTTTGTTTTGGACTGACTCGAGCAAACACTCGAATGTGGGGCAACAGGGTGTGGAGTAGCAGAGGGTTACTGCTTAATCTGGCCAGTCCCTCTCCTGTTACACACAAGTCAAACTCTTGCACAAATGAAGACAGGGAAGGAGGGGGCACTGGTACACGCACACTGCCATCTATGGACTCCCAGTGCCAATCACCTTTAAAAGAAAACAATTTCAGACACTCAATATTTCACTTTTCTTTTTTGGTAAAAAACAATCTTAAAATCAACAACGACAACAATCTTGACTCACTTTGGTCGGGGGTTGGCTGTAAGATAACTGTGTGTTCTTTCTGGATAAAGTAGAGCTCTCTTGCTACATGGCAAGCTGTCAGAGGGTTGTCACCTGTAATCATAACCACCTGAAAGCAAAAGTAAACGTATTTTGACTCTATTACTTTTCCACGTTGCTGCTTAAAGATGTGTGTATGTCAGCTTGCTTACATGATGAGATGCTTCCTGGATTTCTTTGATGACAGCCTTGCTGTCACTCTTGAGTGGGCAGGACACAACCATGAACCCAGCAAACTGCAGGTTGCACTCCAGTGCATCACGACTTATCTCCCGAACCTATGTCATCCATAGACAATCATTTTTTCGGTTAAAATGTATTTGTACTCCGACTGAGAGTAGAGAGTAAAATAAATTAAATAGAGACCTGCTGATGACTGAGATGCCCCATCTCCTTGTAGCCCAAAGCTAGAACTCGAGCTCCTTCTCGAGACATTTCCCTGTGGACTGTGTCGTAACTCTCTGGGTATGCAGAAAACTATAAAACACAGTCACATTAGAATGTGCCTACACACTGTTGATTAAAACAGAAAACAGCAAACACTTACCATTCCTCTGAGTGTCTCTGGAGCTCCTTTGACAGCTGAGACGTAACAAAGCTCAGTTGACCCCATTTTTTCGTAGGAAGCCAGGACAGACATTCTTTTCAGAGCGCTCGCAAAATGGAATCGCTGGTGGATTTTCAGGCCCTGGGTTTTAATGCCACGTGGAAAAACCTTTTCATCTGTGAAGTAGATGCAATTTTCAGGCATTAAGACTTGAGGCAAATGACTTCAGAAATCCATCAGTAACCCCAAACATTTGGAACCTACAGCTTATAAAGGGATTATCAAGCATTGTCTTGAACACCGTTCATTCCAAACCTTTCTTTTGTATACTCCCTGATACTAGTACTGTCACCCACACTCTAAAAGTTGGGGTTTTTCAGGACAGCAGTGTTATATAGGTGGTAGAGCTAAGTGGGTTCCAGGGTGACATCCAAGTATTCTAATTAAGTATTCTTAGTTTTATCCTTTCACCTTTAGTCAGCGTCCAGTCAGCAGCGGTCAGCATGGCTTTCTCCAGTGGATCTCCAACCAGCTGTCCATCGTCCAGTGTAACTAGTGAGTGACAGGTGGCCACCACTCGATGCGTCTCAACTGGGATTTCAGACACTGGCATCACCTCCTTTCCTCCCCTTTAAAAAAAACAATACTTATGCATAGTTAAAACTTAAATGTTTAGGGTATTCACAAACATCTGAACCATACAATATAATGATTTTGTTGTTTTATAATTGTATTATATATTAAGTAAAAACTCAACTGAAAGTCATGGGCAACATTTACCTGAGGCCAGCTACTCCCCGTACAACAAGGCTGTCACTGGTCAGTGTTCCAGTTTTGTCAAAACAGCAAACCTGCACTTTCCCTGCAAATGGTATTCTGAAGGGCTCTGTGCAGAACACATCTGTACAAGAGCAGACAAAAAAAAATCAAATTAACTACTGCTGTTAGAGCATCTCTGTTTTGTCCAAGTCAGTAAATAAAAACAGCTTACAAAGTTTAGCCAGTGCAATAAGAGATGTGTTAACGGCCAGAGAAAGCTCTATAGGGAGTTCTGGTGGAACCACAGAGGTGAGAATTAGTGTGCACTCCAGGAACAGCTTGTATCGGTTCCGGCTGAGATCCTTGGTTCCTGAGGGAGTTACACAGAATGCAAAAAGGAGGTCTGAATGAGGCATAATTTATTCCATTACTTAAAACTGTGAGATGATCTTATAAATATGAATAATGTCTTTGTTAAATGACAATAAAATCACTGCAAACTCCACTTCATCATCTTACCTTCAACCCAAACATAAACAGCTGCAGCAACAGCAAACACAAGGAGGAAAAGGATGAAGATAAAAGTCTCCAGGTTGTTTGCCGTCACTCTCTTCACCCCAAACAGGATGGTCCGCAACAGTTTACCCTAAAGTCAAATTTGAAAATAATATTTTGTACTTTTCTCTTAGATCAAACTCCATGTGCCTTAATGTGAAACAAATAGGTAATTTTCTCACCTGAGATGTGTAGAATCCTGTTCTCAGAACATAAGCTACACAGCCATTGTCCACAGCTGCATGAAGAGACAAAAATGAAGACTTTCACCTCACTTCAATGACAAAGTCAAGGATAATAAGTTCACTATACCAACATCAGGTAGTAACAGCCTTGGTAAGTAAGTGTACTTACGTTTAAGACCAGCGCTAGCTTTTAACGGAGGGCTATGTTGGACTACTTTGGTCCCACCAGAGATTACATGAAGTCGTGAGTCTAGCTGCAAGTCCAGGACCTGCTCTGAGTCTAGGTCCTCGATTGGCTCCTAAACAACACATATAATTGTATATATTGCAAAGAGGTTTGCAATTATCAGAGTACATTTCATAATCTTCTTTATTTCCAACCTTCATCTGTGGCACAGACTCTCCAGTCAACATCGCCTCATCTACAATACAGCGACCCCTGAGCAGCAGCACGTCACAGGGCACCAAGTTGTCCTGAGGAGATCTACCTATGTAGGAGAGCGTACACATACACTACATTTGACAACGTCACGGATATGATGTGAAAATCAAACACTGGCGGAATATTTACCTATTGAAACAATGTCACCGGGGACCAGCTCGTCACTTGAAACAGGCCTCCACTTCCTGTTACGATACACCTGGCAGTTCATAAAAAAATATACGGAAAATGTAATGCAAACTTTTCAGTCAAGAGTCTAAGGAACCTTTTTTTTTATAATTTTAAGGTAGTAAATTAGTCACATCTACCTGAATCATGTAGGGTTTGTTTCCCATCCGTCTTATTTCAGACATATTCCTCATTTGCTGCTGAACAAGAGAGGCCTCAAATGCTACCAACATGAAGAGTGTGAAAACACTGTAGTACCAGTATTCATCCAGACACCACAGCCCAACACAGAAAACCTGATGGGTGACAGAAGACAGTGATAGTTAAAATCAGTTACAACATATTTTTTTAAAAAATCACACAGATTCACAGACCTGGAAAACAAAAAAGGGAGCTGTGGCTCTTTCTTTGAAAAGCTCCAGAAAATCCGGCACAACCATCTCAGCCCGATTGGTGCCATAGCATTTTTCTGCAGCTCTGAGGTCCCCCTCATCTTGGTAGCCCCGCCAAGACTGGAAGTAGCCCATTGGATGGTTGATGGGGAATGCTATTGGAAGGAAACATTTCTTTTCTTTGTGGTCAAAGATGTAGCGGATCTTTTGAAACTCAAAAGACAGTGTCTCCTGTTAGGAAAACAAATATTTACTTTATTTCACAAGATTGTATTTGTATAAATAACAATTACAGTACAGTGTCATATCAAATAGTGAAGACAATAGTATTGGGGTACTTTATAAATAGATTTAAGTCTTGCCAATAAATCCCATACTGACAATAAATACAAAGACTGACCTGGTCCCTTTGTAGTGCCACGAGCTCAGCAGAGCCATTGTTGGGGGTGGGTATGACCTTTGCCAGTGTAGCCTTGTTTGGATCTGGTTCCTGTATGCACAGGTGACAAATTCACACACTGCAACTGTCAATGTTATTTTTAGCATAGATATGTATGACTGTAGCCTTTTCCTTTTCAAATGTAGCATGCTGGACATAATGTATTTTAAATACCTAAAATGTTTTGCAACCACAAAGCCCTAATCTCAACATCACTCAGCAGGTCCAGGATGACATGAACCAAATCCTCGTAAACACTGATAAATTCTCCAAGATTCGTATAACTATCCACCTGCCACGTTCCGCTTTAAATTAGGTCAGTCAATGTACCTTGAAAAATTGATGCTGTTTCGAGGGTAAAGGCTGGTCTCATTAAACTTGTTTACATAGATTTTTATTAAATTTAAACACAATGTACAAATTATCAATCGGGAATAATAACAGATAGTTTCTGAGTTTTGTTAAACATGTTGCGTTGCTAAGATTGTTACAAAAACTATATACATGTTAACGTGTATTTTTTCATATTTACCTTTGAACAAGTCAGCCAACAGTGCGCGTGCACGGACCAATAACCAGAAAGAGCTGTGAGGACGTGCGCAATCCCGATAGCAGCTAACGCCAGGAGGCCTGCCTCGGGATACTCGGGTGCACCATATACTCCTAGCCACACGTACAGCCAGCACGGGTAAAAAACTGCCAGAAACGGGAGGATGGTGCCGTGTAGCAGCCGAGGCCTGCGCCTGTAAAGCGTCACTGTGCTCACCAACTCGTCACCGGTGCCGCTATCATGCTGCTTGTGGTTCAGTGAGGGAGCCATTTGCATCTCACCCGGTCCTAGGATGCTATTTCCAGTCGTCCCCGCCTCTTTACTGGTGTTGTTCATTGTGTTATGTTAATTGCTCTGATCCGCTCTAGCTACCACGGCTCGGTCGTGCTATAACCGGTAAAATGCGATTATACACACAACAGTGCTCCGTCCAGCCTTTAGAGCCCGTTTCCCTGGATCGCTCGGGCCGGAGCTTCCGCATACGTAAATACGTAGAGACACGTCATTGTTGAGCCGCGAAAATTAAAACATAATATTGTCTTTCATAAATCACAGCTAATTTGCTTTTTTGTTTTCTTCATCCTTACATTTTATCACAACGATAATTTACTGACTTTTGCTCCATAACTACATTTGGAAATTAAGGTACTATTTCTTTAATAACGTTGTCGTCATTATAAAGGCGCGGTCAGACTGTTAGATTGACACATTTTAGAACCAATTGTATAAAAGAGCCATATCACGTGATTTATCAAGTTTCTCCAATAGGATAACAAATAGTACTTGCCGTACGCATGGTAGGTTTACGAGGACAGACATGGCTGCACGTGCAGGACAGTGGCTTTGACCATCGAGTTGGATAACATTACAACCTTCATTCTTCAGCCTCCAGGTGTGGGACAACCTTACGAGAGCACGATGTAAGCTTTTTAATTTTGCCTATATCACGGCCCTTCAATAGTCTTAGTGGATTGTGTCAACTAAATTAAGACACCGCTCTTTAATATGACCCCACTATAGACCATATTTAATGTTTAAGTTTGACGAAGGTGTGTGCATCTGTGGGGTTGCTGACTTTTGTATGTATTTTCTATGTATTTCACATTCTCATTAGCTGAAGCTAGCTGAAGCTTTACAGGCACGTCTTGGTCGAGTTGCTTGTTGTGTAAAACAGAGCCAGCAGGTGGTGGTATTGCAACTCAAATGAGAAAGACGTGCCTTAAATACTACTCTAATGTCTACATTTATAATTTTTTATATTAAATGCATTTTTGAGAATATTTGCATCAGGAATATAGGGTATGTGTATCAAAAGTTTAGGGTATTTTTTCCCATCATTTTTACAACTATAAATGTTAGTAGGTGCTTAGTGGTTATAGTAGGAGCCAGCCATAACATCAACTTTATCCTTGAGTCTTAATGAACGTTTACTAGTAGGATATACTGCATAATGGGATTGTAATTTTAAAAAATGCATTAACAAATTTAATTGTTTAAAAACCCTATAACTTGCTGTGTAAATTCTATACTGGAAAGACAAATGTTGACGAGGAATAGGTCGATGTAATTATTCATAGTTATTTCTTCCCAACTCAAGCCGGGTCATTTAAGCCCCCCTTTTTTGCTTTACTTTGCCACTCAGGTTCAACAATCGTATGTTTTATCAATTTTGTAAACATACGACCTATAGGCTATATAAAATACTAACATAATATCGATTATACCTGCAATTGATGGCTCAATAGTCACTTACATTACACACGCTTATTTGTCATATTTTAGGCAGGCTGCATTGGATATTACGACAAAGTACTGTCGTAAGGAAATGGAGGAGTATGGGTCATGTGTGGCCTTCAACCCATCAACATGGCAGCAAACCTGTCATGAGCTAAAGATGAAGGTCGCACAGTGCACGTCTTCCCAGTAAGACAAAAACAGTCATGTCAGTTCATGTGGCCCTGTCTCCTTTTGTATTCCTGTTGACAAAGTTAGGTGACATCTAATCCTGTGCGTTTTGTTGTTAAAGCCCAGTGATTCAGAAGATCAGACAAGACTGCTCAAAGGAGTTTGTGGCGTTTGAGCGCTGCCTGAGAGATAACCAGGATAAGCCTGCCTCCTGCTCACCACATGTGGATCGCTTCCTTGGCTGTGCAGAGACAGTGGACCTCAGTAGCGTGGGTAAGCCCCTGCTGCAAATAATTTTGCACTACTCTATTATAAAGAGCTAAAAAATATATTGATTAAAAAAAAAACTGTTTTGTTTCTCATTCTTCTTACTGGCCTCAAAGTTCTTTTGGGTAGAATTGGCTATGTCCTACATTGATGTAATTTGTTGTATTTTACATCCTGTAGGAGAACGTTTTAAACCTTGAATTATCTATGGAACATTTAAATACTCAAGAGAGAACATCCACAACTGTTGTAAATATAACAACAAATAGTTAAATTTTGCTGGTAATAATTTGTACCATGAATACTATTAGGTACTTGTATGCTCCCTGACAGTAGAAATGATGTATTCAATGTTTTCATCCAAATTTTACATTGTACCTTCTATGTACAGTTGTTACATGGTTTTAGGAAACTTGAACATCTTGGGAACTTGGATGTGTCAAACATTTTGAGTTTTTTTAATTAAATGTCAGATAATGGCACTGAAACATGTTCTAATGTTATTACTTTTAAAACTAACAAAAAATAATTTTCTTTCCTGAAAACCTCCAGACCAATCGTCGTAGTATTAGGACGGCAGCATTCAATTTTTCAACACACAGCGACGACTGGACGACTAGATCTACGCTGCAGCAATGTTATTCTCAGCGACCCGACAGAATACATAATATATACCTTATCCTTTTACTTCTGCAAAAATGTATGATCAATGTGAAATCAACAGTTGACCCGTCTTAACGTGACATCACTTTCTTTCTTTCTTTTAAATTTTACCTTTTTTTTTTATCCAGTTGAATTAAAATGTACATCACACTTGACTCATATGGCATGGTCCTCTCTTGTTTTGAGGTTGCCTCTGTTCTCCGTTTCATGTTCTCCTGGGCTGAGTCAAAAATTAAGCTGGAATGTTGACACTCCTACACAAACGCTTCAGCCGATTCAATAACTGAAAAAAGGGAGTCTGGGTAAAATGGAAAAAGGAGGAGTAGACTGTCGACCTGTAATCAGCAGCTTCACTGCAAGAAACAGGGGGAGGATGTTGAGTCAAACGCTCTGTGACCACGAAGCAGAACAGGTTTTTTTCATCTGGGTAAATTATTAAAGCATGGAGATGGGAAACATTCATTTGTTTCACATGAATTGGGGATTCGTCATGTACCATAAAATAAACTCTCAAGTCAAGATGAAACTGCAGATTGTATTGAAGATACAGCAACATTACATTCAAAACACATCACCCGGCAGTCACTGAATGTTAAAATAAAACAGGAACTCGCCTAATACCACACAAATAAGTTACATTCACAGAAATATGACTATAAAAGCAGCATGAGTCTGTGGCCAGAGTCAAACAATGTCACTAAGTTATGCCAAAAGCTGTAGTCAATCAGAGGCATCGGAATGAAGTTAGTTTGACTCTCCTCTCCTTTACTGTATTGTGAGGTTTTTTGTGAGTCCCACTACTGCTTTCTTGGCCTCGAGTTTGACACTATTTCCTTACAACTATTTTCTGACATATGTATCATGCTACTGCTTAAATACTTGCTGCTTAGCACAGAAAAATGTACAAAATATCTAAATATACCTAACCACATCTAATTTGCAGTGTTTCGGGAAGGTAATTGTTACAGAAGTGACTACAACAATTAACTCTAATACCGTTAGACATTTACATTTGGAATACATCATGTTCCCGGTCTCCTTACATTAGGGAATCATACGATCTATTGGTTATTTGCTGCTCTGCGTCTTAGTGATTACACAATAAAAAAAAATGGGGCAAGTGAAATCAACAATAATAAATTATTCGACCCTGTTTCCACATTAAGCTCTCAAAATAATTTGTAGTTTTTACATCATGGTGTTTTTCCTCATTACAACCTAGCATTTTAAATAAAAGTTTGGTTTAAGTCCTATCCAGAATCCTGAATCTTCACTCAGGCTAAACAAACATGCACACTATCCTGTGAGCATATTTGTAAGCCACTAATTAATTATTAGTCACAAGCCTAGTTAAAATGAAATATTACAACATGCAAATCAAATGTATTACCTTAGCTGCTCTTTAGACCTGCAAAGACTCCTAAATAGTTTGAAGTTGCTGAAGTGAACATCAACAGCCCACGTTCATGGTGATTTATGTTTCGTTGGAGGTGCCGTGAAATGAGTTTCCTTAAACGTCACATAAATACCACAAGGGAAATCAAGATCCTAAACATATCTTGGACATGTGCAGTGTCTGTTATTCCAGCATGTGATTGTTGTCTAGAAACAACGGTAGGAGATGAGCTGAGCAACTAGTTTGTGTGAGAGCTGTTCCCTATAGAGTGGTCCCACAGGCATGTTGATGGACTGGCTCCATTAGCTGCATCTCTGAGGTGAAAGGTGGATCGGGTGGAATGGGTGAGAGTTTATAAGTGTCAGGAGGTGAAGTAGGAGTTCTGCATTGAGTAGAGACGGTCAATGGGGTTTCCCACTCGCCCTGCAAGTAGACCCCCATCTCCTGCCGCTAGGAGGCAGTCGCCAAGGTGACTGAGGCTACCGTCGCTGTCGAGGTCGTGGAAAACTGTCTCTGAGTCTGCAGTGAAAAGATTAACAGTGCACACAAATGAAGAGCTGTCTTTCTTAAGTACAAGGACAAACAAGTGTGTTTAATTTTTACCCACAACAGTACAGGAAGAAATGGCACCTTAAACTACTTGGCTGTTACCTTACGACTCGATTGTTATTGAGGAATAAGCCTTCTTACCACTGAGGACATCAGTGAAAAACAAATGTTTGATTGTAGCACAAAATAATTATTTAATTTGCTGAATAATATATTTATTCAACCTATTTGCTTGAATTTGGCCTGTGATCTTTTTTTATGTTAGATCCCTGCCTTTTAGTTACCCAGGTTCTGTCTCTTTCCTGTCCGTCTATGGACCTATCAAATAAATACATAGTATTGAGATAAGTATTCCAGGCGATGTCTTTGGCTTGTTTTTATTAAAAAGAAAATATTCCGTTTTTATTGCCAACATATCAGTTGGATGTCGGGGGACAAAAAAGGGGAAAAGGCCCTGGGGTGGCCAGTGGAATGGCCAGCATTTTTTTAAAGGATGTCTGCGGTTGCCCCTGGCTGCCTCATAGGGATACCATTGGGTCCAGCAACAGTTTTTCCTTTCAGATGTAGTCAGACCATATTTTAAGGCCTTTAAAATGCCTTAAGATTAAGTATGATGGTCATCTAGTTCAAATTAATTATTAACTATTAATTTCAAATTATACCAATGCCAAAGTTACCTGTCTCTGTAGCTGTATCTTACTGATGGCTTATTTGTTGTTGTGCATATTTCTCATATTTCAATTTTCCATCGTTGCAACATTTTTAAATCCTAGTTTAGATAATTTGGAGGGTTGCGTAGATGGCGAAATGTTAATGCCACATGTCCAGCTTATGTCTTACCATAGGAATGAATCTGTTCACTGCTTAGTTGAGGTGGTGTAAGTCCATGTCTAAATGGCTCTCCTCCATAGATATTAGGGTCCAGGGCCAGCAGTTGTTGACGTGGCAGAGTGGGATATCCCAGTATTCCATCCATGGCATGAGTACTGGATCCATCTGTGAGAAAATACCGTGCTATTTTTTTTTACTTGTTTTACCCATTTTGATAATTACATATAGTGTATTAGACATGTACCCTCACTGTCGTCATTGCTCTGACGACCCCCTCTACTCTGTCCTCTCCTGGCTCCTCCCAGCTGCTCTTGCTCCTGCTGTTGTTGCTGCTGCTGTTGCTGCTGTCGGCGAGCAATCTTCTTCATCTTGAGTTCAAAAACCACATGAATTATCTCTTTGCCGATATGTGACATAAAGAAAATGTCTACAAATTATAGAAAGAAAGCACAGTCTCACTTTTGCTCTTTGGTTTTGAAACCACACTTGTACAACACGTACGGTCAGTCCAGTTTCAGCAGCCAGTGTCTCTCTTACCTACAAGAGACATTTTGTTTTTCATTCAACAATATTAGAATGCAACATATGTTGATCCCCAACTTGATGACGATTTTTTTTACTGCACATTGTGCATTTGCGTGACAGAATTTGCTCCTCTCACCTTGCGGCAAGGTTTAGCAGAAACTTCAAAGGAGGCCTTGAAAGCTCGACGCTGCTGCGTGGTCAAGATGGTGCGTGGTCGCTTGGAACGCTTATGTTCTTTGCCTTCATCGCACCCTTTTCCTCCACCAGAGCCACCTCCGCCATCCTCGTCCTCACTTTTCACTGACAGAAGTTGACAGACAACATACATTTGGACCAGGACATGTGACAATATACTTCGTATACAGTCCAGGTCTCTTCCTCTAAAAAGAAATATACTGTAATGTACTCAGAGATGTAATATAGAAATATACCTATATAATTTGAAAACAAAGTTGACAAAAACAAAGTTTATGTGTTGATTGTTGTGTCGTGTCAAATAGCCTAACCATGGTTCATACCTGACTCTGTCGGTGTAGGGCTGATCGCAGCCAACATTTCTCTCTCCTTCTCATAGTCCATGCGACAGAGCAGCTGGCCCTCTTTCAGCACAAACTCATCACCTCTCTGCAGCCGGCGTTCACACTCACAGCAGCTAAAGCAGCCCAGGTGGTACACCTGGCCCAACACGCGCATGATCAACTCCGAACGTCCGATCCCCTGCAGACAGGCACTGCACTTCCGCACAAAGAGCCTTAAGAACACACAGAAGGGAGTCAGATGTGAAGGACCTTTGTATAAACAGTAAAACACGGCACTAAAAATGTTAAGGAGAGCAGAAATAAAAAAAAGAGTAATTAAAGATGGAGGCAGTGACAAGGGGCTGTAACACATTCATAATTAGCTCTAATGGTGCTAGTGATTAGCACAGTCTTTTAATTAAAGGTCGTATAAACAATACCCAATTCACAGAGCAACAAGGTAAACATCTGTTGGAAGAAATTACAGTAGACTGCATTTTATATTGTGTTATACTGCATCCCTTGTGGCAGTAGGTGGCAGTAGTTAGCCTGTGATCAGGTAGCTAACCAGACAGAGGTTTTCCCTGGTTTTGTCTCCTTGGATGTTGGGTGCAAATGATAGGGTCAACTTCTGTCTTTTGACCTCCCACCTACAATCTAAAAGACTAATTTAACAATATGAATAAAGCTTAATGTGGATTATTTCACTGGTCCAATTCTACCATTTTCCTGCTTTTGTTCCTGCGTCTCTCCTCCTGCGAGATGGTATAAGCCCTGGGTTTGTCTCCTACGTCTCCTCGTCACATCCCTTTTCCCTTCACAAGACCTAAGCTCCTGCCATTAAATTCCTCTCAAATCCCCACTCTTGCTTTTGCCCCCTCCCAGTATGTTCTGCCAGCATTCCCAATTCTCCCTCATGCCCTCCCAGCCTGCCTCCCCAGTTCACTGAAACTAATAAAGACAGGATTAATTAGATTGTTGTTTAAACAGTGCGATGGCCAGACAGACGCTGTAAACTCATAACCAGGGATTGGGGATAGCATGGGGTTAATCTCTCTCCTCCTATGCACACTAAAACACATAAATACACACAACTATAGACACATGCACACCCAGGCGTGCACACAGACACTTGCAACCATCTTCTCACAGCTTATGTAGAGCTAGTTGGATATTTATTATTGAACTTTATTTAAACATCTATTTTTTTCGTCATTTTTTTTTACGTTACATCGCAATCTAAAAGCAAAGAGGTGCAAAAGAAAAAAAACATGCAACAGTGGGAGGTTTAACCAGGTAGTCATGTCATGGATGTATAAAAGAGAACATAAAAAACACACCTGATAAAAAGGGAAAAGTGGGGGACGTTGGGGGTTAAGGAGCGGAGAGGGATGAGGACGGGCAGGTGGAGGAAGGGACGGACACAGAAGTGTTGAAGCTCCCTGACTGAGTGATAGGAAGGTGTTGCTGCCTAAATCTGGGGTGTAAAGAAGGAGCCAGGTCTGCACATTAGTGCTCCTAATCTGTGATTCTGTCCCAAACACAGCTGCTATGGCTAATCTTTCTCAATCCATCTGCCAAACGCTCCCGAAATTCCCCAAATGACAGTGTCGCTAACATAACATATAACACAAACACAAAAGTGTGCCCATTAGCATCTTTACACAGATGCATTCTGACAGGAACCTCTTGGGACCAGATTATACCCAACTATTCGTCCAACAGAAACTTTGTCTTACAAAGACAGTCCTCCAAAATGTCTCCAGACAAACTAGGTGATAATATTATTTAAAAGGTTACACAAATTCAACAAATGAAAATGATTATCCACCTGCTGTGTGCAGCCTCCAAACATAGGCCTCAACATCTTAAATGCCTGTGAACAAAATGCTTGTGTATTTTGTTCCTGAGCACTACAGAATTGTCACAGGACTGCTTGCATAAGACCGATGATATTGGTGGTTAAGTCCCACACTCCCTAATCAGGGTGTACACAGCACGGTAGGAATTTACTCAACATGGCAATTGAAGGCAACTTGGGGTAACTGCCTCAGAGGGGGGTCTGTAAGTAGATCAGTCTAATCCCTCTAATAGAAGTATCATTCACACTGGCCCTGACCAGAGTGTAGCTTCCAATAAATCAGTGCGGGCATGGAAGTTTAACAGAAGCAGCAGAAAAACTAGTCAATTTTGCAACTTCTTTTAAGGAAAACAGAGTAACTTCATGTGTGGCTAAGGGACAGCTGTTAAAGACAAAAAATATGTATACATGTGTGCAAAAATACACAAAGCTGCAGAGAATAATGCAGGGACCACAGCAGTGATTCTTGAAATAGGGGGCCCAACTCCGAGCTATTGAGGGGGAGGGGGATACAGCAAGGTAAATTCATTTTAATGTCAATATATTCTTCTTTGTACCACAGCGGAGAAATTGCACTGATGTAAGACTGGAGTCCTATCTGCAACAGGGAGGCATTAAACTCAAGTTTAGGAACCACTGACCTAAACCAGGGCCTCCCAAATTTTCCCATGTCAAGCCCCCCCACCCTCAAAAGTGCATTCGCAAACCTTCAGACATCGCTCCAAAATATGTAAATTGAATTAAATATGTAGAATATATTTTCTGGCTATTATTCTGCTGCTTCGGTCTATTATAACCTATAGTGATACTGTATATAGTAGATGTTTGTGACATACGTTGATATGTGGTGGCTAAATTAGGCTTTTACATCGTCTCACCACATGGTTTCCCCTCTGGATTTGTTTTCATGACATTAAGCTAAAGATCAATGTCGTGCTGAAAGAAGAAGTCATCTTTTACGAAGATCACACTGCATTACATGCATTACTGATCAGTTATGGTCATGTCCCCAACATCATGGCCAAAATTCTCCTGTGCTTTGTTTTTTTTGTTGGGACAGAGTATCTAATGACACATTCAGTGATTATAAGATCTAATGCATAGGAGCAGAGAAAGGTACGAACATTGTGATTTCATAATTAGCTTTTGCCTGCTTGTTTTTTTTTTTTTTGCAGATCCTGTTTGTACAAACAGAATGACAGAACCTCACTCAACTTCCTAAGCTGTGTCATGTGGCATTGTTTTGCCTGTGAGCTTTGACAAGCACAACACTGTCTGGGCCGTAACACAATCATTCTATAAATATGGATGTCTCAGAATGACAACAGTTGCCTGCCACCTTACAGCTTTACTGTCTGGGGCCCAAACGACCCAATTTGGACAGATTTAGACCTCCTCCTCCTCCTCCTCCTCCTCCTCCTTCTCCTCCTCCTCCTCCTCCTCCTAGAACCACGGTTCATCAGAGATCACACAGTTTATCCCTTTCTTCCAGCATGTAGTACAATATAGTATCCATGATTGTCAACCCCCAAAGACCTAATGTTTTTAAAATGACCGAGGTGTGTTACAAAAATGGGTGTTTAGACATTCTGTGATAATAAAGGTAAAAAAAAAAATAATCACGCAAATAGTAATGTGATAATAGATAGAAGAATGATATTCTACAACCTTACTTTAAAGTTTCATTCTCTACTTCTCTGATATGAGGTGTGTGTATGTGTGTGTGCGTGCGTGCGCGTGTGTGCGCACACGCTTTGGCGGATATTGCTCTGTGAAGCAAAATGGCTCAGAGCCAGGGTTCAGTAATCACATCATCTCCTTTTATTAAATCTCCCTGCACTGCTTCTGTGTTATTAAAATCTCCCAGCATTCCCTACAATACTTGCTACCCCTCCTGCCACAATTCACTCACTCACACACTCACTCCCTCACTCACTCACTCACTCACTCCCTCACTCACACAGGCACACACACATGCGCACCCACACACACACACAAATAAATATGCACAGTTTGTGTAAACAGTGATAAGGTGCCCGACTACAAACATCAATAAAACACTGACAGATGCTGTCATGTGTGTCCCGTGTCCATCCATGCATCAATAGTTTAACATCATAAACACAAATAGTCTGTCACTCAAAGGATGGCCTTTTGAATTTGAAATCATCAAAACCGTGGTAATGTTTGTGAGCCTGTGGGACACACACACATCCGCTGAGGCCCTCTCCGCACAAACACCGCGCCGCTCTCACAGTTATACAGTTTCATGTTGTGACTCTCGCCGTAAATCGCTCACAACTTGTAATAACAGCAACTCTACATGAGTGCAGCTCCGAAGACGGTAATATTGAAGACTCAGTGTAATGTGCTGTGGAAAGTAGCAGCTAAAAACCTGCGTGATCTTCACGGTCCGTGTGGCGTGAGACTGTGAGTGTGTGCGTGTGTCTACACCTGATGCTGCTGAGAATGAATGTTATGTGTTGGGGCCGTGGATGTGTGTTTGTGCTTGTGAGTGCGTGAGTGGGCATGTGTGCGTGTGTGTGTGTGTGTGTTGGTCGGTGTGTGTGTTAGTTTAGATAACACAGTTAATCCCCAGGCCACCAGAACGCAATATCCTGTCTGCCCGTTTCTCATTTCCTGTCTGTCTCTGGTGGAGCGGGAAGCAGTGGGGAGAGGGGGGGCGACGGGGGACAGCGGGACCCGTTGCCCCAGAAACAGGAGATACAGCCGGTCGATTTGAGAAAAGTCTATGCCGATCTCCCTATCTCTACCTCTCTCTCTGGTGCGACCCCCTATTCTCTCTCTTTTTCCCTCTCACTCTCTGCTTTTATTATCTCAGATTTAATAAAGCCGAGGCGAGCAGCTTGTTCTGCCATGAAACATTTATTAGCTGTCTGTTATAAAATTGTTGTGGGGGAGGAAAGATGATGGGGTCTCATCTCACATTATGCAAAAACAGTGGCAATATTACCCCAATACCCTAATGGAAGATTTTGGGGTACACTCATTCTACCCTTACACCACATTCTTGTCGAGTGTCGGATCAAAATACACATACACACACATACAGGTGGACACATTACTGCTGCTTCACCCTTTCACGTCACTTCAAATCCACCGTATCTGTCCAGCCCTTGGACTTCCACAGAACTTCCACATCCGTCTCTCTCTCTCTCTCTCTCTCTCTCTCTCCAACCATCATCTACTGAGCGGCAGGTTTGGCTAAATCCAAGGTGAAGCCGGAGTGTGTTAAGTTGCAGGGCATGTGTATTGACTGCATTGACTTCATACACAGTATGTACCATAGGACGAGTGTTGGTGATGTTGGAAAAGAAATAAGAGAACAGTTGTCTGATGAATGTGATTATTTATAATGTTGGAGTTAAAGCTTTTACGGCCAAAAAAGTTCCATGTTAGAAGATAGTGTAACCACTGCTGTAATTCATTCATTGATTGTACAACACCTGACCCCTATGAAAATGAAGCAGAAAAGAACAGGATTAATGTTTTCTAGCATTTCGGCTAAAAACCACTGCAGATTGTGATATTTTTATTTTATTTTAAATGCATCTACCAGATGTAATTGTTTAATATAGCAGAGATTTATGACTTAGAGTTCAAGTGCTAGTTAATAGGATTAGGGCTTCATTGTCTTACTGACATGTCATTGCATAATTCTCTCTAATAGCATTTCCCTGCAGCCCAGCGTCAGACCTGTCATCACAGGACAGCCCCAGAATGGTGGGTAATTAGCACGATACCCAATTAGCCTCCCCACCATGTCCTCCTCCCACTAACATCTAGAGACACAAAGAGGTGCCAAGAAATGGGGTGGGGGGGTGATTAAGAGAAAACAAGGGGTAGAAGGGGGGAGATAAACAGTTTGGTGTCATCGCTGCTATCAATCTCAATGAGACGGAAATTAGGTTTAGAATAGAGAAATATTATTACAAAGCAGACAGTGATGAACGAGGCAGCTGATGGAGAGGCGGTAGCTGGGTGGAGGTATAAAAGGCAGAGCAGGGTTGAAAATTGGAGTTTCTGTGAGATGTCTGACATAACAAGACTCAAAGTTCACCTCTGTGAATGCACCGTGACCTGTAAGAGAGATCTGTCAGGCCGCAGCCTCACACCAGTTACCCAGTTAGCAGAAAGGGAATTGCATAACCGCGATGGTGGAGTCCTCCTCCGTCAGACTGCAACGTGAGCGTCTGCAAACCTAAAGATGTTGTCTCAGTAACCTCCACCCCACGGAGTGAGGTAATAAACCCAGGGTTTAGTGAAAATCCACCCTGGTGACCTGCCTTTCACAGAGCTGAAGCCGACTTTAGAAGGTATACAAGAGAGTTCACAGGCTCCACACAGGCTGACTACCCTCCAACCTGTGTCGGCTCAACACTGTTCTCCAGGAGCACTGGCCTTCTCACCAAAACGCAGAAGTGCTGGTTAAGGCTGGTGTACGACACAGTTCCCATGTAAAGTGTAGGCTGTTTCTAATTAACAAATGCTTTTTTTACAAACACCATTTCCACAAACGTTGCTTCACGTATAAAAATGTCATTAATCACGTTGCCGTAGTAGTCAACCAGTGATTTGGTTCCGTTTTTTTTTTTACATCAGATTTCTTTCCTGACACATTCCAACTTAACAATGAGGTCGAGAGGGAATGGAACACAAAAGGTAAAAATTACAATAAATATTAAAACTGTGTGGTCATTTAAATGAACTTGTATATAAAAAGCAAATTACCTAAAAAAAAACTTAATTAAATTTAATATTAATAATAATTAAATCCCTTATTCATCCCACAATGGGGAATTTTAATCCCAGGACTTTCTGCTCTCTGCTTTTAAGACAGGTGTGGTAACCACTGCACTATGGGGCCACCAATTTAAAAAACAAATAACCCCCTCTCCCCACAATGTTATTACATTTAAAAACCAGCCTGCTATTTCCAAAAAATGGTAGAACAGAGGTGAAGAGTGACGTAACAAGATCCAGGCGACCAGGAGAATGTTTTTGGCGTAGAGGCCAAGGGCGGGAAACAGGGATTTAGAAAATGAAAGCAGTTACAGGAAGGAGGGACTATTCTGTCATCTGTTCTCTTCTGTTATGGTCTGCTGGACCACTGATCGTGTTCTGAGGTCAGTTACATCCATATTTCTGACCGTTTGGGGGAATAAAAGGTCAGTTTATTGTTATCAGCTAAAAGTAAAAAGCAACATCTGCAGCCACGGTTTTGTGGACATTATGGACATATGTTCAACCGGCCTATCAGCAGTCTGGATAGTCTACTATTGACAAAGTCTAGTCAACCATGAAATGAATCATCAAAATAAAAAAAAGGGAAATTTAATTAAATCATTTATATATAATATGAATTGCCAGTGAAGAAAGTCTTTTCTTTTTTCATCCGATGAAGAAAGATTTATGGAAGTTTTTGATTTTAATTGCTATTGTATATTTATTTTTTAAAGGTATACCATTATTTTTCAAAAACACACTGTATTTATACACAGCTAGAGACTCAGCATTACTTTTCCTACTGTGGAGGATATCATCATTCTGCTGACGATATGAGTGAATTTCGAAAAGTGGCTGAAAGTCGAGGGGCCTTATTCCAAACATCTGTTTAATAACTGGATGGAATTCCACAGAATTTCTCGAGGTTTTAGGAGAGAAAGAAGAAATCCACGAGACGCACTTGAGTTTATTGTGTCTAAATCCCCTCATTTCCATAACAGATTGAGACCAGGGAAACAGAAAAACCCAAGGTATACCTCATCTTTTATATGAAGATAAAAAAAGAAATAACCGTGTGTTAATTTATTTCTCAAACATATGGGGAACAAACAGGAATGTAAATCAGATCTGAGCCTTTTTCGGTCTGAAGGTTTGAAGTGAACTATTGTTTTTCTTTAACCTTAAAGAAGCCACTTTTGAATCGTTTTGCAGCAAAATGTCATTAAAAAACATTTCTTATGCAAATGATGGCCTGAAAAACTTTTGCCTGGAAGGCAGTTGACTGTGTAAATGAATCAGGCTGGGGGATGGGTCGCCGAGGTAATTTGATTTGTTTTCTCATTTGAATTTAAGAATATATACATACATTTATTTAATTTTTTTACACCCTATAAAATAAAATAATTTAACCAATACAGACGCACCACTGCACAGTGTGACTGCTTATATTCATGAAAAAAAAAAGGTCTGTTTTCCCCATGAGCACGGTGATGGAACTTAAAACAAATGATGGACTGAAAATATGATCTGAACGCCAGCGAGATCATTTCCCACCACCGAACTATTTCGTCAAAACAATCAATAATTAATGTCTAATATTTCCTGTGGCCTAATATGTAAAAAACACTCCACCATAGAACTACAACTCCACCAAGTCAGGAGAAGGGGCTTATGGGGAAAAAGATTGCGTAAATTCCCCTAAAATTCTTATGCACATTCCTAAATTCTTAAAAATGTTAATGTGTCACAAAGCACACACCTGCTGTGGTGGGGAGGGGGGGGGGGGGGGAAGGGACTGGTGGGAAGGATGCAGGGGAAAAAAAGA
>NC_024323.1:6085849-6100602 GCF_000523025.1 Cynoglossus semilaevis | reverse complement strand
ATAAAAAAAAGTGTTTGTCAAACAACACCCCCCCCGGGGGGGGGGGGGGGGGGGGGGGGGGGGGTGTAAGGCACTGATGGACAGACTGCAGGGAAAACAAGGAGACATTGTTGCTGATTCTCTGAAGGTCACAGGCAGCAGTGTGTGCCAAGTCTGGCACGGACTCGACACAACGAGGCATCCGTCCATATGCGACGTACAGTATAGGAGACGTGACGGTGGACGGGCTGCGGACCATTAGTTTAGAACCTCCAATTAGAATCATTACAGGAGGAAGACAAACATGCCTCTTCATTCCATCCCTAAAGATGGACCCCGTGCTTTAGTCATGATGAATGGTACAGTCCCGCTCATTTTTCCAGAGACACGTCACACAATAAGCCTTTCATCAGTTGACCCCCTCATCCTCCCTGACTCCCCCCTGTCTCCCTGTCTCTTTCACTCGCTCCCTTCCTCTCCTCCAGATGTCAGGTAGAGTGGGAGACTCTGTGCTGCTGGATGCTGTCTGACACTTTTCAAAACAATGGTAACAAGCTGCAGACTCGTCCTTCAGCCAAACACACACACACACACTGATGCATACACACACACACAGAGGATTTTTTCACATGCTGAATATTGTATGATAATACAGAGGTGCATCTATAACTGCACTTCAGCTCATTCAAACGGTAGTTGTCCTGCACAGGCAAGTAGACCAGTGGAGGCTGGGATCAAACCCTCGACCTTTCTGCTAAGTGGCTACCCACATTACCTACTCCTCAGAGTTGGATCAATTGTATATTTTTACAGACTAAATGGCTGGAAACCCAAGAAAAAAAAATTGTGCTCAAATTTCTATTCATGTCAATGTTGACAAATATAAATACATTATATACATTTCTGTCTTTTTATGGACCTACGAGATATAATTAAATATCATGTCTGTGATGCTGATTAGTATTAATTGTTGTACATTTTCCATTTAGTCAAAAGGCTTTTACAAAAAGCAAGTTAATTTTACATTTACTCTGTAGAATCTCCCGGTGATGCTCCATTTTACAAATACAATGATTTTTTTTGTTTGGCAATAACTACAGCGTTTTTTGAATTTGATATATTATTGACGTTTTCTCTAGATTCATGCCTTTGTTTTTTTCATACTATACATAAATATATATAGCATCACTAACGTGGGCTATGGTCTTGTGTGACTGTGTGACCGTTCGTGTGTGTGTCTTCTCTTACTTCTCGTAGTCGTGTTTGCAGTACAGCAGTCTGTCCCTGCAGTAACAGGTTCCGGTGAGCGAACTCAAACACACCGCGCACTTGACGCAGGTCTCGTGCCAGGAGCGCTCATTGATGCGCAGCAGGAAACGGTCAGCGATGGGAGACTCACAGCCCGCACACACCTCTCCTCTGCGCTGGTACTCTGGACCTGGGAGTCCGGAGGAGAGAGTCGGGAGAAAGGTTCCAAAATTCAGTCCAGTTTTTCAATCAAATAATAATTCAATGTAATATTATCTTTTCAAATCATTTGTTGTTAGTCGCACTGATGGAGCCGCTGTCCCCAGTGCCATGCGCCCATAGGCCTGGATTATTATTTGACGACGTCTGGTCGAGTCACTGACGGAGAATCTACATTACACTGATTCAACACTTTTAATTTAACCTTTTAATTATTATTTTACAAGTGATAAACACTTAGAAACACATAGAAAATCCTTTCGTGTTTAATTCTTTTTTCCTCCTCCATGAATCTATTCTAATTGTTTTTGTCTAACGTGGCAGCAAACCCCTCTGGTTTCTCCTTCTTATAGGTTAATGGTATTTAATGGTTCAATTTCAAGTCCAAATATAAGCAGAATAATGATCAGGGTGTTTTCAACGTGTGGTGTTATCGTGTTCGGCCTGGGCCTTGAGCCACAGTTAGAGACTCACCAAAGGGCGTTGAGGATGGAGGCTGCTGCAGACAGGACTGTTGACTCTCCTCTGTTTTCATCCCTTCACTCCTCCCCTCAGTGTGATCGCTGTGCACAAAGACAGAAAAAACAAACAAAAATAATCATATAAAATGAGCCAAAACAAAGTTGATTTTTTAAAAGCATAAGCAATAAAACTCATTCTGGAAGCTTCGCGCAATTTTCATCAGTAAAACACAGTATCCGCATCCCAACACATCAGATGTTGGCCGAATTTTTAAATTCCTGTAATTTTTAAAAAATCCATAAAAAGTAGCATGATGTTAATGGATGCAGAAAGAAAAAAAGAGAAATCGAAAGAAAGACACAGAGAGAAATAGAAATATAAAATGAATTAAATCAAAGTTTGAGAATATGGTGTACGTATAAAAAGACCAAACCTCTTAGCTCAAATCAAAAAATAAATTAAAAATGAAAACGTAAAAAGGTGAATGAAATATGGTTCTCCGAGGAGGAGAGGAATGAGCAAATACATGCATTATTATTTTAATAAACAAAAGAGTTAATAGTGACAGAATCGTTGCAAGTTTATTTGTAGCTCTGAATGTAATCATATGATACAAGACAAAAATCATTAAATTAAATGTTGCTGGCCGTTTTTATATTTCAACGTCGACTTTTATTAAAAAAACAAAACAAAAAAAAAAAAAACAACATTTTGTTCAATTGTGTTTTGCCTCCATAATTATCCGGAAGCTTTTCTGTCAACCAGTATTCGAACATCTCAATATTGCGCTTTATTTCCAGGTATTCGAATATTTATTTAAAATAAATTAAACGAAATTTCGTATTATACCAATATTAAAGCAAACGCCCGAGGCATTTAAACAAGACATTTAACAATGATATAAAACTAAATATTTGTTTTTTTATTCGACAATATAATTAAAACATTTAAAAATGCGATTGATTTTACCAATATTATAATAGTATTGTTTTCATTGACTTTTGACTTTGTTGCCCACATTCCACAGAAAATGTATTTTGACGAGATTATGTTTCTGAATTTGTGAGAAATTTACAAGCTGTATAAACCCGGGGGAAAAAAGCATCTTGAATAAATTGAATCTCCGAGAAATGCTGCATCTGTGCAGTTAATTCAAATATTATAGTTGTATTAAATTGAAAGGCAAATGTGACACGTGGATACATCAGATCCTGATTGGAATTTTCTCTAATTGTGTGTTGAATATTTTCAGTTACCCATTTGTGTTTGTGAATCTAAAATACTAACATACTAGTACTCTGTCATTCAGGAAAATAGAAGTATTAAAATGTAATATTTAATATAATCAATTACTGCATGTTATTAGTGATGCGTTTTTTTATTCTAAATCATAAACCACGTGGAGATTGAAAATTGAATTATTCACCTTATCGTAGACGATATTTATTTATAGATAAATATCGTAAACATAGTATGAACGGAATCTAACCGTAAACTTCACAGACAACAAGGTCACTGCGACTTCCTTTTTCCCTTCGAAATCTAAGCGTGGAAAAGAGAAAGAAAACCAACCACACACACACACCCTATCACCTGGACTGAATAAACGCTGCAGAAGGAAACACGTCCGTGACACATTACCAGCAAGTATAAAGGACAACATGAAAATCCACGTTCAATGAGGGAGGACCAGGGCCAGGACCAGGACCAGGACCAGGACCAGGACCAGGACCAGGACCAGGACCAGGACCAGGACCAGAGTAGACTCACCTCGAGCTGAAACACACTCCTCCTGAAATCTCGGTTGGCAACATTAAAAATACGTAGCGGAAAGTTTGGACTAGCGAATGGAGAGACGCGTTCACGGATGGTTCACCTGTCTGGAGCTCACAGTCCGACTCTCGTGTTGCCTACGACCAACATCCAAAAAGCATGACGCTGACCCACACTGCTGTCTATTGTTTCTGCTCTTGTCTTCGGCAGCGGTGTGTGCGCGCTCTCATCCTGTCTTGTGCGTAAAAAGCGCAGAGGGAGGAGATGGACAGACGGAGGGAGGGTGAAGGTGCGGTGATGATAGGGGAAGATGAGCGATGATGCAGACTATTGATACCTCAGATGGAAGGAGGTCTCTTTTATATTGGTGTTCAAGGTTAGAACGAGGCGTCTGGGTCGGTTTTTTTTTAATAAACACTCAATGTTTTCACTGTTATTTACGAGCGAGGTTACAAGATGATGCTACACCACTTATCTGCTCGATCTAAAATATATAGAGATAAAAAAAATGATTCCAAAGTGATAGTGACACTTAAGAATCAAGCATGTCATTTACACATTTTACACTAACGTTCTCAGAATACGCAGTAAGTTTAACAGCAGAGATCGTGTGTGCTCGGGTTTAAGTTTAAGACATAAAATACTGATTTATTTCCTCTGAGCGGCTTTTACACATGACATTGATAGAACAGTGCCCTCTTGTGTCAAAATAGAAAACGTGCATGTGACTAAATCAGGTCTTTACGGAGCCCTGCACAAAAAGGTGTAGCCTAAATGGAGAACAAACACATCCATCACAAATTAATGAATTAGTTATGTTTTTTATGATATTTACTGCTGGACAGAAATTTGAACAACTAGTGCGACTTTACACAACTTTTCCACCTTCCGTCTGTAACTGGTTACACTGAAATGCAGTAGAAGTATTAAAACTAAATAAATACATGAAGATGATTAAGGAAAGAAAAATGTTTTGGCAGCATACCTGACATTTTCAATTGGGTTATTATTATTATTATTATTATGGCAAAGGCTGGGAGAGATTAAACACTGACAGCTGCTTGTATGTTGTTGTTCGTTGGAGTCCACAGACCTCCAGAATGACAGACTGATATCAGACAAAGAGCTGCTCTTCCTTCCCTGAGTGTCTACGTCTCAGTTTTAGACCAGACAGGATCTTCTGGGCGGGTGAGGTCAGGTTTGTCTTTGGTGAGTGACAGTGTCCAGCACTCTGTCTGTTATTGGACATGTTTGTGTTCAGATGAGCCCGATCCCCTGCTGTATCCTTCTGAGAAGACATTGTTGTTGTACCAGACGATTTCCCAGTCGACTCCAATCCCAACATAAACTGTGAAACCTCACAAGGATTTGATGGAACATCCAGTTTATTCTGACTTGGGATCCCAGAATCTGGAGAAGAGCTGCGGCTGCTCTCAGCACTCCCTGGAGTTCCTGTCACTGCAGCTGCTGGCTGTTCTGTTGCACATCCTGGATTTGAGATTTGGGTTCCAGGGGTAGGGTGCCAGTGATACCTAACAGGCTTTCTGTTGAAACAGTGACGTGGCTGTGTCATCAAATCACAGTCCAGTTCATCCCGAAGACTTCTTGTTTCCCGTCTTACAGCCAAGACTGCAGATGAGGGAGAAATATGAAGTATTTGTTTTTGCATCATATGGTAAATAACAACATATACAACACATCACAGTGTGATTAAATTTGTGTTTTAATAATAGTGAAATTCATTGTGATCTACTTTCCTCGTACATTTAATTTTATGTTACCATACAAGGCCATTTAAATAGATGTTAAAACTGATTTTTGATTTAATATATCAAGTTTATTAAAACTTTGGAGGAAAAAATAGGTTTGAAACTGTGTGCTCTCGAAAAACGACAGCAAAGAAAGAAACAAAAACTGTGACAACAAAAAAGGCCTTATTTGGCCAAATTGTTGGCAACACAGCAGCGTACAGTAGAAAACAACATACCCCAGTGGAAATAGCACATTATGTAAACTAGAGTTAAAACTTATTAAAGTCAGTTGCAGCATAGTTTACATTTTGATGCAAGCGAATGGCCTCAGCACAAAATGGAAGGAAGTTTTAATGTTAAAAATAGCAAGAGGTGGAAATAAGTGAGAAGTAAGCAGAAGAGGAACTGCAACAGATCACTGAGGCAGTCTGCAGCTACAGTTTCTGGAACCCAGAATGTTACTACACCGAAAACAAATTAATGGAAATTAAAATGAAGGCAACTGCCGTTTAAAAAGATTTACTATACCCCTTAAAGCCCAGCATTAAAATTATTTTTTTCACAGAAATCTCTGGATTATATATATTTTTTTTCATGTTATTCATCTGTTCTGGTTAGTATCTGATCTATCCTACCTGCTCTCTCACTGGGTTCAGGGCTGAGTTGGTCCACTGCCTCACTGGATGACGACTTGTCAGAAATATAACCTTCGCTTGACTCTCTCTTGAATGTTTGACTCTGTTGGAATGACACACATTCACTGGTAGGTTCTTTACAGGCCACATCTCAACCTCAAATTGTGCAACATTTGGTATTTCTTATGGTAGAAGAAAGCGGTTGTGGGTTAGTGTGGCCATTTTGTGTGTTGCCATATAACTGTTTTGCGTTTTGGGTTTTTTGGGGAGGGGGGGTTTGCCAATTTTTAGAGCAATTTATAGTTTTGTCAAATCTATTTTTTAACAGAAGGAAATTCATTATGTTGGTGCCTTTGAGCTACAACAGATAAAATTATTTAAATTATCTGAGGTTCATAATTCTCAAAGTACTTAAACCTCTAGTGACAAGTATAGAAACATCAACTTGTACTATGAGCCACATGCAACCCAGACACAACCACAAACAGCCCAGACTGTGGACATTTAAGAAATAGCAATTGATCGGAAATTCCTTCAAATGACAGAAAAAGAGCACGTCACTCTCTGTTGCCTTGCAACACGCAACCCACAATGCATTGCTAGTGTTTCCACAAGAGCTGTGTTTGGCGGTTGTGGGCATCAGAGTACATGCAGGCAGAGCGGCAAAGAGAAAGCAGTAGCTGTGGAGTGTGTTAGTGAAGGCAGAGTAAAGCTGAGGTTATGGACAAAGACAGGTGCGCTGGCTAGGCAGGGTGAACGTGAAGAACGCTGATAATATCTGGACGTCCAAGTGTTTTATTTCAAAGTTACTCAGTGCCGAAGAAACCAACTTTAGCACAGTCCAAGTGCATGATGTACAGTACTGATATGAATACCCATGACTGCATTATGTTAGTAAAACACAGAAGTATTCACACACTGGCACGTGCCCCGGCACTAAGAAAGTGACAAATTCTTTTAGCAGCTGCTGCTCTAAAGTAGGTCTGACTGTTGGTGCCTATAATTTCTATAGTACTTACTTCTAGTGACCGCGGGCGCTCTTTGAAGGCGTGTTCACGTTCTGGACTTTGGTGACAAGCGTTGCTTTCCAGTGGACAGGAAGCCCTTGGAGGGGTGTCTGGGAGGGGTGCAGTGGGGACCGGGGGAGGGGGTGTACTGGGTCTCTCCTGAAGGCCGAAGACCGTGCCGTGGTGTGTGATGAGAAACTCAATGAGCTCAGCCTGGTAAGCTGTCTCCAGCAGGGCAATCATTGAAACGTCTGTAGACACAAGAGGGCGCAATAACGTGGGTCCGAACACTATGCCCAAATTGTTCGGGGACATTTTGTTGTCATGGTTCTCCGACACTCTGTGACGACAAGAAAATGACACAAACCATTCAGACAAAGCATTTAGACACGTTAGTGCTCAGGTGAACGGTTTGTAACACAGTTGTTCGCTCACTTCTGTAAATGGAACATCAAATGCTGCAGCGTGCTGTAGCAATAAGAGGGAAGCTTTTGTAGTAGTTGTTGAAGGTTGCTGATAATGTTCATTATCACATTAGTGTCAGATGTCTGCTCCCCTTCTCTCAGGTGCTGGATGGTCTTTCCTAAAGCTATGAAGTCATTGTATAGGTCAAAGGTCAGCAACGGCTCCGGAAGCTGAAAAAGATACATTAATTGATTACTATTCTTTTTTCTTTTTTTTTTTTCAGGGATTTCATGGAAGTTCGAGTAGTTTATGATTTTGTACCTCTTTAAAGAAATGCTTCAGGATTGATGTGATGTCATGGGGTGAAAGGTCAGAAAGGTCTACCTGCTCCTTTTGAATCTCAAAGGCCTGACAGAGTTTTTGGATGCGAGGCTTGGACCCACTTACACGATAGACCCCCTATAATGATAATAAAATCAGGGGGAAACAAAAGTTTTTTAGACCAAGCTCAACATATTTTTAGAACCTTATATTAAGAACAGCATAAACCATACCTGGACTGACAGGGCGCGACTTTCAATCTCAGATGTGCAGCGCTGCACCACAAAGGGCACATGGTCGGAGCTGTCATTTATTAACAAGGACATGTCGACTCCAAACACGGTGCCCTTCTTGTGCTCACACTCCAACTGAGACACCTCCATGCACTTCCTGTGCAGAGCCATTCCACACTGGAGATACAGAAAAGGACAAATTCCTTTTTTTTTTTTAGAACTTTCTAAAATTCCCTATTAATAGGATAAATATGAGAGCTGAGAACATACAGGGTTCCATCTATACATCTACGTACGGTATGTTCTAAATAAACACATCGGGGCGTTCAGCCTCCTACCTCCTCGCATTCCACTCCACTGACGACAATGTAGACCTCACAGTGCTTGCATTTGACCATTTTGCTCTTCATCTTTCTGAGCCGATGTGTCAGTGCGGCTCTGGACAGAGTTTTGACTGGCTGACTGTCCGTGTAATCTGTAAGAGGATAAAGGACTGAATGCTGTAGTGTGAAATCCACAGTGAGAGACTCTAGGTGAACCGGCAGTAACGAACCTGACTCTGCCATATCCCGCTCATCCAGGTCATCAGACGACACTGTTAATGTGGATGCTGATTTAGGAAGCCTCCTGTTAACGTGAGCTGTGGAAGTGGGTGAATGTTGAGATGCAGGTGAGGAGAAGTAAAATGATAGACGTATAGAGTTTTTAAGAAATACCAGAAATGATGTCTGGGGTCTGATCTTACCAGGACTGGACAGAGACTCTAGGCTTCCACTAAAACTTTCAGAGTCACTGTAACCTGTTTTCCCTAAAAGAAAGCACACAGTGAACATAACCAAAGACTTATTTGTAGAATGACTAGGGCAATGAGGAGTCCTTACTGCCATCAGAGGTCAGAGGTGAAGAATCCTGCAGAGAGCTGAGGCCACTGCTGGTTCTGCGTTTGTTCCTAATAGCAAATGAGGATAAAAAAAAAAAACATATTAATAGTTAAGTCAAGGTGCATCACATAGATCAATACAAATGTAATCCAATGTGTTTCTGATTGAAATGCATTTAGCTCTACGCCACAACATGATTAAAACCTGACAGGATATAGTCACTACTATAGAATGATATTTATATTTTAATTTTATTTGAATTGCCCATAATCTACCAGCACTCAGTTTGTGATCTATTGGTAGATACCAGTCTACTTATTGGGAGATATAGTATATGGTATTGTAATTTATCTGGATATATTAGGTGTTTTGTATGTTTGTATCTGTCACATGTTTGTCTCCTAGCATATAAAATAACAATGTGGCAGACATCAGTGTTTGAAAAAACTATTATTAATTTGGTCAAGATACAAAATTTCCATTTTTCTAATTTAAATGAAATGTGACACAGAGAAGTGAAAGTTAAGAGGTTTTCGTACCCTTTGCCCTGAGGGATATACTCCTGGAAGTTAAAGACTTGGAAAGGTTGCTGGTGTCGGGGCTTGCTAAGAATGTACAGAAGGTATTGTTCTCCTGGCTCCAGAGCCCTGCAGGTGACCTCCAGGTTATAGAAGCCGAGGGGAACAGGCTCTGTCTGCTGCCGCTGGTAGTAAAACATGTTGACAGTAGCCTGGTGCAGGGAGGAAGTACGGCGGCGTTACCACTCAGTGTTGGCAAGTTTTCTTTTTTGCAGAGGTAGAGTTGGAGTTGGAGTCTCTTGACTATACAAAAATCTAACATTTGTAGTTTTTATTGAGAAGCTAGATAAAATGACAAATTTCACACCAACCTCTTTGAGCACAGTGTCTCCTTGACAGATGAGTTTGCGAGTGTGAGAAATAATTCTCTCTTTGACCTTCACCAACTCCTCCTGGTGGCTCTTGGCGTCAGTTATACACTGTCTGTACAAAAGCTCGGCCTCCACCACCTGGAGGAGATAAGATGTTTAATTAAAAGCTGCTCCACGGTCCCTTGAAAATACAAAGAGAACACATGTACAATGTAAAAACAACACTTCCTGCGGTGACATTTACTGTTGGCTCATCACCTTGGTCTGGGCTTCGTCTTTAGACTTCCTCCTCTTGTCCAGCGTTTTGATTCCCAGTGAATCATCTATAGCTTTAGCAGAGATGACTTTCAACTTCTCCAGCTCTTCACACCGCTGAAAGTACTGGTGTCGGGCCTTTCTAAAGGCTGTCACTGCTTCATTCTGAAAAAAAAAAATATATATTTTTTTTTTTTTGTCTGACGAAAGACTTGGTATGTTCGATATTTTCGTAAATGTCAAAAAAAGTTGGAGTGACTCACCATCCTCCTCTGTTCCCTCGACCACTGTTCTTTAAATTCTCTGCGCCACTTGTCGATCTCATTCTTCTTGGCAGCCAAGGCCTGAGGAGGAAGGAGGGCGTCAAAGTCAACACATCTGACTAAGCTGCCTTTTTATATATATTTGTTACTTTGCGAATGGTTTCTCATACTTGGTAGCAACGGTTCTGCAGCAGCTCGGTGGTCTTTCTCAAGGTCAAACTGTTCTTGATGTCCTGCTCCAGTGCCATGGTGTAGATGTGGTTCAAAGGCATCATTTCCTATAAAAGACAGAAACGTAGAGCAACGTTCACAGTACAATACAACTGACTCTGAGATATTTAGTAGCTTTGGTACACTGAACTAGGTCCTAGTATTTATCGTACCTGAGACACTACTGTGGCTTTTGCTCCTTCAGCTGTCTTCATCACATTCTTTGCAAATTCTTGTTCTGTAAAAAAAGATGGTTGAAGAAAATCAACTTTTTGAAATTGAATGAATTGTTACTTGCCTCTTTTTTACATGACACATTTCTTAGTCCACGCTGTGGTATGTTAGTGTAGAAATAGGAATTATTACTCCATACATAGTGTATTTGGTTAGTCACAAGGTAAAGTCATCTTTATTCTTTATAGCATTATTATGAATAGGAAATAATTTGGCTTGAATTTCTTTTTTTAAGTTTAAGACTTAAAAAAATGATCTTCGGACAGCGTGGCTTTGCTTCAGTATTACAGACAAAACCTGAGGCTTTTGTTCTGACCAGTTCATTTAAATAGTACACACACCAGTTTTGGCGATTAGGAACGGTGTAGCTTTACAGCATGAACTCCAGAGAGCCTTGTGGCTGAGCTCCACCCTCATTTCTCATGTGCTGCTATTGCTTAACCTGGCTCCACACCCGACTGAACTGCAGACCCCTGCGCTGTCTTTGAATTACTGACAAATGACCGGAACATTTGGCATCCCAGTGTGGACACTGGTCACCCGTGCAGTCATATACCTGGATAATGACAACCTTTGCACTCCAAAGATGCACCATCACCATCACCTCCATTATCCTCTTCCAGACAGCTAATCTGCGTGCTAATCCGCTCTCTGTGAGTCTGTGTGGCATAAAGCTCACTGCAGTGTCTCCCCCACCTACAGTCTTTTCTCTTATTCTCTGCAGTAATACACGTAGGCCATGTTACGGCAGGTTACACGCTGGTCCGTGACCATATTAATTAACAAACAGTTTAACACTTTGATGGTCTGAGTCAGGATGTTTTTCAGGCCAATAACCTCCTTCTATACATAGTGTATGATATTAAGTTTTATATTACATAGTCTAAATCAGGCGTAGGCAAACTTTTTGACTCGTGGGCCACAATTGGTCCTAAAATTGAACAGGGGGGGCCGGGTCAGGAGCAGATAGATGGAGCGTTCGTGTGAACTAAGATAAATGACATGTAAGAGTCATGCATAACGGCTAAAATGCTTTTATAAAATCAAATTATTTTCAATACCATCTATTGGGGAAATTTGAGTATTGCAAGGAAAAGGCAAATATAATAATAATATAAATAAATATAATTTGGAAAAGTCTGGCGGGCCGGATAAAAAAGCTGAACGGGCCGCATCCGGCCCCCGGGCCTTAGTTTGCCCATGCCTGGTCTAAATAGTAGTAGTTTTGCATGTTTGTCTCATTGTTAGTCAAATGATGAGCAGCAACTAAAAATGTCACATTTTCCAAAGAGATACATTTGGTTGTGGTTCTCAGGGATCCACTGATATTTAAATGTTGTGTCTTCCCTGGGAGATAAGTTCTGTTCTGTTTGTAAGTGAAAAAAAAACCCTACTAAAACACTATCAAGTCAGTCGGCTCCACCTCCCACCTCAGCCGTACTAGGGAATTTCTTTGTTGATTAAAAACGTACCCAAGTTGATCCTCTTCTCCATCCAAGTGAGTAGATCTTTGGCATAGCGGCACCACATCTTGGCGTACTGCAGTGCTGTCTCCACTCCATTCTGACAGTGACACAGTGCCAGGTCTGCATCCTGGGCTGAGAGGGAGTACATGAGCATCACTGCAGGTCCTGCACACTTGTAACCCACTTCCCCACAGAACTCAAACAATCCCCCGGCCTTGAAGAAGCAAATCCTGTGTTTGTCAGTTCCACATTTCCGTGCGTTATCAAATAAGTTGAAAAAAAAGAAAGAAAGTGAGAGGTAGTGTGAACAGAACCCAAAAAAATACTTCAATACGACACGTCTTAGCTTCTCCTTAAAGTAAATTTTCCAGTTTTCCAGTCGGTCTCAGCTACAGGGTTGAATCTGATGAACGGAAAATAAACTTGATTCACTGCTGCTGGTTGACAAAACTATCATTTTTATCAGCCCTAAATCTCCCAGAAGACACAAACGTGTGTGTAACCTGAGAGAGTGGAGTTCCTTTAGAGTAGACAAAGCTTCAGCTTAACATAACTTCCCTCTTGCCCCCTGTTCTTCCCTCGGCCCGGCCACTCCCTCTCACACCTGTTCACTTACTGTCAGCCACAACACAGTGATCACACTGTGCTGGGAGATCAGCTGGAAACTGTGACCGCCATGTTACAGCTGACAACAGCAGACAGACAAACATTCACACGGTAACCACTCTCTGACTCACGTCCACAGGGCAGTAGACGAGTGACAACCGTGTGGTGTCACCCAAATGGACTCCACACTACTTTCTCTTTTTTCATTCTGTCCAACTATCCTTACAGTTTAACTACTAAACATTGCAGTAATTCTCTCCTGCGCTTTCTTTTCTTTTCTTTTCTTTTCTCCTGAAGCCAAACTTCCAAAGTTAGGAAAAGCAATAGGAACTTTCACTTCTGCAAATGTAACACAAAGAGCAGTTGAGAGTTTTCAGCCACGATGAAGGCTGCTTCGACAGAAACACAGCAATGGCGTCATCCACTTCCCTCTCAGGACATTATACTGCTTTGTTTACTTCTCACAGATACCACAGTGGCAACACACAAAGTAAAAAAAAAAAAATAGTATAACCTACAGCCTACATTTTAAAGTGATTAAAGGAAATCTCTTTGCTGTTTATGTATTTTTGGAACTTGGCCAAAATCAATAATTGGGATTTCTGTGTTGCCAAAAAAACCCACTAGCATTTCTATGCTCTGGATTAGCCTTAGTAGTAGTTAGTTAGTTTATTTCTTTATCCCTAGAATTCCAATGCTGTCACTGAAGCCTTCCTTTTTCTTTACCTCCGTCCTCCATCCCATTGTGTCTAAGGTAAAGTGGCAGCTGTCTCCTGCTTTAATCCCATGTCTTTATTCTAATCTTGTTACTGCAGAGCAATCACAGCTAGTGGCTGAGTTTAGGAAAACACAGACTGGACTCTAACAGGGCATTTCCTGCAGAGACATGATAATCATGATGATAGCTGTAGTAAAAATGACTTAAATTAAGTGACGCTGACGCACACACAAATATTTGTAGAATACCTGATAAGCATCCATCTGCGTCAGTGGCCTGTGGACAGATCAGGTCTTCACTCTGTCAGAGAAATAAACACAATAACAAACACATTAATGACTAAAAACCAAACACGGCCCTGTAGCGATGCTACTGTTCTGAATGTTACTCACAGACTCATCGTGTTGGTCTGTAGGTTCTGAGCCAGTGATTGATTCTGAGAGCGACAGTGAGTCAGTGTCAGCCAGCAGATCCTCCTCTGCACTGAACACAGAAACAACATCAAGTCACACGAGCAGACAACCTTTATGATCTGCATCTTACTTTCAGCTACGTTTTCTAGTGCAGAATCGACTACCGATTCAGTACATTAACACTTCTGCCTGTGTGTATCAGGACTAAAGAATGAAGAACCTGTTCTCTGGAAAGACTGAGATTATCATGTTCTGAATGTGGCCTCTGGGTTGATATGAGTAGGAATAATATTACTTAAAATGTGTCCTTTACTTACGAGGGGATTAAGGACAGATCAAGACTGTCAAATTCTCTGAAGATCTCACTGTATCGCTTCATTTCAGATTTAGGCCTCTTCACATCTGAAATGGGAAAAATGGCATTATCAGAGAAACACCATGTGTTAATTCAGACGTATGATCTTTAACAAGGTCAACATGTAACCTGTAACATTGTAGCAGTTGGTATTATTTTAAGGACACTACAAAAGATACATTTATTTGTGATTATGGCTAATAAGTGTTTACCCAAATTAGCTTTACTCTCAAGGTAGCACGTAGTAGCTTAATGCAATGTAACGCAACACTGAACATGGCTTTGAAGGTCATCCACATTCAACAGTGGTTCAATTCTTGACGTTTGCTGTAGTTTTTTTCAGTCCATTAATGTGTTTACAACGCCATCACTACAGGTGGTGACAGTCCGTGTTATTGAATTGACAAAGTCGATGCCTAAACTCTGTATC
>NC_024323.1:6059808-6085813 GCF_000523025.1 Cynoglossus semilaevis | reverse complement strand
CAAAAACTCATTATTTTTTAACTTTAGTGCAGACGTCAAAATCTGTTTGTATATATATTTTTTAAAAACGTTGTTGCTCAGCAAAAACACTAAACCGTATACCAGATGAACAACATATTAATAAGAAGAAGAAACAGGATTACAAAAAGGAAGTTAACGAAGAATGTTCTCCTGAGGTCACACTGTTGAAAGTCCTTTCACTAAACGTGAACTCTGAGCACACGTGAAGAATATTTTTATAGTACACCTCAAAAATGTAGCTTTTGTGTAACTGGAGGTAGCTGGTATCCTTAAACACTGCTAATTTACAGCAGATGCAGGAGATAAAAAAAAAGCAATCTCTCTCTCTGGCTGTGTTTCAGACACATCTCCATTTTGGTCAACCACATCCTGCTTGCAATTTGTGTCACGTCCCATACTGAACACAAAGACCTTGTTTTTCACACCAGCAGTGTTTCGGTGCAAGAGCGAGAATTACGAAGAATGACATCCATGTAACTGGACACAGTCTTTTTTTTTTTTAACCCTTTCTGTTTGTTGTTCTGGAAATATTTTACTGAATTTCCACAGATCTACTCGTTGATTTGAGTCATACCATCTTTAGTATTTGCAGTAGATGAAAGGCGTGAATTTCCTTTCAGATAAAAATACAGAAGTCGTACAAAAGACAGAAGGAGACTGTGTCAAAACAGAGCTACAGTTCAGGAAGTTCACGGTCCCTCTCTGATGACAAAGGTCCTGACAGACACATCAGAGAGGAATATCCAGGCTCCTGGTGCCAACAATTCATGCATGCTCTCACATGCTACGTCCACATCTTAAGTCACGGAGTAAATCTCCAATCAGCGCGTTTAAACCCAAAATACACACAACATTTCTCAATACCTTAAAACGTGCCAATATAATGAATCATAAAAACAATACTGATGTTGACGGCTGGTGCTCACCTGCCGCTTGAGAAGAATCCTGATTGGACACTTGATCTTCTTCCATTTCTAAACTGATCTAAACACAGGCCTACTGACGGCACTCACACATCGTTTACACACCACACCACACAAGCAGCACACAAGAGGAAGGAAACCCAACGAAAATGTGTTGATGCACTGAAACCTATGGTAAGTTATAGGCCCTGCAGCGTTGAGCTTCCTGCCTCTGCTGCTCTCTCAGTGATCTTCCACTGGTAGAAGGGTGGTTGGCCAACACTCAGCTGTATGGGAAGAGGAAGTGTATCTTTCTGTTACTGTAGGCCCCGCCTGTGTACTGAGTAGGTGAGAAAAGACATGACTTTATTTATTTATTTTGAAACAAGGCCTGTATTACCTGAAGTCTGGATGAACTTTGAAGATAGAAACAGACACATTAGTTTATGCATCGACTTCTAACTGAGCCATCACATTAAAGTTTATTTCACCACACTATCTTTTTGATTACTGCTTCCTGGTACTTTGGATCATAAGACTAACTAACATGACTTTGGTTTTACTTCACACCTGACAGAGGAGGTTTACAAAGGTCAGTATAAGAAAAAATGAAAGCACATCTTTAATTTTCTGCATTTTTCATTCAGAAAGAAATTTGGCATCTTATGGGTTTTTTTTTTCTTTTAAACTTTTTGCAAGGGATACCTGCCCCGGACCATGGGTTGTATCTGTATGGAGGAGGCTTTAACCATGTTGACCTAGAGGTTATTCTGGCCCCAAATTAAAGTTCAACCCTACTTAGTTTTTGTAGTTATACTTTGATGTATGTATGCTTGCTATGTACAATGATCAAAAACATTTTTGATCCCAAAAAGACCAAAGGTTTGGCATTCATGGATGTAACCAGGGCTAAAGCCACAATACATGTACTGTTTACTACCACGTGTTTAAAAAAGAAAACCCACTGAGCCATGTTAAGAAAGTCAGTATTTTATTTATTTTTTTGTAGGCACAATGTACCGCTAACATTTCTGTGCAAAATCAGTGATGAAAATGTCTCCAGTCATTAACAGACAGAAGTCAGCAGAGACCAACTGCAGCCACAGCAGGCAGAAACCAGGAAGGAACAAACAAGACATGGCATTGACTTACCCAGTATTTGATTTCAAACTGTTTTTCACATGTCTTGTTGCTTCAGCAAAGATTTACTGCAAACTCTTTGCCCATTCAGCAGATGACAGTAAAGCAAAAAATGTTAATTAGAACAAACTAACGTCTAAACCCAAAGACATGCAGGTTTTGTGACATCTGACGACGGAAATGAAGTTCAGAATTGGTTCAGCGACACACGGTTTGATAAATCCCTCATTAGAATATAAAAGCATTTCACAGTGTCATGTCAAACCAGAGCAACGTTACTTATCTGCCCAGTGACTGAAATGAAACAGTCCAATTGCATCATTTAGTGATATATAGAATCATTTCTGTATGACAGACAGAGGCTGGGTACTGCAAATGCCATCCCAAATGGCAAGTCTAGTGCCTTTATATAAAAATACAAACGGACAGACTGGTGAAAACTCCATCCCTTTTTTAACTGTCACGTTTGCGTCAAATAAACCTTTCTGCACACTCTCATTTTTCTAGCCCTACTGAGAAAAAAAAATCAATAGTATCCAATATGACACACGATTAAAAAAATAGGTTTGTTCTATGCACCGGTTGATTTTCTCTGTCAGTCTCATAGCTCGTCTCGAGCTGCACTGTTCCAGGGGGACTGAAGGACGTCAGAGTTCTGGGCCTCACTACTTATTTTAGCCTGCTCCTGGGTTTTCCCCGAGCGTGCTCTGTCCCAGTCTGTTCGGACTTTGTCGTTGTCCCACACCGTGGAGGTTTCCGTGTCGCTGATGTAGCCTGGATCACCAGTGTAGTGTGTTGGATAGACCAGAAGAGGCTCAGCAGAAAACGCCTTCAAGTCCCTGGTTTCAAACTGTTCCATGTAATCAGATCTGTGGAGCAGAAGGTGAATAAATCAGGGCTGGAAGATTAAAAAAACACAAGGAAAAGGGAAATCTGCTCTCAGCTGTACATGAGACTAAACTTACACGGGGTGTTTGTTGTACATGATGGGAAGAAACTCATCCACCGGTAAAATTCTCTTCAGAGGTTCTGCTTTCAGAAGCTTCTCTGCTCCTTGTAACGATATCATGTAACCCAGAGTCCAGTATGAATAGTCTGCTTCCACCAAGTTGTGCACATTAGGTACTGCTTTCTCTGGATGGTCCACTTGCATTCTCTTGCGACCGATATAACTGTAAATGAAAAAAGGCACAAGTGACAAACATTATTAGCAGAATCTAAGGAGAAATCCAAAAAGGAAGGAAGGAAGACAGGAAGTCCAATCTCACATAAGGTCCCAGTCCAGTCCTTCTTCTTCAACCTCATACATCAAGTTCATCAGGCGACGTTTGAAAAATACTTCAAAGCGTAGGTCGTCCTCGATCACCAGGGAGGTGTGTAGTTGCCGTTCTACAATCTTCATCAGCACAAAAATTTATAAAAGGTTTTATAAAATGTGTCTTGAAATTAAACACAAAATGTCACGTCCCCCAGACATTTTAAACCCAACTATAAAAATGTGCTCTTCTGATGGATATTACCTAAGAGGTTAAAATATTATGGATCTTCAGTAGTGCGTTAAGGATACATCTTTGTTATCTTAGTAGTACTGAACTATTTAAACTGTTATTATGATGTTGTAACTGTGCATGTTCTAGGCCAACTCTCAAATGTTTGCCTTCTACTTTTTACCTCTTCCCAGATTTTATAGTGTGAAAGGAAACATCCCAGCTCTCCTTTTGTCAGTGGGCGACCATGATAAGGGTCACTATATCCTGGAAGCATGTGGATGCCCATGGCCTGGACTTCACTGATGTTCATTGCTCTGAAAAGAGAGTCAACAGAATCCATAACAAACTGACAAACACATTCATCTTCCATGTTTCAAACTTGTTATGATACTATTCAACTAATTAACTTACTTTCCATCCACAGCTGCAATAACCTTGCAAGCGATCTCCTGCTGGTACAAAGTCCTCAACATGCGTTCTTTGCGGTCAGTTCGCCTTTGTAAGTTTATCATAAATACCTGCAGATGGGCAAACGGAAGAAGAGTCAATGTAGTTTCCAATTTTAACAGCAGAGGGAGCTATAGAGCAAAGAAATGACAAGAGAGACATGTCTGGAGAGTCCATCTTCACGTCACTCTTTGCTCACCTCATCAAATCCCATTTTGTCAGGTTTTCGTCTGGGAACACGTACATGTTTGGAAGGCGTCAGTGCGGAATTCCGCACTACATGGTGAGATAAAGACGGAAGCAGGAATTATGTAAATGAATCATATGGAATCCATTATATAGAATAAACTTCTGGATTATTGATTGCAAAAATGAAAAAAATATATACATATATATTGAAAAAGGAACTGATCTTGAAATATAGTGGCTTAAAAGTAATAATGTGCATATTTCTCCCTTAATTCTGCAGATATTATAATGTTGTATGTATTGTATTTAGGCCACAAATTTAAAAATATATTTATTACTAAACTATTTCTTATCGGACCTGGATCAACCTGTGGAGTTCCACAAGGATCTGTATTAGGACCACTGGTGTTTATGATGTTTTCACAGTATTAAATATGATTAAGGTGCTGTTGGGGGTGTGGTATGAATATGAAAATATGAAAAGCTAGCCACTCACCATTAACCTCAAGCACTGTGTGCAAGAAGCTGTCAGCTTCATCTTGCAAAGTATTGTGGGAGCGAAGGGGTGCAGGCAAGTATCCATAGGTCTCTTTGTTACAAACAAACATCTGGACATCTGTAAAGATCAGTCAATGGAAATGTTTCAGACCAAGACTGTTCAAACACTTGGGAGAAATCACCGACGTGTTTAATTTGGGGGTTATACAGTACCTGCCATCTGAGCAGAGTAAGCAAACACAATGATATCATCAAAAGCCCATGTGTATTCAGGGTGTGGTGGGTGGAAGGCTAGCTGTTTGGACGCCTCTTTCCTCAGGTCAATCAGGAAGGTGGAGTGGACCATGGGTACAGCAAAACAGCCCTTACGCACCTGCTTCCTAATAGGTATGTAGGCAGGTGTGCGCTTATAGTAACCCTGGATGAACAGAGCAGACCAGCAGGTCAGTTTGGACTAGATTTAAGAAAGGGTCTAGACCCAGTCATCATCACAGTACCTGTGATGTCATTCCACACCAGAAGTTGGAATAGGCCGCACGTGACTCCAGCATTGGTGCGATGATCGTCTTATTCTCTTTCATCATCTTCCAGAGCACATCGGGATTGGTGAGCAGATTATCACAGTCCGCCAACTACAGAGAGAGGGATGATGAAACTGTAATGTCTCTTTGTTTATAGGAATCTTTGAGTGAGTGGAATAAATGAATAGTCCTGGAGGTTAAACTGGACAAAAACACAGCGATGCTTAAAAAAACCCAGGTTTCTATTTATGGAAAAAGCTCTGGTGGTTTCTAAAAAAATGTATCTTAAGATTATTGCAGTTTCGCACGTTTTGTTACAAAATTATACCCCACTGAATCTAGAGAGAAAAAGTGCCGAGTTGAGGAATGCAGACATGAGAAGAACACCGTTTTAATATAAGGTTCATGTTGAGTCCAGATTTGTGTCAGTGTATGGATCCAGATGAAAAAGGATGGACCACAACTTAACCACAGAAGTACACACCGGTAAACACTGATCCCACTGCCAAAGTCATTTTGGTGATTTCGGCCCAACTCTGTACTTTTCCCTCTGCTGCTATTATTGAACAATAAAGATAGGCTGGGCTGGAACGTCTTGCCTGGTCTAAAAATGGAAACACTTTCAGCATCACTGGTTACTGTGATTTTCATTGCCTGTAAAGAGCAGTTTGTTGACCTACCATGAAGTAGTCCGCCCACATCTCACGGGCTGACTCCAGAGCCACTTGTCGAAGCTTCATTACATGCTCATAACGGAGGTCTGTCCATTGCTTTGGACCATCTTCATCTGGATAGCGACTGGAAGTGATATTTAGGTAACGTCAGACTTTGGATCTGTCACACGGTGTTCTTTAACAACGACAGTAAAACAAAGCTAACCAACCTGGGCACTTCTTTTGGCCTCCATTCCACATAATGATAAAGAGTCTGCACGGTGGAAAGCCAGTCTCGCAGGATGGTTGTAGTGTTGTCCTCATTATGATCAGTCGCTACCCTGTTGATAAACAACAAAAAATAACTGGTATTCATTCATTCCTTCATTCATTCAACTTCCACTGATTAATCCTTTTCAGGGTCATTGTGACCAATCCCAGGAAACATCAGGCAAGGGTAGGATCCACCCTAAAAAGGTCCAAGGTCCATCTAACTCACAGGTGTCACAGTCATAACTACTGTTAATTTAGAGTGAACTATAACAGCTTGCTCTTAAAATATGTTAACCTTTGCTATTTGCTGTTGAGCTTCACATTGCAAGTGTTTGACTATGACCATTGTTCAGCCCTACAGTATGTGGTCTTCTGATTATGGTGTCGGTCGTGTGTGGTGTGTGTGTGGTGTGTGTGTGGTGGAGGAGAAGATCTGGTAACATGGCTATCATTCCCCTCTCTTCCACCTCCTACAGTTGGTGAATAATGCACTCCTAAAATAAACCGTGCTTTATTCTATTCTATTCAACCTCTTCCTGTCTGCTGTTAAAAATGTCAATGCCTGAACAGACCACCCTGAGAAATATGGCAGATGGCACCAGAGTAACACGAACACAAATGTGGCTAATTTAGCATTACAAGGAGCTGAGCAAAACAACCGAAGCTAGGACAAGTAAGTTTGTAAGCACAATTGAAATATAGCACACGTTCCAAACTGGTTTAAAGCTGATACTTTTGGGAAGATGATACCAAGATTCAAATGACAATGGGCCTGTGTTTGGATTGTGGGAGCTCATTGTCCGGGGCTGTGGGAAACACACACAAATGATGCATTTATAGAACAACACTTAACTTTTTAACTCAGTTCTAGAACATCTTTTAATAACACAATTAAAAAGATTCATTTGACCTCTGTGGCAGAGAATATTTCTGGTCACCTAGGGCATTTATGATATGAAGTAAAGCTGTTCAACACATGCATTCTAATCATATCTAATCCAAGGCTATGAAAAGAACTAAATCAGACCATCCATTAGTCTTTGAACCTCCCTGTTTGGTAAGTTAGAATCAACTATTGCCACAACAGACACTAATCCATTCCATTAAATAGTCGGCCATGTATCGTATGACTTCTCAGCAGCTGTCGCTGCAAAAGGAACACGTGCAGCCAAAGTGAGCCAAGTTTGTAGTTTGAACATATGTGTGACACTCACTGTGGATCAACTTCAAAGATTTCACAGGAATCTGTGAGATGGCTACAGATCCAAGTTAGGAGTGTTCCCCTCTCCCATTCCAGCCAACCGTCCTTCTAAATCCTTTGAATTACGTCTCATGTTGAACCTAAATAAACATTTTTGAGACATGTTCGACTGGTGCTCTCATCGCGTCTCTGTAACCTGTGTTTCGCTTCCTTTTTTTCACAGAAATGAAAGGCTAAATTGCATGGTATCAGCCATGACTTAAGTGGCAGCGTGGTCAGTTCTGATCCTGTGGGTTACTGGTCTTTGGCATGTTTAAAAGCAGCTGCGAGAATCAGCAGAACTCATAGAACATGTTTACAGTGCAGCATCAGACGGCTGCTTACATTTTCCAGATGGTAACTAAACTGTTAGTGAAACATGTCTAAACACTGCCACCGCCAAATACATTAAAGAAACTCACTTCATTAAGTCAGTGTGAAACTTTTTCACTAGCTTGCTGAGTAAAAAACACTTAATCTTAAACCCCGCAGCTCTGTGGGTGTGATCATGGGTGGGCTGTCAGCACTTTGTTAGCACCTCCCTTGAAAATTCCCTCAAATTCTGCCTTACTACACTTAGTAAGGTTTATTACATCAATTTGCACAACCACCGTGTAATTATAACTGAAAGTTAAATTTTTCAAAGAAAAAGTTGCAGTGAGTGCAGACGTGTTAGCTGTACTGTAGACCAAAGACCTATAAACTAAGCTAGAATATTTAAGTCATACATGATTTATATATGTATCTGACTGAGCAGGAACGCAAACAAAGGTTCTGTTGAAATCTCTAACATTATCCTCCATTGTATTACAGAAGACCATAGTGATTATATTTATATATTTATTTGTCGCTTAGGTTAAAAATAGTTTTTTCCACATTTGTAATGTTTTTCCAGCCCTCAAAATTTAAAAATCAAGAGAATAAAATGAAAAAATATGAGCCTGATATTTATTTACAATCTAAATACAATACAGTTTTTGCATTTTTTTTCTTGATATAAAAATGTACGCAATTAGTGTTATAATGGTTAAAAACACACATAATGCTGACATTACTACAAGTAACTGACTGATCCATCTTAACTTAATGTTGCATTCACACTGGTCAGCATGCTGGATTACCCTGGTGGTATATGTAATAAATATGTTTGGTTTACTAAAGGCCAACACATTCTCCAACAAGTCAAGTTAGGTACGGGGAAATAATGTACTAAAATGTACTATTAGTGTCTTTGTCTCTGGGTTTCATTATTCCCTAAGGTGAAATGAGTCTCTGCTGGCAACTCCATGAAACGCTGTAGTGATTAACACCGGAGCTGTGGGCTGCACTTTTTAGTGAGCCAAAGGAGCAGTGGAATTTTGATGTTTGCTTAACACACCACAGTCATGGATGGGCCAGGATTTGAACCAGCATCCCTCCTATTACAGGTTTAACCCTTCAACAGATAATGGGTGATTATGTTATGCTAATTTGGTCATCCATTTTTTATTAGTAGTTATAAAAACTAATATTTATAATGTGTGTAATTGATCGTCAGATAATTGAATAGTTGAGGAAGATGAGTGAATGTTTCCTTACATGGGCGTGCGCGAGGGTGTGTGTATGTGCATGTGTTTTTGTTTGTACGTGTGTATATCCATCGTGTGGACTGAACCATAGTTATTTCTATTAGCACGTTATATTACTGTGCTCCTCCCACGAGCAGACCAGCCCTGTCCCCTCCCCTCCACGTATACAGATCAATGCATGGCTGATGAACACTGAACACATCATCTATTAATATCAGTAGGACAACACACTGGAACTTCGTCCTCTAGTATTTTGATGGAGTAAAGTCAGAAAAGAGAAAAAGAAACTTGTAGCTTGCACAGAACGACTAGCCTCCACGTTTCCCGTTAATAGTCGGTCATTTTCTGCAGGACCACCCACTTTTTGTCACTTCATTGAACCTTATAAAATATATTCAAGCATCCGTACACATATCAGTCACGTATTATATTGGCTCATTACTATTGTATATGCACAACATACCAACTTTTGAGATGCTATGTTTACTTTAGGGCTGTTTATTGCTGCAAATACATGGAACATTGCAGTGTAGACACTCACCATAGAGCCATGCGATCCTTGGGGTAGTTGAGTCGCTCAATGGTGCCGAGAAAATAGGGCAGCGAGTGAGCGGAGTTTCTGCAGATGAGAGCGAGGAAAAGCCGCGGAGCTTGGAGCTGAGACTCCGGGCACCATCGCTCCTCTGCGAAGTATCCGTAGGCAGGGGAGCAGCACCAGGAGAGCAGCCAGAGCAGCAGCGGGGTGGAGAGGCAGGCCAAGTTAGGGCAGAACATAGCGGTAATAAATAAAGAAATGGGTAAAAGTATATATAAAAAAAGAATCTACGTGGGTGTGTAGTGGTGGTTGTGGCTCGTGACGGGACAACGTTTAAAGGTCGCCTCTTTACTTTTTGCGGTCATCACAGAGAAGCAGAATGTGTACAGGAAATCTTGATTCCTGATGTGACAACACTGCGATGATGCGCTTTAAAGGGGCGGATCCTTAAAGGGGATGGACAACAGAACAAGAAGACAGTGACGACAGAAATACCATGTTTTATGAGCTTTTTATTTTTATTCTTACAAATGCAGCCGTTCTTTTGTGAGTAATGAAATTCAGACAAATTGAGGCGATAGCTTGACATGGTCAATGCTAACTTTGATGGTGCTGCTAAGAGGAGACAACTGACATTTACCATGTATTCTGGCATTCAAAACGATTTAGAGACCTTGCTAGGATGATAAAAAAGAACCAAAAAATGTACGTCTTCAGCCTTATCTTCTATCTCCATATGCGCTGTAACCTTTGCAAGATGCCTTCAAAATCAGTTTTATGAGTCAGTGTGGGGAATTAAAGCACAAAGAGATTGTTATTTCTGAAATTATAATATGCATGTGAAGTTCATATGGTGTAGTTTGCATGTATTGAGCTTGTTATAATAGGCAAATTAGCTGCATAATGTAATAATACAGTGACTTATTACAAAGATGAATCATTTTCCAAACAATGATCTTAAATAATTTGGGTGGAACAATATCATCCTTCATATATTTTACATAATCTGCACCACTTGAACACACATTGTACATATTTGCAATACGTTGCAAATCTGTACTTTAAGTAGTATCTGATGCATTTCTAATGCAAATAGCTGCATCATAATTTTAAATGATGCAGATACTCGTGATATATTTGACAGAAAAGTGTGCAACTTGCCATTTTGATAAAGACAAACCTTAAATGAGCAAATAAAAAACTGTGTGGAGAAACTACTTTGAATTAAACTGAAGTCAGACACACAGCCACTGTTGTGCGAACTTTCAAGGTAGAAATGTTTTTCTTTATCCTGCTTTCAATGTCTCCGTTTTGGTATCCGTTTTGGAAAAAGCTCTACAGTTTGGCCCCTGCACCTGGCCTCTCTACCTGTATAGTAAGAGAGGCAGCTGCAGGGTCATCAACAAGCCAGAACAGTTCACCATTGGTTGGAACGACCCGAGCTGCTGGAAACGCTGGACCTTCTCTACCCTCCAGCACTTCCTGCGAGAATAGTTACAGCATTACAATCCAACAGCAGTGAAATGTCTACAGTATGAAGTATATCTCCTGAGCAAGTCTAAACATTATTATACAGTTTTCAGAGTAGGTGTTAGACAGTTGATAATATTTTATTATTCACATAAAATTATTTAGTGAATGTTGAACTTTTAGACAACATTATATTCTTTGTGCAACTTTAGTCCCACCAATACAACTCTTTTAATGTTACCTTCAAAATGGGTGCTTTGCTTCCTCCTGTGGATACAAAAGCCACACAGCGTGCAGAATTCACAACTGGTAAAGTCAGAGTTACTCGCTGTGGTGGTGGTTTGGGAGAGTCGGTGATGGGGGCCACAATCTTCTCTGTTTCCTTTGGATGAAACCAAACCAAACCAAACCAAACCCAGTCATCTATTATAAATGATGTGAACCACTGCCACACAATATGTATGTTTAAACTGTCATATAAGTAATGTGAGATGTAAAAAGTTAAAAAACCATATAATAAAAAAAATGTTATTATCCTTACCTCCAATAGAGGGTGGTCTGGGAAAAGAGAACAGGTGTGTCCATCAGGTCCCATGCCCAACAGCAGCAAGTCAAACACAGGGAGGGCATCATCTGGAAAGGCCTGACAAAATAGCACCACATGCTTAACAAAACATGCACGTGTGGTCAGAGAAACTGATAACATTCAGATAACTGTAGAAAGTAATTATATGAACAAGTTAAAAGCCTTGCTAACTGTGGTGTGATGGGCAAGAACCAAAATCCCTCACTTTCCGGCCGCTCCTTAAAGCACAACAACATCCTAGGGTTGGGTTAAGTGCAGAGGACAAATATGGTTGTTCTTCTAAAAGATTCCTCAGTTCAATTGTGTAATTTAATAAAAATAAGAGAAAGCATCATGTGATCAGCAGGTATTGTTAAAAATTGAGGAATTTTCCACCAGTGTTCCACCAAACATTTTAAATACTGCAAATCTGATGAGCTCTTTGACTGTACTCACAATAAAACACGTACCTACCTTTTTCAATCTGTTGGCATAATCCTCTGCACACTGACTGACAGGCAGTGATGAATTGATGGTTAAAATCCCACTTTCAGGAATGTCAATCTTGGAAAACAGTTTACTCTAGAAAAGAAGCACAGATGACATGTCTTCTGTTGTGATACCAGCATGACATGATAAACCACACTCCTAAATTGATACCTTGTAGAGTCCATATGTGCTCTCACAATCATCAAAGGGGACCAGTCGTTCATCACAAAAACCAACCAACCACTTGCTATAATCCAGTTCTTGAAGTGCTAGCAGCTCTTTGCTGAGCATGGAGACCAGACTTCCTCCAGAGAGTCCCAGACTAAACCTCCCACGAGATGCAATGGCTTTTTGGGCCCGAGAGGTCACCAAATGTGCCAGTGCTGGCCCAAGCTCTGTGGAAGATGGGAAGACCACTATTCTCCTGGCAGCCATGACTGTCTGGATGAAAGAGAGTGTGTGGAAATACAAACCCTTTGAGCAGTGTGTAATTACATTTTATTAGTATAAATGCAGTTGACCACAATCACAGCCTTCTTTATAAAAATAATCTCATATAACTGGAGGGGCAGAGTTGGGAGATGATCAAATAGAAAAGATTTTAAAAATATATTTTAATAGTTTTGAGATTAAAGACAATAAACGTGTGAGGTTGTAATGGTTTATAGTAATAGTTACTAGCTACTTTCTACCAAAACAATCAAACTGGTCGTATTAGTATTTGTTCGTCTTCTATAATAAATAAAGGGTTCGATTCGTACATAAAACAGAGTGGTTAATGCAAGATGCCATTGTGGTTCGTACTCGTCCAGTCCAGTGTCCGCCTGGTCCTGGTAACATTTGGATTACATTACAACAACGCAATTTTAGGTACAGATTAGAAAAAAACATAAACTAGAACCAGCTTCACAAAATTCTTACCTAAAGAGTGAAATTCAAGTCCAAAGTTTCATGAAGATTTTCAGTCGGCAAATTTAATTCGAAGCATTACTTCCTACTGCTGGTTTCCCAACAGCCAACCGAAGCCAACCTAGAACAGCTTCTTCCGATGCATTATGGTAGTTGAAGTCCAAGATGAAGCCCAAGTACAGTATATCTTCGAGTCACGCACAAGTAAGAAAGGGATTTATTAAACATTTACATACATTAGGTGAAATTTAAACAATAAACATAAAATTACACAGGTCATAAATTTAATATAAAAACATTTAAAATATTTATTTTAAACCAATTGCTGCGGAGCCTCCTCCCCACCGGCAGGTGGAAATAAAGCATTATACCGCCACATGAGTTTTATATACCTGTACTTTCGCATACCCTACGGGCACGTTTACGCGGTACTTGTGTCAACATATCACAACTGAAGCCTAGAGACCTTTTGACGGGACCAACTACAATACGTTTTTGTCTGGTATGCCACAGAAAGTCTGAGAAATATGGCGTTAAGTGTTTTCTCCTTCCAGTCGCAGCTCGTCTCCATCATGGACGCGTTGTCCAAAACAGCTGTTATGGAGATATCTAAACTAGTGGAGATCGAGTCAAAGATGCTAAAAATCGAAATAAATCGAGGGCGCAACGAGATCTCATCGCTTACAGAAAAACTGCAGCTGATGGAGAAATTAATGTACATCGCCCAGGAGAGAAGGCAGGATTCTACAGCAGCTGCTGCGTGCTCGATAATAAGGGAGAATCCAGCAAGCAGTATTCTGGAACAGGGCATTACTAGACATGGCTTCAAGAGGTAAACATGATTGTCTCCTTGTTGTACCTTGACATCATCAAGACAACTTCCTAGCAGTTCAACTCTGTCAGCTTAACTGATTGTAGTTTTTCTCCCTACAACATCGTGAAACCCCATGGAAAACCACGAGTTCCCTCTCTGAAACAAGCATTTCAAATCAGGAGAAAGAGCAACCTACATCTAAAGTAAGACACATTCTTGCAGTTATTTACATTCTCATGTGCACAGAGCATTCACACTCGCTTTCTCAGCAGGTTCAAACCCCATTACAGGAGCATCACAATCAAATTGTGGTTAAGGAAGAGCTGTCAGAGGTGGAAATTGGAGACTCTGAATTACAAAAGACAATGGAAAAGAGTGGGTATTTAATTTGTTACATAGCAGCATGCATTTTGTTTGTTTTAAATGTGTGTGTTTTCCTTTTTTTATACATAACATAACCTATGCAGAATTATAAATATTATATACTTTATTTGCAAACAGTAAAAGTACATTTTAGTTTAATGTTTTAATGCACTACCTGTTGATATAAAGGGTTTTAGATCAATTTAAAGTTGAATAAAAATGGCGCTTAAGTGAATCAGCTACAACATATGAACAGATCTTAATGTCATCCACAGGAAAGGAAGCAGCCGCAGACACTAAGAGGAGTTCTGACGTAACGCAGAGTTCCAAACCATTCACAGGCTGTCAGCAACCTACGTTTGTTAGTAGCATTGTGAACATAGGTACGCAACCATCCCTCCCTAGGTCAAAGCAGAGAGAAACACAACGGAATGGAGCTTTTGAATTTGCAGCCGATGCCTTTGCTAATAATGTTGCCACCCAGAGCTTAAGCCTGCTTAGAAATATGAAGATCCACAACTTGAGAAACTCTGCTGCTAAGAGGTTTGGTTGTTTACAGTGTGGCAAGAACTTCAGGTGCTACAGTCAGCTGGAAATACACCAAAGAAGTCACACAGGGGAGAAACCCTACAGGTGCACACTGTGTGGAAAGAGATACGCGCAAAAAGGGCATCTGTACACACATCAGCGCACACACACTGGGGAGAAACCATACCGCTGTCCTATTTGTGGAAAGGGCTTTATTCAGAAGTGCACTCTTGATATGCACCAACGGACACACACAGGAGAAAGACCTTTTGTTTGTATTAAATGTGGTAAAGGATTTACCAAGAACTGTAATCTGAAAAAACACCTTTTAGTACATTTAGAGCCTGGTTTGAACATGTGTGACGTGGAATCTGATTCAGCAACATTTAGTGCTACATTAATTGACGGAACCATTTAAAAGAGTCTGTCATGATGCTTTTTTATGATGTTTGACTGAAATAAAAAGATTTGAGCTTGTTCTGTTTTATTGTTCTGATGTTGTGCTGTGGAATGAGCATCCTAATGTTTTTACTGTCTTACTCATTGTTTTTTCTTTGGGTTTTAACACCACAAATGAAGCAGACAAAGGCATTAAAACAAATAAATCTGAACTAATATACATTTATATAGTTATTTATATGTATATATGTATATACATATACATGGGTCTAAATATGTATATATATGTGCATATAGTTGTTTCCTGTCCTCAATAGAAACGGAACCCCAGAAAAGTACCCATAGTCCATTGCGGCATCGTTGGGGCACACATTGGACTACAGACCAGCGTTGCTACGCTGGAATTTTTCAATAATTTACGGCTATCGTTTCATTAAGGATGATGTGCGACACCACTAACCGCAGTTTCCGGACTCAGTTGGCCGCTGTTCTAGAAAAATTAACGAAAGCGGCTCTGGTTGAGATCGGCAACCTGGCAGACGAGTGCTGCTCCGTCCTTCACACCGAGATATCGCTGCATAAAACGGAGAACGAGGCTCTGAAGAAGCGGTGCTACTCATTGGAGGTCCAGCTGAGGGCTGCCAAGGAGGCGCAGGGCTTTCCCGCCCCCGTCAACAGTGTTGGTGGGCGTCACACTGCAGGTCAGCGCGGTCACCGCGGTGAAACTACAGTTTTTCAAATATCTAAGCTTTATTGAAAGTCATATTAAACTGTGGGGGCGGGACCTTTAGATAGAAGCCTCTGCAAAGGGGCGTGGGGGAGCAGAATAAATGTATTACACTAGGACAAAAATGGATTCTTCTGTTGGTACTTGCTGACTAAAATTAAACTTTCAAAACTTAATTGCTTGTTTTAATTCTAGAGAGATTGGTATAATTTTGGTCATCTGTGTTTTTCAACACAGCAAGTAGTGCCTCTCTCTTACCTGCAGGAGGTGCTAAGAACTCTTTTTGTAAAAGTCCTCGTCCATGAGGTCAAGATGTTGGTACAAACATTATTTAATATGAATCTAACGCCATAACTTAATAAAATTGTTTTACAACTTATGAAGTCGTACATTTAGTTTAAGAGTAATTACCAACTGAATAAAAATATGCACCTTGTCATATGGTGGTGGCTGCTTGTATGATGAGCCATGACTGCCCACAGTTGCTATCCTAGAAGGGGTTGTCTGTTACTATTTTGATTAAAAAACAACAACAAAACATTTATTTAGCTAATTGAGCAATAATAATTATTTTTTTACACATACACTATATCTATATTTGTGTGTGGGTATATATGGCTGCATATATATATGTGTGTGTGTATACAGTGTCTGTGTGTACATATATATATGTACTGTATATAGCACATAATAGACAGTAATAGAGACTCTTCAGTTAACATCCGTTGAACAGCTGCAGTTTCACACTATTTTTACAACAACTCAGTTCTCTTGTTAAATGATTTGTAGCCACCACTAGAGCATTACAGAAGGTTTCCTTTATGAAATGCTGTGTAAAAAACCACATACTATAAGAAACAGACATCATGGCCCCAAAATATAGACCTTATTATCAAATCTTTATTTGTTGGTGACAGAGTTTACATTACCTCAGAAATTCATACTTCATTAAAATATTTCTTACCTGCTTATTCATCTTCATCTTCCAGATCAGCAGCATTCAGCTCCAGCCATTGATGGGGTATTTGGAAAAGACTGGTGTATGGACTTTTGGAGAGAAGAGAAACTCCCTTCTCACGGAAAAGATACGATGGAGCCCGCTGCAATGACAAGCATGGCCATTCCGGTCAGTTGATCAATTTTACAACTCCTTTTTTTGATAATTAAAAAAACTATTAATATGTACTTTTGTGTTCCAACTGTCTTATTGATAGTCGATAGACTTGACGGTGAGAGAACCTGATCTTATCTACATAAAGGAGGAGATGTATGATGAGCATCCTATTGGACAGCATATGAATTACACAGACAATAGAAAAAGTAAGCTTAGATTATTGACAAATAATTGTATTTCTGATGGTTCTGTTATATAACTACTCTTGTTCTTACGGACAGTTGCTGGGATTTTTGGAGAGGAGAATTTGCTTCATAGACCTGTTGATGACCTGCAGCTCCACTCGGGAGAATTAAACACCTTTCCTGTAGCAACTGACAGTCAAACACAACAAAGGAATCAACCAACAATTATGGACAAGATAATAGATGATGCAACAATGAGCACTCTGTCCAACAACGCAAATCCTTCTTCAGCGACAGCTGAGTTTTCTAACTATGGCGATAATATCCAAATAAGTACAATTGAAGCCCCTACCATTCAGCCGAGGCTCGTGAAGCCCAAGAAACGGTTTGAGTGCTTATTCTGTGGGAAAATGTTTAACTACTTGAGTAGTTTGAAAGTCCATGTCCGACGACACTCTGGCGAGAAGCCGTTTAGTTGCTCCGTTTGCGGTAAGCCATTTGCCCAGAAAACATATTTGAAATTGCATCAGCGTGTGCACTCAGGAGAGAAGCCATACAGCTGTCCAAACTGCGGCAAAAGTTTTTCCCAGAAAAGCTCTCTGAACATACATCTACGGACACACACTGGTGAGAAGCCGTACAGTTGCCTGGGTTGCGGGAAGTGTTACGCATATAAGTACGGTCTCAACCACCACCAGTGTTTCAACCAAACCACTCAATGAGCTTTGTAACCAGTGAAAGGTTCATGTTTGACAGGAAGTTCTTTCGACTGTGTTCAGAGTAGATATACTGTACTCGTGCCAATTTGTACAGTACAAAGGGAAAGTTAAAAAAATACTCATTAAAATAAAGTCAGATTTTAATAGAAAATTGAATTAACAGTACTGCTGTGAAATCTAAGCTTGTTTGCTGTGTTTTTTTATTTCCTTATACGAGATGTGCCGCAGTATTAAGACAGAAAATAGAAACACTAGTATTGGTACTTTTTTATAATGTCTGTTGAAATGGCAGGATCGAGTAGAGCACACCTAACACATACATATGCTATGTCCAACCATCTGATATGTACAGTTCTGTTACTGTATATAAACAGAAGAAAGGTGTTCCAAATGATTACAGAAAGTATTTTGAAAATAATTTAAATCATGCATGCTGTCAAACTCACATGGTTGGCATTACCTCATGTTAATAAGGTCACAATGGCCTTTGTTCAATAATGCCAAAATATGCTCAGTTTTTTGCACAATGTGTAGCACAAATGTACAAACTACCTCTTCACAACAAATGAGAAGTGTAACCAACTCACAACAGTTTGCTTTATTGTTAGTCTCATCAAAATGTGGTCATTCTCAAAATGCTGAGCCTGTCTTTTTGGCCTGTAAACGGGAGAAAAGAATGAAGTAACATTGTTGTTTTATGAAATGATGTGTGTGGTCACATGATATTAAAACGATTTACAGGCACTCTTTATGGCTGAATGACTTTACTGTTCTTTAAGGCGTCAGTCACATTGTCTCATTATTTTCTTTTTGATATGCCATGTTCAATAGCATGGTAATTCTCAACCACCTTGCTGCTGTTGGATGTGCCATGGAAAATATTCAATTTTAGGCTAAAAACCATCATTTAGTTACTGTGAATAATTTAAGCAGACAGGTTACGCTTATGTGAATTATTTCACATAATATCATAGATATCACAGAATCCCACATAGTCACAACATAAGTGAGTTCTGCCAATATGTATCATGGCAAAAGCATAAATTATTCTAATAATGGCTGAAGGTAAGAATATAAATCATTTGAAAATATAAAGAGCTTCATTATTTACTACTCAAAAATAACATGTTTGTTTATATTTGTTTATTTACTTCCATGTCCTTCAAACCCAGTCTATTTTTTGGCAAATCTGAACTTTTAGTTCATACAAAACTAGGTACTGTTTATACACATGTACAGTATTGATAAAAAACTTAAACAATGTAAAAAAAAGTATGCCTTATTTATTATAAAGCCAGACAGTGATTGCAACACTGATGCTAATGGAAACCATCAATACAAACCTGGTTTTATTTACAGAAGTGAGTGAATATGAAAGGCAATCTGTAAGAATAACTTCACATTGTGTTATACTAAACATGACATTACATACAATGATATCAGTTTGTATTATACTGTGTACTATCCCAGTTAGACCAGTCACTGACCACAGGGGTCAGCCTTTACATTGTTGTTGATATTGACTGACTTGTGTATCTCAACCTCACGGTTTCTGTGTGCCATTAAATGACAGTTCAGGTTCACTTTTTGCGTAAAAGTCCTTCCACATTGGCCACAGTGATACGGTCTCTCCCCAGTATGGATACGTAAATGACATTTTAGGTTGCCTTTTTGTGTGAATCCTTTTCCACATAAATAGCAACTGTAGGGTTTCTCTCCAGTGTGGACCACATAGTGGATTCTCAGAGCTGATGGGTTTGCAAAGGTCTTTCCACAGTACTCACAGGACTTACTTCCACCTTGAAACTTTATCGGAGGAACAAAGATGTGCTTGTTTAATTTGCCCCGATGTTGGAAATGTTGCTGATAAATGCTGTTGGATCTGTGTAACTTCATGTGATGTGTCAAAGTGCCCTTGTGGTAAAATGTGGTGCTACATATTTTGCATGTATATTTTTCATTGTTCATTTTATTGAATGTCTTAACGTTACTTATACTCAAGTTATTTGAATTTTTTAACAAATCAGTGATTTCATTGTTATCTGTTAATTTTGTTTGGACCTTGCTGTGGCTGGGCCCAACAATAGGATCAACTTTAGGTTGTTGCTGTCTTTCTTGAACAAATTGTACATCATCTTCATCATCTTCATCATCATCTTCAATTGGAATTATATGAGTGCTGAAGACATCCTCTGTGTCACTTAAGCACCTCAATTCAAGGGACATTTCTTCAGCTGAAGCTGCAGGCTCTGACTGGACTTCCTTCTGACCACATGACAGATTTCGAGTGCTGTCACCAGCAGTGTTTTCCACTGGCTTTGGTTCTGCAGCTGTACTTTCATCATGTTTTGCTGCATAAAAATACAACAGGTAAACAGTATATTAATGTAAGGCTGGTGAATTTGCTGCATGCACTACACAGTTCTAATAATCTGTCATTCACTTACCTTCTTTAAAAAGTGTTATCTGCTGGTGGCCATGTACAGGATTTTCAACGTTTTCTTTAATCTCTACCACAGGAATTTGATCAGACACAACTGTCACAGACTGCAAAACCAGAGGTCGTGAAATGGTAGGATGTACCAGTACCGGTAGTAGGTTCCCCAATCCCCCAATCAATGACCAAATAACAGTATTGTACCATCTCCACACTAAAAATGCTTAACAACTTTGTAACTTAAACACTGCGCGTAATGTTAATGTGACAGTTTCTCAATGCGCAGACCTTTTTCACTTTTGTATAAGATACATTCTCTCACCTTCTCATTAAGCTGTGATGAGTCTGCGACTCTGTCCAAAAGATCCGGGGTATTTTCTTTCCACAGATCTATACAACCTTCTTTTCCAAAGATTTCCTTTATGATAGGTGAATCGGCCACTAGGAAGAAAAGGTATGAACAACAACATTAACGCAGAGGCAGTCTTCGATGTATGACAAGTGATGGTGTCGAAGAGACACAAACGTCAAAGTTACCGTTTACATCATTATCAGTGGCACAGCAGACAGTCTGAACACCAACGGTGCGATAACTTTTACACAAAGTAGGTAAGTCTTTTTTCACAATGGTTAATTCACACTCAAGACTGGTAACTTTTTCTGCCAAGGTTGAGTTTGTAGACAATAATCGTGACAATTCTTGCCGGTGTTTAGTCGAGTCTTCATCCATCAGTTTGCTGATTTGTGAGAGAGCCGACCTGGCCATTATCTCCATGATGGTGGAGAGCTGAGAGTGTAAGGAGGAGCGGCTCTCCATCGTCGCTGCTCACCTAAATAAATATCTTCACTAGCCAAAGGTTTTTAAGTTTACAAATATAGTCCTTGGGTTGTAGTACAAGCTATAAATGGTCGTGAATATAAAGCTAGTGAAGCTACCGTGCACTGTTTGTTGTGGAGCCCAGCGGACCCAAATACGTGTAGCAATCATGACGTATTTCCGGCGGATGCTGCCGGTCAGCTGCGCCGTATTATCAGGCTTCCTGGTTTGCTCATAAAATACATGTCAATTCTCTGTTGCACGGACTTGAATGCAAACAGGCTTTTCGGGGATTATCGCCGGTTTTAACAGAACAAGTTGACTTCACGGCGACCATGAACACGGAAAAAGACTTCTCGCCTCTGACGCCCAACATTGTCCGAGCGCTGAATGATAAACTGTACGAGAAGAGGAAAGTTGCCGCTTTGGAAATCGAGAAATTGGTGAGAGATTTTGTCGCTCAAAATAATTCTACCCAGATCAGACATGTAATCCAAATCCTGGCATCAGAGTTTGCCCTCTCCCAGCATCCACACAGTCGTAAGGGTGGTCTCATTGGGCTGGCTGCCTGTTCCATTGCACTCGGTAAGGACTCGGGTCTTTATCTTAAGGAGTTGATTGAGCCAGTGCTCACGTGCTTTAATGACTCAGACAGCCGTCTGCGATACTATGCCTGCGAGGCCCTTTATAACATAGTCAAAGTAGCAAGAGGAGCAGTGTTGCCTCACTTTAATCTACTTTTTGATGGTCTCAGCAAACTCGCAGCAGATCCTGATCCTAATGTGAAAAGTGGATCAGAACTCTTGGACAGACTGTTGAAGGACATAGTGACAGAAAGTAACAAATTCGACTTGGTGGCATTTGTCCCTTTGCTGAGGGAAAGAATTTATTCCAATAACCAGTATGCCCGGCAGTTCATCATATCATGGATCCATGTTTTGGAGTCTGTTCCAGACATAAACCTCCTGGACTACCTCCCTGAAATTCTGGATGGCCTATTCCAAATCCTGGGAGACAACAGCAAAGAGATCCGCAGAACATGTGAGGTGGTGCTGGGGGAGTTTCTGAAGGAGATTAAAAGGACTCCCTCCAGTGTGAAGTTTGCTGATATGGCCAACATTTTGGTTATCCACTGCCAGGTTGCAGATGAGACCAAACTAACAAATGACCTGATCCAACTGACGGCTATGACTTGGATGAGGGAGTTCATTCAGCTCGCAGGACGAGTGGTGCTTCCATACTCCTCTGGCATCTTAACCGCAGTACTACCCTGCCTGTCATATGACGACAGAAAGAAAAGCACCAAAGAAGTTGCCAGTGCTTGTAATCACAGTCTGATGAAGCTGGTAACTGCTGAGGACGATGAAGATGAGGAGGAGGAGAAGAGTGCAAGTACAGGCTCACCACCTGGTCAGCCTAAGCTGGAGGGAGACAGTAATGATATGCTAAATGCGTCTCAAGAATCTGTCGGACTCAGTAACATCAGTTTCTTTACTCCGGCAAGTGCTGACAGGCCCCATGTCACTTTGGACCTGGATGGTATTGTCCAGGTGCTGGACCGCCATCTCCGAGACTCCTCCACTGGCATGATGACGCGAATAGCTGTCCTGAAATGGCTATATCACCTATACATCAAAACACCACGGAAGATGTTCCGGCATACTGACAGTTTGTTTCCTATGCTGCTGAAGACACTGTCGGATGAGTCTGACGAGGTGATACTGAAGGATCTTGAGGTGTTGGCTGAAATAGCATCGTCTCCTGCTGGCCAGACAGACCAAGCTGGATCTTGTGATGGCATAGACAACAAACTGGAGCTCAAGGTCCCAGAAGGTGTCAAGCCAGGGAAGCAACAGAGCCCAGCGTCCAAAACAGTGGACTCTTCGCCCTCCACTCCAAGTATGAACTCGTATTTTTACAAATTTATGATAAACCTATTGAAACGCCTGAGTCTGGAGAGGAAACTTCTGGAGAACAGAGGAGCGTTTATAATCAGGCAACTGTGTTTGTTGCTTCATGCTGAAAACATCTTCCACTCCATGGCAGACATCTTGTTAAAGGAAGAGGACCTCAAATTTGCTTCAACAATGGTTCAAACACTCAACACTATCCTGCTAACGTCAGCTGAGCTCTTCCAGTTACGCAACCAGCTGAAAGATTTGCGCACTCCCGAGAGCTGTGCTCTCTTTTGTTGCCTTTATCGTTCCTGGTGCCACAATCCGGTGGCCACTGTTTCGCTCTGCTTCCTTACACAGAACTACAAGCACGCCTATGAACTCATCCAGAAGTTCGGGGATTTAGAAGTAACAGTGGACTTCTTGATGGAGGTAGACAAACTTGTACAGCTCATCGAAAGTCCCATTTTCACCTATCTGCGCCTCCAGCTCCTGGATGTGGAAAACAACCCTTATCTGATCAAAGCACTGTACGGCCTGCTGATGCTGCTGCCTCAGAGCCAGGCATTTCAGCTGCTGTCCCATCGCCTGCGCTGTGTCCCAAATCCAGAGCTCATGAGGACTGTAGATGAGTCCAAGTACATGGACTCCAAGCAGAAGGTAACCTCCAAACGTGCTTCTCAACTGCAGATAGATTACAATGAGCTGCTTCAGCATTTCGACCGTGTCCAGAGTAAACATCTTGAGGTCCGGCACCAGCGTTCTGGGCGTGCCTCCGATCATCCTGATAGGAAGCTGATGTGAATCATGGTGTCTTCAGATTCTCGTTGGTGTATGAATGTCCAGTGGTACTGCTGTGAGAGTTCATTAGTTTGCTCTTAAAGCCAATAAGTATTAAATGATAATTATGTATATGATCTTAAGAGTGAAAACACTGGGTATAAAATACGTTATAGTTTTTTTTTTGTGATTTTTTTTTATTTTAAAAATAATGTAATTGTACTGTGACAGTAGAACAATTGTTTGAATTAATTGACTTTGTTTTAGATGCTTAATGTTACATATTAAATATTGTATATAAAATCAGTTATATTGTCTCATGTGGTGGCATCAATAATGACCCTATCTTGTGTACTTGTGATGACCAGTCAGCAGCTGAGGTTATCTACAGTTAGATAAAAATGTCCATAGTATTACAAGTGAGATCTGCATGCATTTCAGTGTTAAATGGTACAATTCTTCCTTTTAATTCTCACATGAACCACAGTATTTCCACAGGGCATCCCTTCAAGCAGTGTACACAGAGCAGGCATTATTCTCTATGTTGTGTGACTAGAGTCTTGAAGCAGCACAAAGCAGATTTTAAACATTGTAATCTGTAAATGACTGATCACTGGTATAAATCCTTCATCGATCCACATGGTTAAAACCTCGTGCCTTTGCTTTGTTACTGTAACCAATTGCAACATATCCCCCTTCCACCCCCATTATGAGCTCTTGTTTATTGTTCAGTTAACGTGTGCTTTCTTTTATTGGAACACTGCCTGTCTTGCATTCCAAAAAGTCACATTTGAGTCATTCCTGTGTGAAAACTAATAAATGTTAAAAAAATATATTTTTTGGCCTAAATGTGTGAAGCCTACTGCACAAATTCTACTACAAGTCATGGTGAAATCCACAAGCATAAAAAAACTGGTATTTCAATAGGGAGAAAATATATTCTAAAAATAATCATACTCATGCTAAATGTAAATCTATTGCTACTAAATAGTTATATAATAATGATAATATTTTTTACAGATACAAGTCTAAATTAAATCTTTCAAATCTACTCATTTAAAAAAAAATCTCCTTGCTCTCATCCTGCCCAGAAATGTATGCTGTGTCCAAACGTCCCTCTTAGTTCCTCGTTTGCTTTTATAGTTTGAACTGCTGCATTCTAAAAACAGAACCTAATCACTCCTGCATGATGAAGGCAGACTGTGAATTCCAACATCGCATGTGTGTAAACCTAAAGTTCATATACACAGTAGCACTTGTCCTCAGAAGATTATATTCCTAAGGCTTATTTAAACATTACTGTCAGGGCCCGTTTGAGGTCAACATAAATTAGAGTAATGAAACTGACAGACTGCGGTGGTCAGCTAAGGTCAAATAACTGCCCCATCGTCACTCAGTACCAAAATAATCCTCAACTGATTTACATACAGTATAGTCATGGTCTTGTCTGTTTAGCTCCTAAAAAGAGCCTGTGACATTGCCTGCTGAGAAATGAGGGCTTTTTTGAACTGGCATTCAAATCATGTGGGAAGTCGACTGTGACGTTTTAAAAATAACCACGAAACAGTTTTTACAAGCTTAAGGCTAACGCCGAATGTGGAAAAAATATCCAACTGTCACCAGGAAAATATTTCTTAACTCACACAGCCTCCGCTCTATTTGGTGACTTCTAACTATTTATATCCTCACAACTCCTATTTTGGATGCACATTGTCTGGAAATATTTGATCGCAGTTGTCCTGTTCATCAATCTTCTCAAATAACTGGTTGTTGATGAGAGTCTAACTCCAATTCAAAGGCCATCCTAAGTGCAAATATTGGACTGTCACCCCCTTCTCTCCTAACAGACTCCAGTTACTCTGGTTATTATTTCATCATGGATGGAGATACAGTCTCTTCCAGCTGAGGCTAATTTGTCATCTTCAGAGAAGTGTTAATTTGAGAATGCTCAGTGTGCATGGTCAACACAACACCATAATACGGGATATACCTCTCGGTGTGAAGGCATTTCTTGGGTAAAGTAAGGTTGACATCATAAGCCCTGGGAGGGGTCTGATCAGGCATCCCTGCCTCGCCATCAGAGTGCAGTGGAGAATGGCAACCAGACTTGGTCATACAGAGGATGACCTTTCCTGTCCAATTTGTGGGAATATTCTCAGTCAACCTGTGGTGCTAACTTGCAGACACCGCTTTTGTGAAGGCTGTCTGAAAGACAGCTGGGACACACAAGGCAGTGAGGACTCAAACTACTGTCCTTTGTGCTGGCGTCGAGCCTCCATGGAAGAAATAGTGGTGAGCACCGTGCTGAAGAAGGCTT
>NC_024323.1:6049385-6059648 GCF_000523025.1 Cynoglossus semilaevis | reverse complement strand
TGACCCAGGGTCTTGTAAAGAACATGGAGAAAGGCTGACACTGTTCTGTCTGGAGGACCTAGAACCAATCTGTGATGTGTGTAGAAAAGCAGCTGCACATTCAGGACACAGGCTTTATCCCATTGGTGAAGGTACTCATGATTGTAAGGTAAAAAAAATGTGCCTTTGCATGTAATGTGAGTTGTGTAAATTTGCATCACTGTACTCACTTTTCCACCAGTCTCAGCCCATACACCCTTGATAGTTGTTTATAACCGTTGTACTGAATTTACGTCTGTCATTTTATTTTTCCTAACTTTCTACATTTCCCAATGCCTGACATGCTGATAGGTGTGGAGGTGTTTGGCAGACTTTATTCACTTTCTAAGAATAGGCTTATATTTTTGGTGTGGGTTACTGTTGGGGTGCAAGCAGACTGAAACTCGACTCCCACAAGGTTTCTGTGATGCTCCATTCATTCTGCTCCTGTCCTTAACTGCCTTTTTAAGACAAGGATCCTCAGCGATACTTGGTGTTGTGATTTTTACCTGATTTGTCCAACTGCACAAAGTCAGGTTAATTTTTTTATTTATTCACATCTTGATAGCATACCCAGAGGATTTCACTGCTCTATCTGCTGCGGAATTTCTCGTGCAGCATTGCATTTGCAGGGAATGCAGCCGTGGCAGACAAAGTGGCAGCTGAAAGCTCACATTGTACTGACAGCGTGGCCCCCTGCCAGACTGACCTTGTTTTTGTCATTGCCTTTGTAGGAGGAACTGAAAAGTGCATTAAAGCCTTTGAAAGACAAATTACAGCTGTACAAGCAGGAAAAAACTTTCTGTGAGGAAATGGCAGAACATGTACAGGTATATTCCCAATCTCATCACTGCTGAATCATATGTTAAGCACCAAGATTGTTGTGTGTGTGACAGTAAATATTACCTATCCATTATGTTTCTTTCTAGAACCAAATGCTACATTCTGAAAAACAGATCGTAGAAGAATTCGAAGCCCTGCATTGCTTCCTCAAAGAGCAGGAAGCTGCAAGACTTTCTTCCTTAAAGGCAGAGAAGGAACAAAAGAACTTGATGATTAACCAGAAGATTGAGGAGATTGACACTGAAATAATGTCTCTGTCCAACACCATAAAACTAGCAGAGCAGGAAATGACATCTCATGATATTCACTTTCTTAAGGTAAACATGATGGATATTGCAGATATTATTGTCCCTATTTGACTACTACTTTATTTGTATTAATTTACAATAATATTTACACCTTCTTTCCAGAATTACAAGGAAACAATAAGGAGGTAAGGATAACAGCATCTTTTAAATCAATATATTTATCTTCTTTAAATATTATTGTGTTCTTTTTTTCAATAACAGACACAAATCAGTTAACTTCTAAATTACTTATTCAGGACTTGGCGGAGTTCTCCTGATCCTCAGAAGATTTCTGATGCTCTAATTGATGTTGCAAAGCACTTGGGCTCATTAAAATACAATGTTTGGGAAAAGATGAGGAGCATAGTTAAATACAGTAAGTTTAAAAAAAAAAGTTTAGATTTCCTTCAGGTGTTTCATTAACATACACTTCCTCCTCTTCTCCGAGATCCTGTGGTCGTGGATCCGAACACAGCAGCGAGCTGCTTCATCCTCTCTCCTGACCTCACGCTGGTGCAGAACTCTACCCAGATTTTCAAGCTACCAGACAACCCAGAACGCTTTGACATCAGCGCTGAGATGTTAGCTGCTGAGGGCTACACCTCCGGACGCCACAGCTGGGAAGTGGAGGTGAAAGACAACACATACTGGGTGGTGGGCGTCGCCAGCAGCTCCATCAACAGGAAGGGAAAACATGTGCTGACACCAGCAGAGGGATTCTGGACTATACGGTTCAGAAATGGAGAACACAAAGCATGCACAGCACCGTGGGAGCCGCTGAACATGAGTAGGAAGCCAGAAGTGGTGAGAGTGGTCTTAGATATGGACCGGGGCAAGGTGACCTTTTATGACCCCGGAGAAAGAACACCACTCTACACTTTCTTGGATGTCATGACATCCAAAGCTTTTCCTTACTTTTGCTCTGCCTGCAAGGAGCACCCGCTGAGAATTCTCCCCACGAGGATATCATTGTCAACAGATGATTAGTTCACCTTTGCCAAAAAAAAGCTCAACATTACTTGATTTAGAAGGCTATGAATAATGGAAGGTAGACATTAATGTTTTAAAAATATTTAATCTGTTAAAACAAGTAAATCTGGCAGATCAAATATTGTAAACAACATAAAACATCACCACACTGATGTGATGTACTATCTAAAATAAGAGACAGACAGTTTGCATGGCACATTTTCACTACTGTGCATTTACATTTTCATTACAACTCTTTAGTAAAAGCATTAAAAATAAACACAGGCTGACTCTTCAAATGTAAGGCACGTGTTTAATGTGTGTTTTCAAACCCATGCTGGTGTGTTTGAATCTGACAAGTGGGACTAGTTTTCCATTGTAATAAAACAGTTGTATAGCTAGCGTTTAATGAAGTTACCATATGTAAATTTGTGTTAACTTCCAGTCTTAGAGTTTGAGTCAAACACATGGTAGTAACTAACTAAATTCAAATTACAATTTTTCCTACACCTACGCAGAATTAAATCTTGCAGCATTTGTTTAACATTAATAGTTCCCTGTAACAAAGTTCATATGATACGACCTGTGCTGCCCTAACAAACACGATCGTATCACGCTCCTAAGTCATGCCCACCCTGAGTGCAGCGAGGCTCAAAAGATTTGTGAGGTTGTGTGTAAATGAGTTATAAATGAGAAATAAATGCCCTCAAATTTCACCCTGGTGTGTTACCTATACAGTGTTATAACATCATCTGTAACAAAACTCCATTTACTGTGTATAATTTGTTCTCTCAGCTTTGATTCTTCAACTTCCTAACCAGGCAGGTGTTGGGCCATGACTGACTAAAGCCAGCACGTTCCTCCTCCCTCTGGACCACTGGTCTCATAAAGACATCCTGGCCAACTTCCTATCTCCTCCATTTCATAGAGATATCCTTCCCTCCACTATAGCATTGTACAGCTCCTCATCTATTGCCTCATAACGTGGAGCTTTTGAGTTCAAAAAGTAGATCTGGTCAGATGTCAGACGTGGGTCATATCCCTCCCTCTGCAGCCTGGTTTTCTGAATTTTAAATGTACCTACACAGGATTGTGGAGAGAGAGAGAGAGACAAAGAAAGAATGACTGCATGACAATATCTTCAGTGACTAGTGGTATATTCATAAACTTTGTTTGCACATTAACCTACCTGTGGTGTCTACTTGTGGGGAGATTCTCAGGAACACAGGACGAGCATATGGAGGAAGAGCTCGTTGGATTTTCTGCAAGAAGTCATTGCAGTCGAATCTTCCATTTGTGTCTGCGATGGCAGCCATGCCGGCCTTTCCTTCCACTCCTGGTAAGTTACAATAATGGTTATCTTTCAATGGGTCAAAATCAATAGCTCTGTGTAAACATTGCCCTGTGTAATGGCTCATTGAAGATTGGAACTACTACACAGGTTTACCACACAATTATGTATCACAGTTATACGATGAGGCTGCAGGATTTATTTGCATCCAATAGTTTATGGCCTCAACCTCACATTTCATGTCTGTTCAAAAGAACAAAATTATATTGTTATAACTATTAATTCTTAAAAAGCCTTTTTTTTCTGTAGAAGGACTCATGCTTACTTTCTCTTGTAGGACTCAAGGTAAAACAGGAATTGTACCCCAAAATGAGGCCTGAAACATGAAGCTAATGTCACCTGGCACTGTCACACCATACACTGCGACATCCGTCTGACCCAGGAGATTGCTGAGTATCCCCTCCACCTCAGTGGTGGACACATTTTCCCCTCGCCAGCGGAAAGTGTCTCCGCTCCGATCCCGAAAGTACATGTAACCCAGCTCATCCATCACCAGAACATCACCTGCAGTAGACGTAGGTGGCAAAAAAAAAAACTGATGAATTTAAATTAGGGAAATGTTCTTCATCATATAGTACACGTTAAGACTGACTGTGTTGTTGAAACGAGTACTGATTGCTAAGCCAAGTTTGGTAGTGCAATGAATTTTTACTTATATTTAGTGTTAAAAAAAGAAACCTGATATGTATGCCGAGTCATTCAGTTTGAAGACATTGTGAGCTATTTTCTTCCTTGTTGCTTCCTGATTGGCATAACCATCAAATCGCCGAAGTGGATCCTGCTGGTTGATACGTCCCACCAGAAGTCCTGGTTCACCTGCAAAAACAAACTCCATGAAGTTTCACTGGACTTTTAGTTGTGTTCTGAAATGAACATGAACTCAGTGTGTAAGAACAAGACAGAGATCTGCAGATGGTCCAGCTTCGTGCTACAATGAAATTTCACCTCTCCACCTTTGAAGTTTAGTTTTAAAAGTACAATCACAACTTCCTTTCTGTCTATTGTATTGTGCCCAGAATTGATGTCCATTATTTATCACAGTTCATAACGTACAGTAAGCAAATATCAACTGTATCAAGCACAGGAACAATCCTACTGAGTTTCCTGTTCCTGACCTGGTCAAGATGTTCACTCCTCTGTGTGAAACACAACTACATTTCAGCAAAAAAGTAACTGTTGTATTAGATACCAGGTTGGCAAGGCACGCAGAGACCACGGCTGTCACGAATAAGCTCCATCGTGTCCTCGTTCACTCTGACCAGGCGAATGGGGTAAACATTAGGGAGAATACGGCTGTTGAATCCACAGGCTCCGACCTAACAGAGGGAAATTCAACTCAAATTTAATCGGAAATACATCGTGTCAATGAGTATACAATTAAAAACACTTGGATTGTTGACCTTTCCATCTGTGTTGGCCATGCCACAGTTGCACTCTGTCGCTCCATAAAACTCGCCAATCTGTGCGACGCCAAACCGTTCTGTGAAAGCCTCCCACACACTGGGCCGCAACCCATTTCCTACTGCCACTCTAACTTTGTGGCCTTTCTCCTGTGGCCGCACAGGTTGAGAGAGAAGGTAGCGGCAGATTTCACCGATATATTGCACCACCTGCAGTTTATAAAAAACAAAAAAGAAACAAGCTCTTCAAAATGAACTTTAAACAGCTGCTTTTTTTTTCATTTTCAAAAACTATTATCCAAGCTCTTACAGTGCAGTTGTATTTGATACAATCTTCCCAAAACCGGCTAGCAGAAAACTTCTTTTTAACTACCACTGTGAGGCCGTGGAGGAGACACTGTCCAACCCCCATGATATTACCTGAAGTGAAGGGAAAAAAACTTTGGTTATGCTACGTACATAATAATGGAATCCCTGGTGAACTAGAGGCAACTGTCACCCACCTGCTGAGTGATAGAGCGGCAGACAGTCATAAATAATGTCATCAGTGCGTAGGCGAAAGGAAAGAAACCCAAAAGCAGCAATTCTGTAGTAGCTGTCATTAAAACAGAAGGGAAGTCCTCAAGCATTCATCACTGTAAGTCTCCACTGTGTTGCATTTTTGTGAGGTGTTCAGGAAAACATACCGGCTGTGTATCACGATGGCAGCCTTGGGCAGTCCTGTGGTTCCAGAGGTGTATATATAAAACAGGCGGTCTGAAGAAGAGAATTGAGAAATGTAGCCCTTTTTTTTAACAGAACCAAAAACCCCACATTATTTTCAGGAAAAAATGGATTAGAATTAGTCGAAAAGCCAGACTCAATTTTTTTAACTTTATTTTTCAAGCCCCAAGAAGTCAGACCTAATTTATAATGCAATTCTGTTTCAAAAAGTATTAAGTGAAAAAGTGTGAGATGTTTGCAGAAAAGACACATATATGTCAGCAAAACACATTCAAGAAAAGGGATGCATGAGAGAAAGAGGGAAGGACAGAGATGAATAATGAAACTATGTACTGTTTGAGTAAAAGTCTCAAACAGGACAAAATGATCATGTTCTCACCGCTCATGCCTTTGCTGGGAACGCAAGGTGAAGGGGCATATCTGGATGTAACAGCCAAAATAGGATCCAGTGGATGAGCACTCAAAGCAATCATCTGCTCAGCACCAAGTTCTCCTGTACAGAACCGTACCATAGACTGGGGGAGTGAGGAGCGGACTTCCAACAGGGCTGTTAGAGGAAAAGACAGAGAAGATCATGTTAGTTCATGCATTGTATGAACCAGCAAATGCACGGAAACATGTTCTTACCATCAGCGAGCTCAGCTCCAAACACAATTGCTCGTGATTCTGACACACCAACACAGTGCAGTAAAGAATCCTGGCGTAGGTTGAAGTTGATAAGTGCTGCCTCTACCCCAACCTTGGCAAATCCCAGCCAGAGTGCCACCTGTAGTGGTCTGCTCTCCATGAAGATGGCTACCACATCCCCAGACACCCAACCCTGACCTCGGGCCCAGTGGGCCACTGCATTTGAAAGCTGGTCCAGCTGCATGAAGGTCCAGGTTTCTCCTGTTGCCTCATAGATGAGGGCTGGTTTATTTGGGTAACGTTTAACTGTCTGAGCAAAGATGGATGGAATGTTGCTTCCATTTCGTATGTAACGCCATAAGGCCAGCTTCACTCTGAACAGGATGTAGAGGCCGCTAGCAAGAAGGGCAAGATAAGGAGACAAGAGGAAGGTGAAAACAAACAGTGCACCACAACTCTCAGAACTTTATTCTGTTATGTTCTGCTTACTTGAGGTCTCTCTTGGCGGTGCGAGCAGCAATATATATGAATTTCCAGCCTCTTATGGCCAGATACACCCCAAATCCTGTAGCTAGACTCCAGGACCAGGACACCCCGAAGAAACGTAACAGTCCCACAGACCCCAAAGAGCCCGAGACACTTGCTGCATTGTGCATTCTTGTCATACCATGAAAGGGAAAAGTAGAAAAAACCCCAAAGATTTAAAAAAAAGAAATTCGTCTTAAATACGAATTAGTGCACACAAGCTCAGGTTAAGATGCAAACGGATACATATTATTACCGAAATGTTGTGTGTGATTTAGGCGATGCTTATAAACAGAGGTCGTTTCAGGTTATAGAAACAGCTTCATTGACTTGCACAGCAAATCTCCAACATACCTACGAGTGAGCAGGCTGCAGAAATATCACCTTTCACCCACTAACCCCGCCGTTCGTCACTAGTTGTTACTTTAGCGGAAAATGACGTAGTGAAGTCGTCCTCTGACACCGGCAGTGTAATGACTTCTGAACAAACACGAAAGTGACAAGTTACAGCGGTTCGCCGCTCCCCAGCACGGCTCTCGTTGTAAGTAGTTGCAGTTTGCTCATACGTTATATTCCCAATATATGTCAAACCTGTGCGGTAGAGTCCTAAAAGTTGACTTTCACAGACGACACTTCATTGGACGCCGGGCCCACAAGAAATATGTATTGGAGAAGTATAGTGCAGTTAAATTCAAGCTATTTAGTGGACTCCATATTGAACGCAGTCAGTTCAGTTGGAGCACCACCCACCCTGTTCGTTGAGTTGTTCTACTATTGGTCAAGATTAGCGCTCATCAATCTTTTCTAAATTTTAATTGGACGAAATCCTATACCCTGCCACTCGACTTGCCGATGGCTACAACTTGATAGTTGGTCACAGAATACCAGATTCTTTACGCCTTTTAATTATTTTTTGCATTTGTTGATTTTTTAAAATTGTTTTTATTATATAAGAGAACAATACGAAACAAACGTGTGGAACAAGTATGTCTGTTTTAGTTAAGATTAACTATGAAGATGTTTTCTAACAAATAAACCATGTAATACAATACTCCGGCAATTTAATGGTCAGAGAAAGTATTTTTTTGTGTTTTTCCTGCAGAGGTTTAACCTCCTGTCTAAATGTTTTGTCTTTACTTGTTTTTTACAGATATTTGCAACTTAAAATATGGGAAACGACATCTACAAACTGACGATGGAGCAAGCCTTAATCCACAGAGACAATGGTAAGTAATTAATTTCTCCTTTTCTCCTGGTTTATGATCTTTTAACATCAATTCATGGAAGACTGTCGTTTTAAAAACAAAAAGGTCATTCAGACACTATTTAGAATGCAATTACAGTATAATTATAGTTTATAGTATAATTAGCTTTTTCCCATTAAGGGGAAGTGTATTACAAGATCACAGCAACACACCAATAAACGACATGATTTTTCATTTTTGCAAAAAACAATAAAATCAAAGCTCTGACTGCCATCTCTTGAAAAAGCCATCTTTTTCTTGAAGTCAGGGTCTTCAAAACAATGATAGACAAGAAGAGAAAAAAATTATGTGAATGAAAAGTCAATGTTTATATTACACCAAACAGGCAACTGTGGCTTTAATATTTACAGCATTCTACTGATATAGTAAAAAACGCAGATTTTTACCACTTGCATAACTATACTTCCAAGTAGTTTACTAAAAGAGGAATTGGTGTTTGAAGAAGAATAGTCAGTTTGTTTCAACTGTTTGAGGACTTGATGTCTGCCAAATCAATGCCATTATTACCTAGGATTTTGCAAAGCAGGTAAATAGTCTATGTAGTATGACTGAGATGATACGAGTACATGTGCACTAATAGACTAGAAAATGTATATCACACTTACTATTCAAATTATTTGTATGTATATATATTTGAGTGTGGAAGAATGTATCTGACAAATCAGTCTGCCTGATTTGTCAGATTCACTAAACACTGTTGTCTATAGTCAAAAGGCTGTATATCAGTTCATGACCATTGTTAATTCTTTGAAACCATTGGTGATCTGATTTTGTGCCAAAACATTGGCAAAGACAATGTAAAACAGAAGTGCTAGAAAAAAGATGGTGGCTACTAGATATATTTAAAATACTTAAATACCACATCATTCATCATTTTGACAATATTTTAGAAGAGGAGATGAATTTGTCAAAGTCAATTATATGTATATATTTTAGCTTTAAATCTTTATAAACAATTAAATCACACACACAAAAAGTCACAGTAACGACAGATAAGCTTCAAGATACCTTTGAAAAGAATACTTCCTAGGTAAACAACATTAAACAATCTCAAATGTTTCACAAACAAATGCTATCAGATTATGTACAGTATGTCATACAAAAGTTTTAACCTATTATAAAATCATCACTAAAACCGTAACCTGTTTATGAAATATTATGTCTCACTGTAATAGTCATGTTTTTGCATAAAAATATATAAGCTAGACATTCAAATTTTAACATGCCACTCTCTTAATAAATCAAACTTCTTTTTGGGGATGACTGACACTGATGTCTACCTGCACTTTTAGCTATTTTTAAAATATAGACATACAAAGATAATTTATTGAGGTAAATATGATTAAATTCCCCTGGTATTGCAATAACAACAATTAATTATGTATAGAGCTCCAACATTCAAAGCATAGCTTATGTTAAAGAAATCCCCAAAATGTGATTTACAGTAACAATTGACAGTAAAGCAAATTTGTGGACTGGTGACAAATAAGAAAGCGGAAAATATAATTAATTCCAATTTCAGTGATTAGCTCCTGGGATTTGAGTCTGTCCAGTGTCCTGGGTGCTTTTAGATGGCTGAGGATGACAGAAAAGAGACAAAACACTGGTCACAGTGCACTTTGAATGCAGTCATCACCAAACAACAAAGTAGTAAAATCATTCATAGTTAAAATGTATCTCTAACGATGAAATTAAATCAATTTAATGTGGGAATTGCAATATATATTTTCTATTTTCTTACATTTGCTTTGCTTGAGTAGCTGAATTCTGTGTAACTCTTCTTCTGAGGTACACACAGCCTGGAGAAAACTTTGCCATATTCATCCCTGACCTAAAATGAAGACACCAGAATATGAGATAAAAAAAAAAGAAAAGCAGTAGATGTGGGAAAGGAATCTACTGACCTGTTTGGAAAGCAAACAATGCATGACAAAGAGCATAAATCCCTGAAAACTGCCAAAAATGGTGAAAAGGTAAGACATTGGTTTGGTGCCTTCCTCAAACTGGAAACATCCGAATATCCACATGATGCCCAAGACACACAGCTGAGCCACTGCAGTAATAGTGAATGCCCTGTAGGTGGCAGCACAGACACAGGGACCGTAAAACTAATGTACAACTCTAATCGCATTTCGGAATAAGAAAGTACTCCACAGTTTATATTTATTAAGATGAAGAAAGATAAGAAGATAAGATAAGAAATAGACTTACTTTAATTTAGCTTGAATAATATATATATATATATATATATATTA
>NC_024323.1:6038850-6049340 GCF_000523025.1 Cynoglossus semilaevis | reverse complement strand
AAGCTTACTTTATCTTCTGCAAACTGTCCAGGTCAGGGTTCAAACTTGAAAACTTCTGTGCTAATTTCCAGACTGTGATTAGGAAGAAGAAGATATTGACCTAAAACAAACAAACAAACAAAATTTTGACGTGGAATAAACCGAGATGATTTTAGATTTACAACTGAACTAAGTGAAAACATTTACTTACAACAATAATCAAACAGACCGGACCAAAGAAACTCCAAATTAAATCCAAGTTCAACCAGCAACTGCAATGCATATTAAAAACCACAATTAGCACACATCAACAAAGTATCAACTGTGATCTATAAGCTTAACGTAGAACTAGGGAACTTACTATCTCTCAGTGCCATAACCTTGAGCATTCACCAGTGCGGATACAGTGACAATTACAGCAGGAACTCCGTAGCCTCCTGCCATCATGTAAAGGGTTTTAAAGTTGGTGTTAAAAACCAGAACTACCATCCGGAACAGTTGGATGCCCTCCAGACACATCCAGCAAAATGCTGCCAGGTAAAAGAAATGCAGAAGCCCTGCGACCACAGCACAGCCAACCTAGAACCACAGGGAGAAAAATGTCAGCTTTGACGTAAGACAAAGGCTACTGACAAAATAGGCAGCAATGGGACAAAACAGTTTGCTGAATTGTTGTAATACAGTACATCTATATCTCCCACATAAATCATTAAAGTAGCTATATTGCTAGTAGGTATTAATTAATCAAAATGTTTTAGGCCATATTCAGTCTGATAATGCTGTGTGTGCCATGTTTACCTTGTTCTCTATGCGAGAGATGCCTATGAGGAAGATCAAACCAGCAGAAAAGAGGCTGATGCAAAGGTGCAGATGGATGGTGGTTCTTGGGCTTTTGATGGAGCGAATCAAGGAGAATGTTAGAATGCAGAGGAATAAGCAAACTTGTGACAGGGACAGACCGATCCAGGTGATTAGCTGCAATTCAAACTTGTCCTGTTAGGAGAGAGGGAGTATCATTACACAGTCCAAATAAATAACTACAGTAATAATCCTGGTTTGAAATTTCAGGGCTATCCAGTCTCAATTGTGTGTTTTTGTAGATGTCGGCTAGGGCTGGGAATCAGTTCAAATTTCAAGAATCGATTCGTTTCCGATACTCGAGATTCAGAACCGATTATCACGATTCGATTTGATTTAGATTCCTGTTATTTTGAGCTGTAATCTGAATTAAATGACTACTTCGCCTTCAGCTGCAGTACCTGATGCTTTTCTTTGAGGATGTGGGTGGTTGTCGTACTGCGATGAAAGTAGTGAAGCGACCCCGAAGTAATGTTACAGTGTTATAATGTTCATGATAGAGTTCTGTGATTTCCCAGGGTCTGTGAATGTTTCTGGATGAACGCGGGAGCAAGGGGGCGGAGAAACAGGTGAAAGAGAGCGCGCCAGGCTGAGAGGTAAGTGTGGATAGAACACAGTCACGAGTTGAGTTGATGTGTGAGGCCAGGAGTGTTCTATTGTTTTGGCGCGACAATAACCAAGTTCTATAATCAAAGTTGAACAATAAATGCAGGTTCGTTAAATAACTCTTCGTCATTCATTATACGTCGGACGCTACAGTACTTTGTGATGTGCCTCAACGTGTGAGAGTTAGAGGTTTATAATGTGAACGAAGTAGCCTACATGCCTTAGCCCCATTATCTCAACCGCACGGACCATGTTTGCCGCGTTGTCGGTTACCATAACTGGATCCCTACAGCCCCTAACCCTGCATCGCTGTCGTCAACATTTCCGCTAGACTAGCAGAACGAAGGTCAATTTTAACTTCGGTGGTTTGTAACACATGAGAGTGGAAGTTCCAATTGTCATTTGTTCTTAAATATATATATATATATATTTCGCCGAAACTGAATCGATATTAGAGAATTGAATGGAGAATCGATTCAGTATCGGCGAATCGATATTTTGAACTCGGGCCTAATGTCGGCTGCTTACAAACAGAATCCAACAGAATTATATAAAACCCGTGCAAAAAGTCATTTTGTCCTTTTGCTAGATTACAGGTTTCAGTTTGACTGGGTGTAACAAATATAAATGTATAGTTTGTGTTAAACTGTTGACTATTAACCTCCACTTCACGAAGAGCCATTAACACAGCAAAGCTGCTCATGTGGTTGCAGGAACACACTGTGGATTCAGGGAAGGTTGTCACTGCACGGCAGCCATGTGTAGACCAGGCACCACCATTTTCTGAAGAGTCCCAGTACACACAGTAGCTGGATCCATTATGCTGCAAATGAAATGAATGTACCAGGTTAGTGAGATGTTTATGTATATATAGTCCAGGAAGGACGTATATGTATATATACATATATAAACATATATATGGCTGTAAAAAAGTAAACATTCTTAGACAAAAGCAGGGATTTTTTCTGTTTACCTGTGTCAGGTGGTGCAGAGTGAGCGTAATGGGTTCTTTGAGATGACTTGTGTTTGCATTGCTGACAGTGACAGTCACCACTTTAGAGTTGATCTTAAATTTGTGCCCTTTTGGTGGTTCCATCTTACCAAAGAATGTATCTGTGTATTTCTCCATGTTTGCATACTTCAGCAAGGACAGTGTTGTAAAGCCTTTAATACGGGTAACAAAGAAACAAAGGACTTAGTGAACGGTCACATCGGTAAATGTTTCTACGTGCAATGACTGGGGGTATATTAGATGCAACATATTGTCATCACCAGGGTAATAAGAGGGATCCCCTGCAGCTGTCTCCAACTGAATGTTCAAATGAGCTCCCTGTAATGACACAGCCACAGTCCCTCGAGGTAAGTCAGTTCCCTTATAAACCAGCAGCTTAAGGTCTGAAGTCAAAAGAAAGATATGTTTCCATTTCAGTTAATGTTATACAAGTCTGCAAACCTTCTGAATATTTGTGCAAAGAACACAAATTCAATCCACTTTAGCTGCTTTGATATAAATTTTGATCCAACCTGTGTGATTGGAGGATGTATTTTTCCCAGGAGTCTGTATGAATGGTCCAATAAGCCTCATGGCGCTCTCCGTCATGTCCAGAAGGGAGGAGACTAACCTTGTATCATTTAAAGCTTGACTGGACAAGAGCATGTCCATCATAGACAGCAGTCTCTGCAGTAACAGCAGAGGAAGGAGACAGAGTCAGACATCCTGGCTACATACTGTATACCACAGTCCAACATTAAACAAGGCTGCTGAGACAAACTATCTAAATAAAATGTGACAGGAAGCACGGAGGATAGAGGTTTGGGTTTCAAGGTAGCATTGTTTATCGTAAACCCCCCCCCAGAAAAGTAAACACAGTTTTTGGTTGCATTTGTTTTACCCCAGTTACTGTATTTAAAGAAAATAAAAATTAGACTAAGTGTTCACCCTTATTATGACTGCATTTTAAGCACTGTCTCAAAAGATCCATCTAACACAGGAAATAACTGTTTGTTTTAACATACTATTTGATTCCAGCATATATTGCAACCACTTTGACCACTTCCTGTCTAAAAAGGATCAAATCATGTTTAAAAATGAGTTACAACACTTGCTTGTTCATCTGATAGTGGGCCATGCTAAAGTTTTGTTCTCAGAAAAATAATTGTTTTACAGTATTCATGACTTTTCTGAATCTGTATATTTTCTTAGCGGTTGTTGGACAATCTGTAATAGTGTGGACCTTTAATTGGACTTCTCCCTGGAGTGGCTTTGGATTCTTAGTCTCTGTAAGCTCTTTACAGTCAGTCTTCAGCTGCTCCAAAAATCCATGCAGAGTGGGACATTTCTAGACAAATGATTCAGATGGAATGAGACACACCTTTCTCTCTCTCTTGCCATATATATATATAAAAACATATATTTTTTATGTTTATGTTTTATTTTTAATGTTATTTAACTTTACCTCTGTAAGGTATCCATCGTCTTTGAAATCGTCACAGTTTAAGGCTGAGGAAACAGAAGGTGCAGATCAATAAAAGCATTCTTCGATCCTCACATAAGGACACTAGAACTATGTAGTGTAAAACATGTGTTCTGATGGACGTTGTAAAGCTGGTGGCTGCTGTTTTCTCACCAGTGCAGTGTGACCTGTTGTTGTCATAGTCAGTACGTAAATCATGTGTGGCATACACAGTCGTGGCCAGTGGCTTCACTAATAGAACAGTACAGATCCTGGTTTGCTGAAATGTTTCAAAATTATCCAAAAGTGTATTTTGTGAATGCAATGTAAATGATAGGAGGATTTGAATACTGTGCAGAAGAGTGTGCGTGTCAGCAGAGGTGTGTGTGTGTGTGAAAGGGCAGTATAAAGTGCGCATGTTGACTGTTCACGCTTGTATGTTGGCAAGATTTAGACGTGTTTGTGTAGGTCAGTGGTTTTACTGCTTCAGCAATATAATGGCAAGGAGTGGCTGAAACTGTTCAAAAATGCTCAAAAACATTTTATTATTTGTTTTATTATATTTAAATATTCAAATGTCTTTGTCTGTGTATTTATTTCATTAAACTTCTTAACAGTAACTGTAAAACATAACTAACTTATTGAACATCTGTATTTCTGTGTTGTTGGCATCCTTACCTTCACACTGCACCACAGTCCCACGGATGTTAGAGTCTCCAGATTTCAGTTCAAAGCCAGGTGAGCAGATACAGCGATAACTACCCTCTGTGTTAAGGCAGCCAGCACTCTCACCACAGCGTTTCTCTGTTTTGCATTCATCGATGTCTGATGTGAAGGAAAAGCACATTTACAAAGAAAGGAAGCTGGAAATTCAAATATAATTAAATAAATGTATTTAGTTTATCGAAATGTATAACATTAACCAACCAATTTTCAGAAATAATAGATGGCCATGTTAAAGAGCTGTCAAAGTTTGACCTGCAGCAGACAATGTAAAAAAAATGCTTGAAATATGTCAGAATTTTCTAGTGCAATGATGAAATCTGAATGACTACTGAAAAACCAAATGTTCTACTTTCCAGTCTATCCTGGGAATCATAACAGTAGTCCACTGACCCCAATAATTAAAACAATAAATGTTTGGACAAATTTGTTTTTTTTCTCTTTCGTGATTCTTCTGACATATTCCAAGCTGAAACTGTCAGGATTTATTTAGAGCCAGAGATATTCACGGAGCAAGAGTCAGCACAGTCAGAAACTGTCTGCTCACAACAGATTCCAGACTTTAGCCCCATTGTGAATCCTTTGGATGGGAGTTAAAAGACTGTACACATTGGTCCGATTCATCATCAACACAAGGCTCTGGCTTAAAAACTAAAGCATGCTTAGACAGAAACTGATGTGGTGATGATGTGAAATTTACAGAAATGACTGAGCTTTTTTTTTTCTTTTTTAAATGAATGGTTGTGACAAATTTCACCTATGCACGTAACACTGGCATTCCTCTTTATCTTTCCTGTGGTAGAGTTGAACCCATTGTTACAGATGCAACTGTAATGTGGTTGTGTGTTTTTGCAGCTTGCGTTAGGTCCACAAATTTCTTTATTTTCCCAACATTCATTGGTGTCTACAAACAAAATACAGGGAAAAATAATTAGCTCAGAACTCAATACAAACAGATGCTTCCATGTAAAATAAAAACAATTACCCATGCATGATTCAGATGAAGCCGCTGAATAATTTGAGCTTTTCGATGCGGTTAAGTAACCGTCCATACACTGACAGTAGAAGGATCCTTTTGTATTAATGCAGGTACTGAAATTTCCACATGGCGGAATATTATCACCATGATCTTCACATTCATTAATGTCTTAAGTGAAAAAGAAAGACAGTGAGAGTCTTGTACTTGTAGGGCTTGTGAAAAAAACATAGGTCTACATAAAATTACTGTCAGTGATCTGTTTTTAGCATTGAGTAGCGTGTATTCACCAATGCATCCATCAACCCCTCGTTCTTCTCCCAGGAGACAATGTTCTGTCGACAAGGTTGACAGGTTTGTTAGGGCGCAGAGGGACAAAGCTGGAAAAACAAAAAAGAAAGGAAAAAAAACAATGGTCAAACATGAATTCATCATCTACCACTTTAGAACCCATGCGTAACCCGTGTTTCCTTTTACCTTGACACTGTAAATGTTAGTTCAAAAAAGGGGATCAAAACATGTAAACATCTTGATTCTATCTCTGACTTCCTGAGATTGGTCAGCAACATCTGCATCATACTTTCAAACTAACTCTGAGTGTCCTCTGAGCAGGGAAACGTCAGCTGACATAGTACAAGCACAGAGTACCATTACATGCTCCTGTGAGTAAGTGCAGTCTCACTTCTGCTGACTGCATGGCAACAGGGGCTTGAACAAACAATAAACAAAACTGAGACATTTGCTGCTTTAGCATGATCAGCTTTAGTCTGTCAGAAACAAGGGAAGTGACATTTCCTTTTTTTTTTTACTCAGGTTTTTTTTTTTTCATTTAAGTTGTTAGCTAGATCGTGTTGAATAGGGTGTAGTGTTAACCTTAGAGCATTTATAAAATATAGATATGAAGATGTGACTAATTGCACATTAGTGATGCTTAGTAACCTAAGGAGAAAGATACATACAACAATGTCAAAATATCTAAATAAAGCTGTATGAGTTAAGTGTTTTTTTTTTATTTAGATACTGTGTCTGCTGGGTACTGTCGGGTACTGTTGTTTGATATGTTTCAATTTTATGGCACATGATATTCCATTCTAACTGCTGCACAAGTAGTGGACAGATGTAACTCACCCAAAATCAGTACGGCCCCTCCCCCGCTCATGGTCAACGGGCAATTGCTGTGTTTTCAAAAGTTAAAAAAGAAAAAAAAAAGTTGGTGTTACTGACGGCAACAAAAATCCATAAAACGACAGAAAATATAAGACCTCCTTTATAACACGTCCACCTCTGTCTGCGGCTCCTCTTTGAATCTTAACTCCACTAAACCCATGTATCAACTGAAACATGGGCTGTGATGACTTCATTTTTTTCTCAGGAGGAGTTTAAATCTCTCTCTGAAACACACCTATAGAAGTGACACACACCCTGAACACATGCACTCTGTCAGGAAGCACTGCCAAAAGAAGGTCGTCCTTTCACTGCAGCTGTGTTTTACTAAAGAGGCACATAATTTATATCACCTCCTTTTTTGAATGTTCTCTGTACTCACTCTCTTTTGGACTCGGTGATATGTGGACAGAGAGGGGGTCAAGTGGAGTTCACACTGTGGGAATGGTCATTGTTTCACAACGTCCTGCTGGCCAACGTCTCCAACCATAGAAATGCTGCAGCCTGTTAACTATGATAGTGACATATTTATGTTGTTTCTGGCTGCACGAGACTGAAACAATAGTAGCAGTTAGTTTCAAGCTGTTTTTGGAGAGGAGAGAGCAGGGAAGATGGGTGTGTATGTGTGGGAAATATCACTGGAATACTGAAATCTGTCATTAAAATTCTCATTAAGGTGATTTTAAAAAAACAAACCAATAAACCTCTGGTTGATTGAATTGGAATTGGAAAATGTTCATCAAGGTTTTGTGACTTGTGGGGCAAAGTCACAAAACTATGGATATTATACTTAATTATAATTAACCATGATATTACAGTGTTAATAAAAATAATATAAATGATCTAATAGATTATAAAATAATGGCAAAAGTATACAAAATGGCTCTTAATTTGCTAACATTATTGACAAAAGTTAGTAAAGTAAAAGATAAACATTAGCCAATTTTGGGGATTTACTGATTCCATTTTTTTTCTGCCAATTACAACTTCCCAGTTTTTGGTAAATGTGACATGTAGATTAACAATTTCAATTCAGATTTCCTTTATCTGACAGCTTATACAAAAATAAAAGCCCTCAGAACATTTCAGTACAATAAAAAAGCCTGACGTCTTACACTCTAGAGACTGTATACTGTAGGCTGTTGCTACATTATTGTTGTTTCCTGTGAAAAAACAGATGCGAAAAGGCTTCACTTTGTCAGATTACTCTTAGTGCTGTGAACAAAGGACACATTGTCATGCAACTTTATTTAGACCTCAGCCTTCTAGGTGTCAGACAAAGACCCTCAGCTGTGACCCATCCCTTTACATGACAGATATATTAGAAGTTTGCTCTACAAAGTAACATTATTGACACAATGTTACAAAATGTTATTAAATGTTAAGATTAATAATTGACATGAGTTTGTGAACTTGTATCTATCTAAATTGGTGAAATCCTGTTTTAAATGCCATAAGGCAAACATTTAGGTTGTTGCATTTGCTGCCTATCTATACTGCTGCCTGTTCTCCATCCAACCACAACCAGTGCCGCCACCATAACCACCCAACATCCTCCTCCAGGCTCTGGAGGGTTTAAAATGTTTTGCTCATCACTCATATCTCGTGTAATTTAATCTGCTGGCAGCAGAGCCTAAATGCCAAACTCTAAGATGTTCTGCTTCTGCTGCTATAAACATTTTTAAACTTGAGATGTCTGACTGAACTCTCTGACAGAGAACACCAAATGTTCTCACCTTTTTTTTTAAATGACACATTTAGACCGTATGTCACAACTGTTGTGTTCTTCTTGTGTTCTCAAAATGTGTGTGGGTTGCTCTGCACAAGAACGTGTGAAAGTATTGACTTGCTGCAGATATTTGCATAGACAGCTTTGTGAAACAAAGCGGACAGTAAAGCTTTCAACAACATTTCTTGAATCCAGCTGAAGTAACAAGGTCATTTTTAGTTTTGAATGGACAGTCCCAACGCTCCCTGCCTGGTCATTGAGCTTCAAACCCATAAACAATGAGGCGGCCTTTGGGTTTTGTGAGCAGGAGAATATAAGGGGAACAAAAAAGTGCTCCTCAGGGTCCGGCAGTGTGCAGCTGCGCCACACAAGATGCTCACAGTGGGGATTGTGCTGACACAAAACTGCCCTGTTAAAGAATTGACTGTAAATAGGTCTGCACGTAGTAAATAAGATCTCAGTTTCTAACAATATATAACAATTTAAACCAAAAATGTTAGCTATTATTTGACATTCAAATACTATGATAACTTGATGACATGAGTCATACATGGGTCAGAGCGTCAGCTTTATTGACCCTGCAACTTGACTAATATAGTTTATTTATATTTCGTACATATATATATTTTTATACACATTATTTATTATATTTTATATGTTTTTTTATATACGTGTGTGTGTGTGTAAAAATGGAGAACTAGATTAGGTTATTGTGAATAATCAGCCTGCATCACATTCACCAACATCATCAGATAGAAATTGGGGAACTTAAACGTGTCATTTCAAGGGACTGTTAAACGTTGCATAAAAACCTGATGTGTAATGTGTACTGTTTTACATTTTTGTTCCATTGATTGCGTCGCACAGTGACTCACATATTTAGATATAGTTTGCATATAAAAGCTGGAAAGAAACCCCAGATTAATGTGGCGGACATTTGACAAACTCAACACATGATGCTGTTTAGTCAGACGGAACAACAGACTCCACTGGTCCAGACGTTGAGTTCTAATGAAACTCTCGCTTCACACAAGAGTCTGACTCTTGTGTGAAGCGAGTCTTCTGTGGAGACAGGATATTGTGGTCACCACAGCCCTGTGTCTGCTGAATCATAAAAGTGATGAACTCAACACACATGCCTCGTTGCAGCTCGCAGATGTGTTCAAGCTGAGGGTTGGGGTTCTTTTGACCAAGAGTGATTTTGAGTTAAAATGGTCATGGCAAGAATTCAGTGCATTCCAGAGTCTTTCTGTCGGCACCAGAATAGTTTGCATATCCGGTACAGAGTTTTAGAGAATTTGCGATGGCTTATTTTTTGAATCTTTGTCTGTACAACAACAAAGGGTAAAATGTTTTTTTTTTTTTACAACAACTTCAGCTTTGAGGGAGTCCAACCATAACTGCTTGATAAATGTCTGATCTGCTGCAGGCCGTAGTTTGTTATAGCAGCCCGTGGCTTAGGCAGTACCTTGGTGTGTTTGGTAAGCACCAAAAACTCTTCCAATCCTCCGGCACACTACCAAATAAAGTGGAGTGCAACCCACTGCTCCTGTGTGTCTTGGGTTGATACTGTAGATGGGTTTTATGCCTAGAGCATGTTTCCATATAGTTTTTATAAAGCATGAAAATAATGAAAAATAAAAAATAAAATAAATCAGAGAGTTTGTTCATACCCTTATGAAATAATGATCTAGGATGTATCTAGCTAATCTGTGTTTTTAATTATAATTTATGAAACTGGAAGGTTTTGTAATTAATAAGTTAATCTAATTTGTATAATTAATATTTGATTTTAATTTATTATTACCACATGCTGCAGATCTGAAACCACAGAAAGGACTTTTTTTTACTCTCCTCTAAATCTATCATTTTTACAAGAGTAGAGAAATTAAAAAAAGAATTATACAGACTGCATGAAATTGTTCTGAAATGTATTTTGCTGTGGTATTTATTTTAATGCTAATCATCTGTTCTTTGGAAATTACATTTTGTATCATAAAAA
>NC_024323.1:5949937-6038815 GCF_000523025.1 Cynoglossus semilaevis | reverse complement strand
CCAACACATGAGACGTTCACTGCAGAGGTGGAGGCGCCAGGTTGAAAAAAAACAAAACAAAAACCGCTGAACTTTTCTCCGAAACCACATGTGGTAAAGCAGAGAGTGAAATCATTTTTAACCCTGACCTTAACCATAACCCTACAAACACACTCATAGCACTCTTACTTTCTTCTTCTTAAGAAATATTTTTTTAATTTATCTAGCTACACTAATCTATCAATTTTAATTATAATAATCTATTTTTGAAGATGTATGTTTCCAATCTAAACCTTGGCTCTACAGCCAGTGCTCTCTAATGATGAGTAGAATTCTGAAAATAAAATTCTGAATTCAAAATAATCAAAATGTGTGACAAAATAATTCTGCTGATAGCTAAGCTATCTATTTTAATCAATGATTTGTCTTTTGAAACATTCATCATAAAAAGTTATGTTAAATTAATTGAAACACTGGAAAGGACTGTTTTCTTTATTATGTTGACAATGAAACTATATTTTCATTTTTTATTTTAGATTAATTGTCATAAACGTTTCTAACCTTCATCTATTAGTCTTTTGTCTCTTTGTGGCAACATTTTAGAGAATTTACCAGGGTAAATTTATCCATTTCCTTTTTTTTTGTGGTCTTTAACTTCCTCTCTTCAAACTGTGACCCAACCCAGAATGAAGGTTTTATGTCACTCGACTAAAATTGTGTTTTGTAACAGCCACGGTTCTCATGAGAACACGGGGAAGCCGGGGAGTGCATTGGGCGATAGTGATTTTTAACATTGTTATGATCTCTTTTATGTGAAGAGTTTTAGTCTTAAACATTATTTTTCTCCAGAGTGCTCACTGACATCCTCTGGTGGGTGATTGTTAGTGGTACACCGTAGCTCACAGTATAAAACCTTTTTGTTAGCCTTCAAACCAGACCTGCAGGGGACACTAGTGGGAGTTTATTTTTATTTATTTTTAACTCTTCATATGTTTTTTTAAAGCATCACTTTTTGCAAACTGTTGTTTTTTATGCGTCTACAATATTAGTACTCATTTTTAACGCTTTTAAATTTGTTCTGTACTCTGATCTTTTGTCATTTTCTCCTCTTAATAATACACTATCCGTGCTTTTTTCTTGTTTATAGAATAAGAAATTCAGCTTTTTCTTCTAGTAGCAACTGAAATCCTTTTGTTTAGTAAACAAAAGGATTTCAGTTGCTACTAGAAAAAAGTGTCTGAGACCGTGCATTCTCTAAAAAACTAGGACCGGTTTTCGAAACAGCTACACTGACATATTTGTGTTTTCATCATATTGACGTAAAAAAAAAGAATGAAGCAATAACTGTGTTGTTGTTTCTGACGCCATCCATTTATTTAGCACAAATGCACTTGTGTTTTCTGCTGAAATTTGATAGCACTTGAGCAGCATTACAGTTTTTTCTCTGTAGTTGTAGTGGTTAACGGGTCATGGGTTCTCATCTCGGTTGTGACAAATATTCTGTTTGTATGCATTTTATATTAGTAATGTTTCTCTTTTTTTATTCATAAACGTCCACAAACTTGGACAAAACAAGGACGATCTAAACTGTAGACATAAAAGCTTTTTTGTCAGCATTTCTTTTTTATTTAACATCAGGAACCTTTGTGCTCTTGATGGTTCATTTTTCCCTCAATCTGTCAATTTACTTTCACATCCACATTTGAGGCTGAAAAGTGCCCACTGAGAATTTTTTTTTTTTTCATAATTTGTGAAGTGGAAACCAAAGATTTTACTCACACCAATTGATAGCTGAACACACACATTTTCATTTACATACAGAAACAAAATTAAATTACAAACCGAGGTCAAAGTTTTTCACTAGTGTGTAAGAGCATTGTTGGTTTGACCTGCAGATAAATAAATATGGTCATTATTGAGAGGAGGAATCATTTGATGGTCTAGTTCTTTTCATTTATGGAACTGAACTGATAAAAAGTACTTTGTTAAAAAAAGTTCTTGCTCTTTGTAAAAACACTTTGAAAAAATATTAGCTTAGAAGTGCTAATATTTTTTTTGCTGTCAGCTGCCCAGTGTTTTATTGAAGGATGGTGAATCACTGGTGAGGTGTAGATCAATTTCTACAGTGCTGAACAATACATGCAAAATGACATTTCCTTTATGTGGCTGTGAAAAAACAGTCATGGCGCCAGAGAGCTGTGGTGGTGTTGTTTCTACTTTTTCAAACGCAGACCCGTTTGTTTTTACTCATGAGTGTTGTGACCTGAGGGTGTGACCACCACTGACCTCAGTGACAGCGTTTCAGTCCACTGAGAAATGTGTCACAGTTAAGGCATTTCCATTATTGTGACGCGGTCTCTGTTCCATTACAAATTAAAAACACACCAATTCCTGAGCCTTTGATATAATACTACAGTTTTCTTTGTTATGGATGTTACCTCCCGTAGCACGTCTCATGAGTACACCCGGTGTGTCATTTGAGGTCATACTGACCGGTGTGTTTTTGTGTTAGAACTCAGCCCTGAGGTGTGATTATAAAGAGGAAATCACAACAAGGGTGGTGATGCGAAGGTGTCTTCTGTACTTTCGTGTCTTGCTGTAATGCCTCCAGTAATTCCTCTTTTCATTTCATGACTAGTGTGAAAAAAAACAAAACATCTTTGGTAAATGCATGGAACAACACCCAGAAGCAAAGTGTCTGCTGAAAAATTCAAGATAAAAATACTCTGCCGTCTGAGACTAGAACAAATATCAAACATCAGCAGTTCATCATCAGTTATTTAAATGTATCACACAAATGAAAAGACTCATTTTTGGTAATATCTTTAGTTTTTGCCATAAATGTATTTAACAGAACAGCTGCTGCCCCGTGTCACTGCTCTGTGATGTGAAACAGTACGTTCTAGTGGAGAAAAACAAGAATTACACTATCACTCAATGCAATTGTCCTATAATTAAAAAGAGAATTAGATGTGCCAGCTGTCCACTGGTTTTCATAATCTCAGCTCATCACTTTTAATCTCCAGTGCACAGCTAACATGTGTAGCCCGCTGGTTTATGAATTTGACACTCCATAGTTCTGGGTGCAGAGCTGCAGCCATTTTGCCTGGGGCAGTTTTTGTGTTTGTTTACCCTGGAAAAAGTTTCATTCTTCAAAATTCTTCTTGCTGGTGCAGATTAGGGCAGGTAGTTTCTGTGACGGTAATACAGTAAGTATAAAATAATTTTCAATTTTCAGAATTACCCTTATCTGGTTCAGTGTGGAATAACAATTTACCTCCTGTTATTGGTTTGGAAATTGAGGCAGATCCCTGAACTCAGCAAATCCAGCAAGTTTAAGGAAAACTCTTAAAGATGCTGACTTGTGCGTTTTGCAGCACGCCGCTGGTTTACATGCACAGTACAAAAGCCAGAGGGCCGCTGCAGGGCAAGTGATCAAACCATGTTTTATGTTAACACTGAGATTCTTCCATTGAAACACTCTCTTAACCTCGCAGGTCCAGAACCACATCTTGTAGTTGGCTCTTTTGGTGTTCATCATGTTGGACACACAGCACATTTTGTCAGATTACTGCGAGGACAAATACATTTAAATGTATATAGTATTTACATGTTATCTCTGAGTAAGACGACAAACTATAAATATTCGCAGTAATCTGACAGAAATCTGACATGAATGCAGTCTGAAATCTTTGACAGATGTGACACCAACTCAAAGTGATGGCAATAACAAGGACAATAATAATAACAACAAAAAGACACCCCCCCCTCCCGCCCCCTTGAGATTTTTAACAGCATCTAACAAACAGTAGTAGCCCAAATAAATTTGGTCTCAACATTAAATCAGCGACGGAGCTTTAATGAGCAGCGTGCTCTTTTCTTTCTCCTGCGCTGATGATGTGACTAACAATTCCATTTCACTGCAGACAGTCGCTTTGGAGAGAAAAACACCACTGATTGTGTGATAACATTGTACAGTGTGTGTGAGCCAGGGAAAGTGTAAGACTGCAGTCTGGATCTAAGAAAGCTAAATGGAACTCTGCCATTGTTAACCTGATAAGTTACACAACAGTAACCTGCCACAAAATCTACCATTAAAAAGACAGATACTGCATCTAAATAGCTACTTAAGCTGTTTTTTTCCTCTTCATTTAACACACACACAAAAAGCGGTGGGTGTAGTAAATGATGTTTATACTTGGTACCTCGAAAAGTTCAAGTATTTAAACAACAGCGGTTGAAATGAATTTTTGGAGAGGTCAGAATGATGGAAACTGTATATCCCATAATTCCTCTTTCTGTCCACTTATATTTTTTTTAATTGTCAAATTTTGGTCCTTTACGATAAAAAATAAAGCAAAATTAATATTAATAAAGTTCCATGCAGCTAATTGAGGATGACTCAGTGACTGAATTACTGGCCTGTTGAATTGACTGAAGCTTTTCTTGCACTTTAAATTTGCACTTATCTGTGAAACTGGAGTACATAATGTGGATGTCTATTCATTGACTCAGTTATTAACCAAAATTAATTTAAACCAAAGAAATTAGCTCATTGTAACATTTATTACTGTTTGATTAAAAGTGATGAATCAGAGTTAAAGAATTACAAAGTCTGTATTTAAATGCACTGTCAGTTCATCCATGGTCACATTACGGCAGTGGTTCACAAACTTTTCTGGTCGTTCCTCACTTTGAACAAGTTCAGACGACCCCATTTGAATTCCAGGAGACCCCACATGGTGTTGCGACCCCACGGTTGAAAAACGCTGCTGCACATGCTACTGTGCATCAGACTTCCTGGCAGGAAGAAGCATTTTTGTCAAACAGTTTAACTCTCTGTGATGAAGTCATGAACGATAACTTGTTCTTCTCTTGAAAGACTTAGAGTAAAGCAGTTGCACATGAAAATGTTGATAAAACTGACGATTAACAGGCAGGAAGGAGACAGAGAATCCAAGACGGCTGACTTGGCTGAAATGCTGACGACACAATCACGAGTTTTACACACTGATTTGAATGGCACATCTTTTATTTGACGAAGCTTTATGGAGTGTTGTTAACACAGGTGAGTACTCTTCGTGTCCTTTTGTTTAAAGGCTGGTAAATCTCTGTGGAGTTTGTCTGCTGCCTGTAACGACAACGCTGTACTCCGCCACTATCAGTTACTGTAGTATTCCCACCTTTCTTTTCTAGAAGAGAACTCAGATGAAAGTGATGAAGGTGAATCTGTAGACACACGACTGAGGGTCAGCCCGTGGTCTGTGGATGTGTGTGTATCACAGGGGAACTCTGAAGCTGTGTCCCTGAGGAGTTTATGCTTTCAACACACAAGTGTGAAAAGTTCATATCTGTGTCCCGGGTGGTGCACCTTCCTGCCTCACATCTACCGTCCTTCCTCATGAAAGAGCTGACAGCCAATCATATGCTTGTATTCACGCAGGTGAATATACTCAGCAGCTTTTTATACATTACAATATGAAAAAAAAAATATTGGAAATATTGGAAATTCATAAATATTGATCTATGATGAAGGGATTTTTTTATTAAGAGGAAAAAAGAAAAAGCACATTAGCATATGACCTGAGTGTTGACTCTTATGAAAAGCATTTTGTACCATATTTTAGGGAGTAATCATCCAAATTTTCTTTCAGCGTTGAACCACTCCACTCACATCCTACTGATTCACACATGGCTTAAAAGCAGAATTCAGTTTATCAACATTTTTCAGGCATTTGCCAAATTAGGTTTGAGGTACTTTCCGTGTGCATGGTTGATTTGATGGTATTGGCGAAAGGGCGATTGGATATAATGGCGGAAATTTGGAATATTTTTGTTCTCCCTGAGTCAACTTCCTAATCACTCGAGGGAGTGGAAAAGAGGTTCTCCGTCTGGGGCTGGGGCTTTGAGGAAATTATGACTGAGAACCGCAATATTCTGTGCACAGTGTAGAGTGAATTGCCACAAATTAATTACAGTAATGAGATTATTTTATTATTATGGCCATATTACCGGTGGTCTGTGCAAATAAGAAATGCATTCACAGCCAGACTGAGCCACTAACAGCTCAGCAGTTGCAAAACGCAGAGTGCTGATGTCTGAGGCTAATGTGGATTAAAGCATTCACCATTGTCAGCAACAATCACCAGATTGGCCATTTTTCTTGCAGCGAGCCCCCTCAGACCCATCCACCATCACTAAGTTAATAATCACAGACGGATGTACTTCATATCGTATGAAACAGTTGAACTTGATTGTGCCGTCATTAGATCGCAAGCGTTTACAGAATAAATGTAAATGTGTTTTCATTTTTTGAAGAGCATGAATAAACAAAACGCTGCAGGGCTGCTCAGGGGATAAATGATCAAACCTCTATAACAAAAACATTAGGATAATTGCATTGCACTATTCTCAATAGTGTTCATAACTTCTTACCATTAGTTGTGTGCAGGCATGCATGTAGAGAAGGGAATATCACAGAGTTGTACCCATAGGTCTTTTAGGAGCCATGAGTGCAAAAGTGTTTGGATCCACCAGAGTGCTTAGGCTCAGAATTTCTGCTTACACTATGAAAACTAAAGTGCACTGGAAATACATTTGAGACAGAAAGTCTGAGTCAAAAATAGTGCTGAAAAGAGGAATCATGTAAAACTCGTTGCCAAAGATTTACAGCCCACTTTATTTGGGAATCTGTTTATTTTATTGCAAACTGAAAAAAAGGGCAATAGAATTTGATGTTGTTTTGTGGATCCCGTTCACGTCTCTGTTATCTTTGCATCCGATGTAAAACGTGAGTCGTTGTGAAAATTTATGTTGAAGGAACGAGCAGTTAGAGCAGACGCTGTAGCACCAGTGAGGCAAGTGTATTACCAGAGGCATTTCTACCAAGTCACTGAACTTTTAACTAAACGATAAACAAAAGACTCGTGGTGTTTCCACTAAAATCATCTCATACGTCATCTTATTTTAAACTGCCAGACAATTCTGTCATTTCAGGACATTTTAGCCCAGTGTAAACTAAAGATATTTCTGAATGGAGTTGGTAAGTTCTCAATGTGTGTGTTTGTATTGTCAGACATTTCTCTCACATTTGAAAAAACAAAAACAAAAACCTGCATTCATTTGTGCAGAATGGCTAATGAGCCAGAATCTGTTTAACTTTGTTAGCACAGCATTACTTTTAGGTAGTTTTGAATTTATATGTATTATTATTATTATTATTATATATTTAAAAACTTTATAACTTCAGCATTTTTCTTTCTTATGACCCTTTGTTTTAGATCTGTTTTTTTTTTTTGCTAACCTTGCTATACTATTATTTGAATGTTTTTGTTAAACAAAAAGTGATGCATGGACATCCAGTGTGGTTTCTCTTTTATCAAGTAACTGAACTTATCACTACAGCAGAGGTTTAAAATGTTTCCATTCCCATTTGAACTAGATTATTTTTTATTATTTACATCCCATGCTAAGTTTTAAAAAATAAAATCATTATAGGGTTCTTCCATTGTGCTCGTCCTTATTGCTGTTCTCTCATTAGCCTGAGATCCTTTTCAGTTTGGCCATGTACGGTGAAGATTGTGATGGCGCTAAAACAAAATCGTTATTTTCTCGTCCTGCCTGATAAATGAAGGTTTAAGTGCATTACTAGAGCATGGATTTGGGTTTAATTGCATTTTAAGGAAGTATACAAACTTACTTTGTGAAAAGTAAAGGAAAAGCAATTAAAGAAGACACAATTGTGTCAGTGGCGGGTGTAGCAGCACATTCTTTAATGTCACATCTGAGTGCAGCAGTCGACTAAAGTGTGTGTGTGTGTATGTGTGTGTATGTGTGTGTGAGAGAAAGCATCTCAAAAATCCTTCTTAACTTACATTCAGGATTAGACTGTTTTAATGGCGTGCTGATTTGTGCTGGTTTTGTGAATATAACACAGAATAATTTATTTAGATGTCAATAACTGTTGTCTGAGGAGTCGCCTGAAGTACAGCAACAGCGTGGGTACTGTTGTTTCAGGATTGTGATTTTTTCTCTTTACAGTCTATGATCCAGTCCCCCATCGAGACATAATGAAAAGAATGAGTTAAAGTCAGCTTTCTCAAAGTCGTAGTTCTGTTTTATTCTCAGAACATTTAAAATGGTAAAATAAATAAATAAATAGATACTTAGAATATATATATATACTATATATATATATGTATATATATATATATACCATATATATATAATTTGGCAGGCAAATGTGTAATATTTATTATTTTTGAATTTTAATTAAAAAAACAGACAATTATTATGAACAATTATTTGCATCTATCGTAAGTAAAAAGTGTTCATCTTCATTGACCACTGTTAGTTCACTTTCTCTGGGTCCACGTGACATCACCATCTGTGACACCATATTGTTTTACAACGCCAAAGTGAAGGTACAGCGAGCTGGTTCAGATGTTTAAAGTACATGTATTTTTTTAAACCGAGGACAACGTTTGCTAAGAGCGTCTGCTGTGAACACAAGTGTTCACTACAGGAGGGCTGTGAGGCCTGTTGTACACTGCTCGGCCAGCAGGATGCACTGCAGACCCACCACCCACCAGCTCTGTTGTCGACCAGCACACTGAGAAGCACCACTCGGTCGAGCCACAGATGAATATTTATGTATGTGGAAGGAAAATGAATACCATTTTTCACATAAATGAATATCTGCACGCAAATTAGAGGTTGAGATTATCTTGTTGCTTAATGCTTAATTGAAGCCTGCCTCTAATTAGCTTGGCTATTATCATTCAACTTGGGAACAATTCTGGATTTCTGAAACTTTTCAACATGGTGAGAATAGAACGTGCCTCCAGAAATGAATTTAAAGCTGCAGCGTTATGAAGAATTCTAATCTGTGCGCTCTTGTCAGAGTGTCACCCACCGTGACCTCTTTTTTAATTCTCATCCTGCTCTACATTAATTTAGCTAAGAGCGAAATCTCTGAAGTGATATGCCTTCATTCCTCCTTCTTACCATGTCAGCCCCATTACATGCTGTGTAAGTGCTGCTCGTCTTGCCTGTTCGGGAGAAGTGTGCTGTATCTGCAGCTCTTTGCCGGCTGAGACAAATGACACAGTATTTGCAATACAGAGTGGAGATGTGCGATGAGCACCGGCGCCTCCAATGGACTCCCTGCGGCTTTCATAAGAGTATAATTCTTCTGCTTGTGTTTGCACTGCAGGCTGGTGGCACTTCTGATTGTGGCCACACTGTGTGCCTGCCAGCGTGAATGAATTGCTCCAAAGTGATGTCTTGCACAAAGAGCCTACCTGGGAACAAAGAATGACAGATTTCGTTGCACGCCAAACGCGCCAAGAATTCTGACATGGCAGCTCAACCACTGGCACCGCAGCAAAGTGTTTTCTGGCACCTTTAACGTCATCGTGCGGAGTGAGTGCTGCCGCCGTTGATTGATAAATTCTGACCCCTGACTGGTCAAACGCGTTCTTCAAACATCCGTATTTAAAACGTCTGTCAACCAGCAGTTTTCATTACGTTCCTTCCTTCTCCTCCTCCTCCTCCTCTTTATTTTCCTCTCCCTCCGTTTGAATTTTCTTTTCAGCTCTTTCGTTCAGAGCTACCACTCGCTCCCATCTGATGTGAACGCCATCAAGCTCGCTCGTCCACTCCTTCACCCGTGGCTGCTGTTGCCCTCATGTTGCCTCATGACATTGAGGAAATCACTCACGTGTCCTGCACTTACTTGTCACTCAATTCACCACTTGCTTCCTCTCAATCTTTTTTCCAGCCCCTGCCCTCCTAACCCCGTCTTTAAATCTCTCCATTTTGCCTCCACCATATCTTTTTTCTTTTCTTTTTACAGGAGCGTTCTTCTATCAGTTGCCTTCTGTTCTCTTTACTCTGCTCTGTTTTTCTGTAATGTCACGGCCCACTGCTGGGTGTCACTGGGTTGATGGAGAAAAAAAATGGAGGACTAAGTCGAAGGAGGAGCTTGAATGGAGAGTCTGGTGTGGTGAACATGTTGGTTTAGGATTCGGGGAAGAGTGAGAGACAGGCGAAGAGACCAAGCGACAGACATTTTTTTCCTGTGGTTGTGTGTAAACGCTCATCCTGGTGTGAATGTACTCTATATTATACACCACACAATATGGCAGTGCAGCCTGGTGCCTGTGACTCCTAATGGTGTTCCATTGCAGGCTCCCAGAGGAGCCGTTTCTGTTTTTATGCACAGACTTGCATTCCTCACTACTACCATGTGTTGTCTGACGCTCATATGTACTTGTTAAAAAATGTCTGCTTGAACCTTTTTGTAAAAGTGAATCTCATGTTGATCCCTGCAGCCTGCATACAAAGCAGCGCCATAATGTTGTGGTGGAAGTGGAGCCTGTTGCCCTTTCTTGGAGAGAATGAAAGCGACCAAATGACACCTTCATTCCCTCACTCTGTGTATGCAGGTTCATTTTGTGCCACAGAAAGCACTGAGGCAAAGCTTAAGGATCTCTTAAAACTATGGAGGCAGCGCATGTGATCTAAAACCTAATCAGGGACACGTCTCAGGGAGACATCACACGCTGCAATTGCAACATTATGAGAGTCGATGAGACCTTACTGTTTAATGGAATGATTTTCACATGTCATCTCTTTTTATCGTTCAGGTCGGTCAATAGAATTGATTCAATCTACGGCGCGGCTCAAAACACAAACTGGAAAAAAAGAGTCAACACACATGCACGCAATTAGCAAACAAGGACTTTGGGATTGGCTGTTTGATGGGGTTTGTGTACATAGGACAGAACTGTGAATTTGAGTGCGAATTCTGTTTGAGAAAGACAGATGTGTGCTCAGCCACCAAGACCGTAAATTCAACAGGAAGTGCTTTTGGAAAGCCCCTCACAGCTATTCAAACAGATTAATGGCAACAAACAGGCAGCAACACAGCACAATAAAACACTGACAGTGGACGGTCGCCAGCTGACCGGTGGCAACATTTGATTTATGTTTTGCAGGATGTATTGCAGTGTATGGAAGGTTAGGAGGTTCACAAGAGAAAAGGACTCAAACTTTGTACGTGTGTTTCTGTGTGGAAGTTTAGGGTCGAGAGGTCTTCGGCGTGAGTAGGTGGTAAAACGCCCAAACTCCTGTGATACGTGATGATCTGAGAAGGAAGTGGGAAGTGGCTGATCCGGTCCATGTTATTAGTCGAGCTCTGTTAGACCATGTAATAGCTTCACAGCGCAACTGTTCCAAGAGTCGACTTTGCCCAGTATGACATCCTGATATGGAAGATATTCGTAGAAGTGCTACGGCAAAACTCCCGGGATGCCTGCGTACAGGTGTGTGTGTGTGTGTGTGTGTGTGTGTGTGTTTGAATGTGTGTGTGTGTGGCTAGCTCCTCAGAGTGTTTGCATAAGTGCTGATTCTGCTCTTCCAAACCCTTCAACTCTGCATTTTTTCACAGACTTTCCACTCTCTTACTGTGCCCTCATCTCATCTCCTCGTCGCCACACACAGCTTGCCTGCTCGCCCTTTGCCTCAATTCGTCACACATACCTTTTCATTACCCACTTCCAGTCCTGCCAAAAACAGAAAGGAAAAAAAAAATAAGCCTCCGCCCCCTCCTTCTCTTCTCCCCTTTCTTAGAGAGAGTTGGAGACAACAAAAGGTAGCAAGCATCAAGCAATATCCTATTCTGGAAAGACAGCCTGACATTTATGAGGCCACAATGAACCTCAGTGATGGCGAGAGATACAAGTGTGCACTGTTTGGGTGGAGTGGAGAATAAGAGTGGAGGTGGGTAAGATAAGAGAGGGGCACATTATCTGCAGGCCAAGTGAAGGGCAACAATTCCGGTTGAGAAAAGATGCTAGTTTAGAGATGATACAATTTCACCTGTCAGAGGAAGACAGACTCATACAGTGGCAAATACAGCTGCATACATGTGAGGAGGACACACGCAGCCAGGCTGTGGTGTAAGGACTGTAGTAAAGGTAATGCTCAACCTCACCTGTTGGTGGCACAAATTAGAGGAACACGCAGCGGGTGTCGTGGGTCGTGGGTAACCACAGCCTTTAAGACACATGTCAAACTCAAGGGTCAGGGGCCAAATGCGGCCCGGAAAGTAATGTTTTATGACCCGCTAGAGCTTAAAAAGCATTTCATTCATAAATAATATATTTTTTATTACACAGCAATGAATACGGCTCTCTGACCTGGACAGTCTCCCTGTATCAAACTGACTTTTTTTTCTCTCTGCTCACTCATCATTTTGCACACATGCTGCATTCTGTTTTCTTATAAATTTGACAGCTGCTGACGGAGAATTGCTTTTTATCCGTTAAACGCTGAGTTAAATTGTGTCGTTGCCATGGGGAAAAAACAAGGCAGATTCATTCAAAAAAAGTTGTTGTTAGACAGGTTTTGAAGCAGTACTGTGGGATACCAAGCAGTATTAGTTGTGTATCTGACGCAACAACAGGTTAAAAAGTAGAAATATTTATATAATTGTACTTCTTCTTCTTTAATATTCACAAGACAAATAATTATTTTGAGACAGAAATGACAACAGGAGTCACCACAGCAGGTAGTGTGTAAACTATTATTGGCAGCTTTAACACTAGATTCCCATCTTGTTGCATTGGCTTCATGATGTCCTGATACATACTGTATAATAATATACTGTAACACATCCTCAAGGTTTCTTAAACCACAACAACAGGTGCAGCTTTACCGTGACACATTTGAGACAGGAGCCGTATCCGACCGCTGCATAACACAAATCAACATCATGGACAATGATAAACCATCAACATCAGCGCTGGATACAGGAGGCTTTAGAGATTAGAAACCGATGAAGTGGGCCGAGGGGACATTTTTGCTCTCACATGCCTGACACACTGTCCTTGAGGAGCAACCAGGCAGTAAAGACAGCTGATAAGGACACGTAACAGTGACATCAGGTGACACAGGAGCTCAGAGTGGAAACATGTCAAGGAAAAACCCGTGGCTGTTTGTCTGGATATAAGAGTCCTGAAGGATTTGCGGACGGCCTTTCTGAGGCGACGCAGCCCATTAATTTAAACTAAGGATCAGCGCATTGTGACAGAGGTGTAAACTGCACACAGATGGATCAAAACCTTGGTGTCTGGTCGGAAACTAGCCAGTGATTTTCAGCAAGTGAAACTAATTGGAATTTCTGTGGACGCCTCTGCTTCCAGGCAACGTTCGATGGCTTCCTGAACCATGGGTTTGTGAACAAGGAGAGGTTGCCAGAAAGCAGAGGAGGTTTAAATGTTAGGCTATGAAGTGTCTACCTACGGAACTTAAAAATAAACACACCGCACTGTGCCCTTTAATGTGGTATATTTAAACCTCATCTGTCAGCTGCTTTTATATGTTTGTACATATATACACACTTTTAATATATTTATATGTAAGTGTGTGTGTGTGTGCATTCGTGTGTATGTGTGTGTGTGCGCGTTCACACAGTCAGACACACTCGTACAACATATTGAGATGTTTAACAAACCACCATTGTTTAAAGACAGAAAAAACAGCAAATGAATCAATACACAGCCTCCATGCCAGGGCACTTAGTGTGGCATCTGTTTTCCATCCCTTTGCTCGGCACAAAGCACTGGCCAGGTTCCTGGGCTCTGTGGCCAATCTCTCTCAGTCAGGGTTGAGGTACTGTATACAATCTGCGTTGGCCTCTGTCTTATTCATGCTCACAGCACTGTGGCTGAGCTTCGCCTTTGTCTGCACATAAATTATACAGCGTATATCTTTTATAACGGCTGCAAGACAAAAACAAAACAAAGAAAAAAGCAACAGTTGAGCAATACATCAGAGATGTAATGCACTTATGCACATTATGGCATCATTTTTCTTGTTCTCTTTTGCCAACTGTTGTTCTGATCCACATTCCTGATTTCCTCCATTTTTGTGCTTGCCTGCCCCCACCGCCTCGTCATTGGATCGTAGTTCCACTGGGATCTCATTAAGCCGCAAACTTAAAATAAATAAAACAAACAGCACAGACAAACGAGGGATCTATAAGTTGCAAAAACAAGCTGTTTTACTTTTCTCCCCCCCTCCCGCTCTGACACCTCTCCTCCCCTCTATTCCCTTTCCTCAATTTTCTGTTTGTCTGTCAATTCAATTAATTTCAAACAGGCTTGTTGGCATAGCCGTGGCATTTTAACTAGTGCCAACCCTTTTACAAAATAAATGGACAAAACATGCTGTATTATATCTGCCACTCAGTGTCTCCCTCGCTTTCCAGCCTGAGCATATCCCCACACGCTCCTTGCCAGTGTGCAAGGAGCGGCCAGCAGAAAAACGCAAAAAAAATCTGCAAATCTCCTCTCTCAGCCCATCATCTGTGTATAATTCCCTCTCTTTTTTCCACTTGCACAAAGCCTAATGCTAAGATATTTGTCTTGTCCATTAGAGAAGAAAAGATGCCAATGTGATTGGACTAGAGGTGATGGTCTGCATTTCTGCTTCCACTAGACTTCCCCTCACATATCTGGATAATTTACCATCTTCTCTGGTCCTCACTCCCAGCAGCATATCAACTGTTGCTGGACATTTTTTGAGAGTTGAAACTGATCTAGTAGCTCAATCCAACACTTGTAGCGGTTTGAAGAAGGAGGCTTAGCAGACTTTGAGAAGAATGGTCTGGAAATGGTCTTGGCCAGGGTTTACAGAGAAAGTAGATGAGCATCCTGAGAATTTTATACTTTCAATTAATGATCTTCGCAGGATGAGAACCACCAAAGTGAAGGTACCGCTGCCCAGGTATCCGAGGACTTCGACCAGGATTAGGAAGGTGCTGATGTCGATTGAGGAAAGAAGAGTGGTGAAAGGGAGAAAAAATCAGAGAGGTGGGGAGAGCAAAAAAGGGAAAAATAGACGGATAAAAGAAATCTTGATTTTGTCTGAGAGTGTATTGATTTTTTCCTCTGGGTTGGCCATGTGCACACTGCCTGTTATTAGTTCAAAAACAAAAAAAGGCAGAATGTGGAGGGAGATAGTGTGGGTGTGTGTGCGTGTGTACTCGCTGTGCGGCTGTAGTGGTCATATGTTTATTTTCACTTCTGCGTTGAAGTTTGTGTTTCCACGGCGTTACAATCATGTGTGTATGAAGCTGGTTTGTGTACAGGGATCTGCTGTGGAATGGGCGTGTGAGTTGGCAGGTTGTGGATCCACTGGTTGGCTGGAGATCGTGGGTTTAGGTGGAGATTAGAGCAGTGATTACACAATATCTTCGCTCTAATGATCCCAACTGTTTGTTCATCTTATCAGCCACTCTGCAGTGGATTTCCGATCGGGGCTGATACCGGATGACACACACACACATACACACACACACACACACACACACACACCCACCCTCTGGTCCGTGTTCTGCAACCAGGACTGTGACCCAGGCAGACAGGGCAAACAAACCCTCGGGGAATAAGAAAGAGACGGACAAGTAGTGAGAGAAAATCATAGAGGGAGAGGGTGACTTGGAGGTCTGACCCATTGAGTACACAGAGGCATTAGCCAGAGTGCTCATTGTTCACTGAGACAATACATCGACACCCCCCCCCCACCCCCCCGGAGAGCCCTAAGTCTGCAGTGCAATGGAACCGTACAGCCACAGAATATTAGAAAGGGGGCAGTGGGTGGAAGCAGCGATAAGGCGTCCAAAGTACTGTGCTACACTCTGTGGTGTGAGTGTACATTTTCTTGCCGTTGGGGAGAAGTATTAGGTTATTAGTGCAGTGTGTTTGTGCATGCATGTGAGTAAAGGTGTGTGTTTTTTACGTGCTGTACGCATTTCTGTGTCGAAGATCGTTTCAGTCAGTGTCATGGGCTATGAAATAAATAACAACATCAAATGTTTTTGTTTTTTAATATAACAACGAAGGTGATTGGTGGGTAGGTGTGTCTGCACGTGACAGTCTCCAGTGTGTGTCTATATACACGCCGGTGTGTGTGTGTGTGCGTGTGTGTGTGTACAGTTCTCTCTGTGCCTGCATGCCACCCTGATCTCCCCATTACAAGGTCGATTAAGCCACTAATCCCCAAAATACATGCGTCCAACAGTACGATACAGGAAAAAAACTCTTTACCCTTAGAAAAAAATGGCTGAATCTGTCCTTCCCTGTTGCTCGGAGCTTAAGTCATACACCAACGCAACGTCCACAGACCGTGAGCAAGGAAATGTGTTTTGCCTCCATAACCACATAGGCAAGGGATTAGTCTGCACCCTAAACCCCAGAACAGCATCTACTTTTACACTTCCTGGCCTCTGGAGGGAAAAGTTAATACACAGCCAGAGCAGTGCAGCAGGACAGAGTTGTACACGTTAGTTATCATTCACATGAACAATTGTTTCCATGTCTGATAAACACAGCTGCAAAAGATGAAGCGTACTATACAGTAGGATTTCCACAAAAACATAAACCATAAAATGATTAAACATCCTCTCTTTAGTCAAGTGGTCTTGTATTCATCTGCATGGACAGAATTCCTAGTTAGAAATGTGAATCAGTGGAATGTAGAACCCCTAGGTGGCAGTAATGCAACTTAAAAGATGAAGTGCTGCTGCCTAAACACAAAGAAAAATAATAGAGTTGGGACTCTGGTGGGATTAGTAAAAACAACCGGCGACAGGAGACTGGCTTTCTGCAGGTTTTAACTTTAGCATTAGATAATAGAACAAACATAGAAAAGTTCCCCGCTCTTTTGTTGAAAAGACTAAAATACGTAATGCTTTTCACATCTTTTCCTCATGAGTGCATTCTGAAACCCAGTAATTACTGTGGCTATTTACTTATGCATCCCTGTTGTCTTGCCCTGCACTCCGGATGGCATATGCAGAGGAATCTGCATAGGCATTAATTAGAGTACTGACGCTCTGACAGGGAGATGGTCCGAGGGCAGAGTACCAGAGGCCCCCGAAGTCGCCCTCATTCCACCCTTCGCTGCTTAAATTGGCCTAATTCACCTGCTTTAGAGCTGAGCTCTGGTGTGGTCTAACACTCATCATGATTAATTTTCTCCCGTCCTCCTCTGACAGTAAAGTAAGCTTTATGCGCCGCAGCCTGGAGGCTACAGATTGCCTTATTTTGTTATGCAGTTTATGGCATGCTTTTATTTTTTTAAAACATTGGATTGAAAACAGTTTACTGCAGAGATGCAGGCCAGTCTTTATCATGTTAATCAGTTAGTTTAGATCAGCTCTAGTACTCAGGCCCATTGGTCTGATGTTTAAGGGAAACCTGTGGAAGCAAATTATGACACACTTCTCTGATTAATGTAAATAAGCAGTTATTCGTAAAAACACATTGTATTAAATGCACAAGTATTTTACGTTCCAATCTGTTAGGATCTGGACAATAAAGCAGAAGGAAGTAATTATCGTATAAATATGTACATGTATAATATGAGTACATTTCACTTAAAGGATCTTTGGTGTGTTTTCAAATTTTAATTAAGAAAATTGAAAGATGATTTAAGCTCTAAAATGCAACATATACTGTGTAAACAAGTGAATACCACAATGATGTTAATATTTGTTTTCAGAAAATTCTAATGCAACAGTTATGTTTCCATTTAATATCCATTTGTCACCGAGCCTGAACAGGAACACCTTGTAGTGACGGTTGGATTTTCTTGTTGTGTCTGCTCCAACATTCTGCTCTTAATGCAGTCGGTGGTCTTTCATCTGGCTGGCGGGATATGGATCTGTTCTGTTCTCCAAGGATCCACTTAACATGGCTGACTTTTAGCTTTTGCAGGTTGCGTGCTTTTTATAGAGATCTCTTGGAGTCTGTTCCTCTCTGACGTTTATCGTGCCACCAGGAGCTGCCCTGGAGACTCTTAGTCGCGACCTCAGCCTGCATCGATCAACACGTGCACAAATGAATCTAGTGGGTTTTAAAATAATATTTTGTCAATCATAAGGAATTTTACAATAATCGTGACATTTTGCCAGGTTTTCTGACAAATTAGAGTGAAACATAAGGATGGTAAATTACACTAATTAGCACCTGGGCTACTGAGGAAACTAGCAAGTAGCAATAGCAGCACAGACAGTTCATTTGTCCTGCTAACTTATGGCCTATGAGTGTGTGTGATTAACCATGTTAAGGGTACAGGTGATGTATTGCAACAGAACAGGCCGGTCATTAATAATGCACAGGCATCACCTTGTCTGAAAAGCTTATGAACTGGCAAGTGAGAAAATCCGCCAGAGGATTTGAAACATTAAAATGAAATTACTGGTAGATTACCCAACTCATCTAACAAATACACAACATTATCTTCCTTTTTTTTTCACTATTCCCTTATTTATTTAGCAAATGAAAATGTGATGTGTTTTTGCTCTGTTTTTAGTGGAAGGACACCAGGCACAAAGGGTAATTCTTACTGTGTGTAACTGAGCTTATCAACTTGTTTCTCATTGACTATGTTGTAATGAGAAAGTAATTGTGTTGCACAGAGCTATAACACAAGGGCATAGGTTCTCTTAATTATAATCTGCCTGTCATCTGCGACAAGCACAGAAAATATTCTCCTGGATTTGTGTCTTCACTTTAAAATCCCCTCCCTCTTAAAAAAGATTCTAGCACACAAAATAGGAAGTTGTCCTCCAATGAAATCTTTGCTTAACTCCGACAGGTGATTTCTATCCATTCAGAGAACATTTTCATTTTTTTTTTACCACATTTTCTTCTCAGAGCTCTCTCAGGAAATCAGTTGAATCTAGGTGTCGCCCAAGGTGTGAGATTGTTATGTTGTGTTGTGTTTGCTGAAATAATTAATTTTTTTGGAGCAATTATACAGTGCTCTTTGACAGAATAGTGCTGTAGCTGCAGGTGACCACTCAATAAATGAACCAGAGACCTGTGAGAGACTGCAATCAAACTGTGACCTGTTCATCTCATCCAGGTCTTAATCACAGGTGTTCCCAAAGATGCACAGATGCCTGGAAATATTTAGGCCAGTGTGACTGACTGCAGGCTGGCAGTCCCTAGACTTCATCCGCCCTGGCTCTCCCATCCTCCCTCCATCCACATCTGATGGAAGTGGAAGCATGGAATTAAAGCCATGAGCTGGACTGCAGTACACCTGAGGGGGGCAAAGTGGTTCTACAGAAGGAGAGGGGAAGGCAGCTCATGAATAGCATTTTAACCGGTGGACTAAGTCTGCAGGTTAAAATGGACACTTTCCTCTGGCCAGGGTCAAACTGAGAATTGGAGAACGATTCAATGAAACACTTAATGAAAACCGCTGGTATCTACAGGCAACCTAATTAAGTCAAGGCCGCTGTTTAATTAGATTTCAAAGCCTTTTCATTTGCTTGCTATATTTTCATTTTCTTCAGCTGCATGGGGGTAGATTTGAAATGCTGTTCCATCCTGTGTCATTTCTCCTGTTTGATTAGTAGTCAGTTCTGGTCTTTGCTGCTTTTAATCATTGGACTCATTATGAATGTTTAGCCTTGGCCCACCTACACATAGAAAACCTCAATGGTCCAGTCAAGTCATTGTGGAATTTCCATTTAACTATTTAATAACCTCATTATGGATTTGAAATGCAAAGATAAAGTATATTACCGTCAGAGCTGCGGTGGCCAGTTTGGAAGTTGATGAGGTTTGGTTTGAAGTTTTTATTCACTGTTGCTATATGTAGGTCATGCATGTTGAACGACTGAGTCCAGTTAGCTTCATTGTACTGTAGGGTCCCAACTGTTTCTAACATTTTAGAATTTTCTAGACTGATTTTTTTTCTTATTCCAGGTAAATTTCAGATAAAAATAAATTGGCAATGTTTTGTAATTTTTTGTCAACTTTCTACTAGCATTCAGTCCTAGCATTTAGTACATGATGTACTAAATGCTAGGACTGAATGCTAGTAGAAAGTGATTCATAAGTGATATTTAGGTCATCTTTAAGGATATTTTCAGCTACTTATGGCTAGTTCATTTTAGACTTATTGCTGTTTTTGAGCTTACTCTTAGCTATATCTCGATCCACATTTAGTTATCCTTGTTGCATTTTTTTTTCAGTTATAGTTTTTCGTATTTTTCAGCCAATTTTTAGCAGTTCTTTTTGACTAACCTTACATTTTCTGGGAGATCCTTCTGCTTATTTCTGTGGCTAACATCAAGTCAATTTTTATAGATCTGGCAATGTTTTCACTACCTCTGAGATAACTTTCAGTTTACTGACTCTATTTGACCTAGATGTACTAGAAAGGGAAAAATATTTTGTAGAGTCAAGTCAGTTTTATTTGTACAAACACATTTCTCTCATTGGAGCTCACCGTTTTAAATAAGGAATGAGATTAAATTTAAAATACAGGTCTTTACAGTTAATGTCTATACTGGATTTAAATGAACAATACTTTGAGTGTAATACTTTGCAGCTTTGGTTTAATAACATTTCCCATGCACAGACACAGACACCTGACAGAGTGTGAAGGGGAGATGATTGAAAGGTAACGCAGGGAAGGATGAATAGTGCGCGGCGCGCTAAGCCAGTCCCTCGGGAGCACATTAAGTGAACAGTTCTTTAGTGTGTAGGTGTGTAATGTCCTTTTGTAAAACCTGCCCTGCTTCTATAGCAACACGTCTCCGTGGCTCGATGCAGCGGTGTGTAAACCCAGCCCTGCATGCTTTCTGATAGCCGCCGTCCTCGAGTGTTCCCACGCTCCTTCACTTTATAGAAATAATAACACTCTGGACCATTGTGCTTGAGCTGCTATTGTCATTTCAATCTAACAAACAAAAAAATGCACACCGGAGCTGATTTGCAAGACACGGTTTTCGCTTCAATCCAGTCACTGGTGCCTTTACAGGTGTGACATTTTAATGGGAATTATTTTCTAAAAAAAAGAAAAGAAAGAAAAACACTGTATTAGCTCTTTATTATGATAAATCTTCTCCTAGGCAGCAGTGGGCTGATTTTAAGGTCAGTTAAGTACTTAATGACCTCCATCGACCTCTATTGGCAACCATCAGGAATTGCAGCAACAATAATCCAACTCATCTACTCCCGCTCAGGTGACACCCTCTACATGCCTTTTTGCCCCTGCTCCCCTGATCCCTGGTGGTCTGTAACTGAAACAAACAATGATGTTGTGTACTCACAAGTAAGATGAATACGGAGGCTAATTAAAGCAGAAATCAAACAGAATAGTCTGTAAAAAGGTAATTCATCACCACACAAAGTACGAAACACTGCAATAATAGTACTGCTGTGTCATTAGATTTTTTATTTTATTTATTTATTTTTTTGCTGGGGCAGAATGCTTTACAGCCTTTGTAGCTACAGTGGTAAAACAAATGGCAACACTGTTGCTTCCTGTTCCTGCTTCAGGAGAGCGTGTGAACAGAGTAGGGGTTAGAAAGTGAAGTTTAAAAGCCAGACAACATGACACCAAAGGGAAAAGATCGTCGAGTCGTTTGTATTGATCATAAACACCAGAAGGGCTTTTGTTGTTATATCCAGCATCTGAGTCTATACACTCTCTGCTTTGTTGTGGCTGCTTTAGCATCAGCACAATAAGTGCTATAAAAATGCCATAACAAGTAAACTCTGTAATACTACAGTATAATTTTTTTTAACCAAGCGATGACAACCAACCACAGTGTGTAATGTAACTTTTTTTTTTCAGAACATCAAAGGTGTTATAGCAAATTAGAGGTCAGTTATGCTGTAGAAAACACACATCTACATCTACTTAGTACACTGTGCAGTACAGTAGCTGTGCGCTCTAAGAGAGGAATTAAAACTTATGTTTCCATAATTTATTAGTAATGCTTGACTGTCCTGGTGGGTCATACATAATATATGTCTGAGTTAGAGGCCAAATAAAAGCTGTTTAAAGGCCATGATTAACCTGCAGGTTGGATTGCACCTGACCTCTGTGGTGGTGGTGGGTTAGGGTTCCTTCCTAAACACAGCTTATTATGAGGCTTGTATATTTTATCTAATGTGAACCTGGTTCTGCAGGGTCAGTATTTCACCTTGTATGTGGAACAGAACATTTTCTAAAGAAATTCTTTTGCTCTGGAGGTGTAAAGGGTACTTTTACGTACATTTCCCCTCATTAGTGGGACCACTCACCTCTGCAGCTTACAGCTACTGTAACACAGCACAACACAAAGCTTTGTGAGGCCATGTTGTTGCTACTGTAATTATTTGAATTTTTCTGGGCCCAATGCAAATAAGATGGAGGTTTAATTGTATGTGTGCATGAACGTGAGGGTCAAGGTGGGAAAACACTCTGATTCTTCATCTGATGCTTTAAAACAACATAAAAATATATAAATTACAACTGGAAAAATAAATAAATTCCTGAGTTGGAATTTCAGACCTCAGCCTGTTTTTAATTTTCATTGAGCAATAGTTTCAAGGTAATGAAAACTGTTTCACTGTTTTTGGAATTGATTTGAGATTGAAGCAGTTGTCAATGGTTTTTCTTTGTAAAGTCCAACAGTTTTAAGTTTGCAATTAACAGCTTTTTTTTTTTTTTAACAGTGTATTGTTATCCCTTAAACCTGAGCTCCGACGTGACCAAAATAAGAGTGAAGAGGAATTTTTTTCCGGAATAGTCAGTGTGAAATCACTCAAATACTTGACAGCCTAAACCTTTTTTGAGCCATGGTACATATACAGTATATCATCAAGAAAAATCCCACAGTGCACCACCAAACAAAAATCTCACAAAAGTATATGTAATGAAATATAATAATTTTCTAGTTTGAATTATCTTATAATTGACTAAAATCTCAGTAGGTTTAGATAAAGACAACGCTGATATACTCGCAGGAATTGAAGAAAGACACTCAAAAGTATCTTCTTCAACAGCTCTGATAATATATATTTATTTAGTTTTCATTGCCATCTGCTGCCACCTAGCAGAGTATTTAATCTTTCTGTCTTTCATTCTTTGACGAGCAAATAAAAATTATATGCAATATATAAATAATAGATTTCAGCCCAATTAAGTGACATTGGATAATTTTCCACGACACACCTAACGATCTCTCATGGCATGTGCCACGACCTGATGTATGTTTTCTTTTCTTTTTTTTCTAATTACTTATAGTTTTTTAAAAATTTGGATAAATCCTTCCATAGGTCCCACAATTAATTCACACACTGACTTGAAATAAACATGTTTGTTTATGCAGTGAACAGCTGTGAAGAGACTCAGAAGGACCAAGTACCGTTCAGGAACACTACATATGATTTTCTTTCCAAAGTTAACAGTTCTTCTGCAAAGTTTTCTCAGTCAGTTTGAGGAAAACGCTGCTCAACAACAGTCCAGGTTTACTCTCAGTCTGTGCTGCTGGGAAAATAAAACAATCTGCGGCATCTGTTTCCAGCTTTCCTGCCAGAGCTGTATCCCTCGTGTCCATATGGTTACTGCCACCAGGAATCAGACCCTTCATCACTTGCTTTTTCTAATTGAAAGAAATATATTTTTATTTCACTGACTGAAAATGTAAATATAAACATATGACTTTAGAAAGAGATGGCAAAACTACTGAGTGACGCATGTGTGAGAAAAATGGTGAAGAAACTTGTGTGGCTGCAGGTGTTGAGGAAGAGTCTGTTTACCAATCTAATAGATGGCTGTCTTTTTGGGATCATTTCACAGGAAAGAAGACAATGCAAACATACAGAAACATATATAATGTGAATCCTCATCTGCTTCAGAACACCTGGAATATCACGAAAACTCAGGAGTGGCTCAGCTTATTAGTACCTTTAATTACTGGGCGAACAATTAATTTGTCACTTCTAGAAAAAAGGAAAATATAAACCCTTGTTCTCTTTTCTAACTTTAGTTTTTCCAGGCCTAATTAACTGAATTGCTTTATTCAAAATATTTGCCTGTGAAAACAGTTCAAATCTCCAAACTGTTCAAATCTATTTTCCTAAAATATAAAGTAGGAAAATAATAAAAATCCCTCATGGTAATTGTAATAAATAATTTAACTGAATTTGAATAATTTTGATAATGTCTCTTTGTACACATTTGACTAAATTATTGTATATCTAGGGTGAGACATGGAGGTCAAGCTAATTTCCCTAATATTCAGGGTGATATGTTTTTTTTCTTTTTGTTATTTCTCTTCTTCTGTGACTTTTTGACAGCGCAGGGCAGACATCCTCATTTTCTTTGCTGATTTGAAGACTTCTATCTTATTACCTTTGTTGAGCCAGAAGAGAGCGAGAGAGAGAGAGAGAGAGAGAGAGAGAGAGAGAGAGAGAGAGAGAGAAGTGTAAAATAAATTCAGCGTTAAGAATATGAACAGACTCCTTCTTCCTTTCCAACAAGTGACAAATGAAAAACACTTCATATACGTATACTGTATATTAGAGTATCCCGTGTGCAGGTCTGTTGTTGGTAATACCATTATTAATAGCTCACTGTGGATTTAAGTGCATGACGTGTCCTTGTCAATTAAGTGCACAACAATGGAGTCAAGCTCACCTCTTCCATCTCTTGCAAGTGTAACTTTTTTTTCCAACAGTAATCAATTCTCAGTTGTAGACTTCAGTAAGCTCATTAGACTCTCACTTGGCACCGTCTCCATTACGGCAGCATAATTACCATAGTTCTGCCTTCTTCCCCTCTGTAAGAGAAACACCTTCATTCCCAGCCTGACAGTGATTATTGTTATGATCCATCACCTGGGAGCTGAAAGTCGAATACGATCTTTACATTGCGCTAAAGTGTGCCCACACGTTATCTGCTGGTGTTGCTGGATTAGTCACACGTAAGTGCCGCGCTGCAGGTTGTAGAATCTGCATTTTTCTTTGTTTGTAAGTGGCTCTGTTTAAACCTGGAGCCGGTGTTTTCATTCACCGTGAAGAATGGCTCCTCGTTCATGTCGGCTGCACGTGCCTGACGCGCTTGTCTCAAGTTCATCAGCGTCTCGGTCATGCATTAAGTACAAAAGTTATTCATCTGATTTACATGTGTTCCGCTGCTGTTGCATATGCAATTTAGAATGCGTGTTTATTTCTACCTCCATAGGGTGTTTGCTGTCGTGTGCAAACGTGCATGTGTGAACAAATGTACAGAGTGGGATTTGATTGTCGAAGGCTGCTGTGGGAGAAGCAGCTCAGGATTTTTTTCTGTCTTTCCTCACAGGCGGTGCAAAAAGGCGTGTAACGTGACATGAAGATAATTAAAAAAAAAGTAGATCCATATATATTAAAACGGCAAATCCCAGTGTAGCAGGACAGGCCCCGGGATCATTAGGATTCTGTCCATAATGTAAACTTAAACTGGGCCCTAGCTAGCCACCCTGAAGGCAGAACAAGTCTCTCAGAGAGCTGATATTTCATTACACCAGTCTGGAGGGAGTGAGTGAAGGGAGTGAGTGAACCCCCCCCTCCCCCCCTTTATCACCCTTGCTCCCCCCCCCCCCCCCTTTATCACCCTTGCTCCCCCCCCCCCCCCCTTTATCACCCTTGCTCCCCCCCCCCCCCCCTTTATCACCCTTGCTCCCCCCCCCCCCCCCTTTATCACCCTTGCTCCCCCCCCCCCCCCCTTTATCACCCTTGCTCCCCCCCCCCCCCCCTTTATCACCCTTGCTCCCCCCCCCCCCCCCCTTTATCACCCTTGCTCCCCCCCCCCCCCCCTTTATCACCCTTGCTCCCCCCCCCCCCCCCCCTTTATCACCCTTGCTCCCCCCCCCCCCCCCTTTATCACCCTTGCTCCCCCCCCCCCCCCCTTTATCACCCTTGCTCCCCCCCCCCCCCCCCCTTTATCACCCTTGCTCCCCCCCCCCCCCCCCCCCCTTTATCACCCTTGCTCCCCCCCCCCCCCCCCCTTTATCACCCTTGCTCCCCCCCCCCCCCCCCTTTATCACCCTTGCTCCCCCCCCCCCCCCCCCTTTATCACCCTTGCTCCCCCCCCCCCCCCCTTTATCACCCTTGCTCCCCCCCCCCCCCCCTTTATCACCCTTGCTCCCCCCCCCCCCCCCTTTATCACCCTTGCTCCCCCCCCCCCCCCCCCCCCCTTTATCACCCTTGCTCCCCCCCCCCCCCCCCCCCTTTATCACCCTTGCTCCCCCCCCCCCCCCCTTTATCACCCTTGCTCCCCCCCCCCCCCCCCCCCTTTATCACCCTTGCTCCCCCCCCCCCCCCCCCCCCCTTTATCACCCTTGCTCCCCCCCCCCCCCCCCCTTTATCACCCTTGCTCCCCCCCCCCCCCCCCTTTATCACCCTTGCTCCCCCCCCCCCCCCCTTTATCACCCTTGCTCCCCCCCCCCCCCCCCCTTTATCACCCTTGCTCCCCCCCCCCCCCCCTTTATCACCCTTGCTCCCCCCCCCCCCCCCTTTATCACCCTTGCTCCCCCCCCCCCCCCCCTTTATCACCCTTGCTCCCCCCCCCCCCCCCTTTATCACCCTTGCTCCCCCCCCCCCCCCCCTTTATCACCCTTGCTCCCCCCCCCCCCCCCCTTTATCACCCTTGCTCCCCCCCCCCCCCCCCCTTTATCACCCTTGCTCCCCCCCCCAGCTCCCTGGCTTGATTTGTACCAACCACATGGAGAGGGGGAGACTCCCTGTGGGATCGTAGCCCATACAGTGGAGCTCCATGTTGGACCCTGGACTGGAAAATGACATTTTCATTCCAACCCACACATGTAAGAGTGACTCAATAAGCACTTAGCGCTTGAGTCTTGTAGTCGCTCCCTCTCTGAACATGTAATGTAAAATATTGGTCTTAGAGCTCAGCAGAAAAATTCTGTAACATAACCTTTTCAGACTTGAACATTCGCACAGTACACGTTTTAAATCTAGGAGGTCACATGACACAAGTGTGAAAAAACATTGTGTATGGAGAGGATGTTCGGTAGGATATCATCACATATGTATTTATCTGTAATAACAAAGGCTGTGGTGAAATAAGAGCTCATATATACATATATATATGTATGTATATATATATAAATATATATATATATATGTGTGTATATATATATATATATATATATTCTATTTGTGTGTGTGTGAACTGTGGATTCTTTCCCCTCTTTGGCCAGGAGAGAGTACAGGAATTGCCCATGATAACAGCTGTAACAACACAGTATATGATCTAATAGCAGCCCAGTTGCTTGGAGGTGAATATATTTCTTGGGGGGATGATTAAATGAGAACATTGCAGAGGAGGTGATAGATGAAAAGAGAGATAGAAATGTGCTTGGAAGGAGTGGGAAGGCAGCTAAAAGTGAAGGAGAGTGAAAGACAAGAAAGAAGAGAGAAAATTAGCAGGTGGGAGTAGGAGGGCTGAAATAAAGTAAAAGAGAGTGGAGCGAGTAATAGACGTCATTGGGGCGGGGGGCAAAAGGAGGGAGAAGGAGGGGCTACAATATTGTTTGTTTCATTAGAGCGAGCGAGGGATCCAGGGTTTCTCTGCACAGAAAGGTGTGAAAGCCTTCTATTAAAAAGCTCTGGCTAATAACAACTGCAGAACGGAGCCCAACGTATGGCTCCCTCCTCACCTCCTGTACAGAATGAAAACAGATCCACAGTGGGACTCCTGCTGCCTGTCTCTGAATGGACGGACCGCCAGTGGGAATGACTGTAGTTAAATACTTTAATCAAACAAAAGAGGGAAAATACCAAAACTTGACTGATACTCTGGTGCAACTTGTACTTGTACTCGTACATGAAAGCAGTAGTAAGCGGTAGGAAAAAGTATATATGTACAGTACATGGCCAATAGAAAAGTCAAGTCATATGTATCCATAAAAGGAGCACCTGTTTTTTGAAGGTCAGTTCTTCAGTTTCTTGCTTCGTTTCTTGCACACACACACATATATATATGTGTGTACTACGGTAAATGTTCTTTACTTTACTTTGTTGTAAATTATAGCTGAACTCAGTCCCAAGCTGAAGGTTCTTCATTAGTAGAATCCCAATCTGAAGCCTCTCGCAGACGCACCGTTCTCTTACTGTACGCGTCGTGTTTCTGTAGTGTAGTGTTACTTGTGCTTCCTCCTCACCCCTATCGTTATTAGCATGGCTATTTTTAGAAAACAAAGAAAGTGGCATGGATCCTTAAGGTCTTACTGGCATATGGTAAACTCAAATGACATTGGATTGAAAGTAACTGAGACTAATCTTTAAAAATCACACGCTGCAGCTTTAGTAAAGACTGAAGTCTCTGTCCCACCATCTGGGTAAGACCCATAAGATGCAGCTTTATCTGCTGCTGTCTCTAAGACGACAGCTTCACTGTTCCATTGGACTGAGTGTGAGAATAAACTGTGTCCAGGAAACAAACAGGTTTAAACTACAGAAGCACAGCGTAGCCACAAAGTAAACCTGAAGCCGACCAATGGTTTTAAAGACGCTGTTTAAATGCATGTCCATGGGAAACCACTGGTAGTTACAGTAATAGTTAATTCATGAAGTGAATGACTCTGTCTGCCTTTGTTCCACATTTTCTGTGTCATTTTGTAAAATTAAATATTTTGTTGAAAATAGACAGTAAATCATGCCAGTGGAGTCCTATTGGACGGTGAAGTTGGCAGTCACCACACTGGTCTCCTTTCATTCTACAGCGTCTACAAAATGTAATTCAGCATTTGGAAAGAAAAATGGATTCGACAATATTGTTTAAAATCATGGTTTTTTTTTTTTAAACTTTTATCTTATAGTACTGTATCTATAAAAGCCAACGAGGAAAGCTGCAGGTGTCTTCATCAGTCACAGAGACGGGTTGGTTCCGTCAGTGTGACGGCCTCGTCAGCGGCCCATATTAAACACATTAAACACTGGGCCGAGCTCCTCATTAATCAGCCCAGAAGGATGACAGCCGGCTCTGCTATCGGCTCCACATATCCATGCATCCGTGCTGTCTGGGCCCCAGGTAATATACCTTTTCCACAGATAACGGCGTGATAGATCGGCTGCAGGCTCTGATTGGGGCTCACTGGTGTAATACCAGCTTGTCTGGCTTTATCAAAAGGACCCACTGAGTAGTCATGACGGATCAGATTTTTAAGAGCCCAATGATTCGACTGGTTTTTGACCGGAGCAGAAGTTTGTGTCAGCTGATTTAGTGCCGGGCCCATACCATGAGACAGTTTTTTTAATGGGAACATCCCATCACAATTATCACGACTGCCTCCTCCCTCAAAGAATAATGGTGTCCTGTATGCATCCTGTCACATTAATTTTAATCCGTTTATTAACTCTTCAGGGGAACCCATGGGGAGTTACTGATTAATCTCCCCCGTTCCTGCAGTCCATTTGATGCTTTGTTATTAAATTATTTTTTTTAAGGATGATTAACAAAAATGCCAAAAATAGCTGTTTGTAGGAAAACTACAATATCTACTCTCGGACGCTGTCATTATCAGCCATTCCCGTGTGCAGTCTATTTTATTTCTGTGTTCAGGATTAAATTGATTTCTAATTACACTCTCTACTGGAGGTGACTTTTAATTATCCATGCTCAGTAATATGAGGTCTCATTCCCCTCTACAAACCACAAAAGCAGCTGATCAGCTAGCAAAGCTGGCACCTCATCCATAATCAACTGTTGTCTGTTTGGCTCCACCAGCACACCAGTCCTACTGAGGGCCGAGGGGAAGGAAAGGAAGAAAAGAAACGAGACGGTGAAGAAGGTGTATAAGGCTGATAGCAGGCTATGTGCAAATCACACCCATAATTGCTGTAGCCAGTACTTCATTTTGATTAATGTGGCCTAGTTTGGGGGAACAAATAATGGCAATGCACAGTTAAATCAGCAGGGATAGAGAGTTCTGTTTGGTGGTAGGTTGTTTGTTCTTCACCACCAGGTGTCTCTCTTCAGGTAGGCTGGTGTGTGTGTGGAGCTGACACGTGGGCTGCTGTAGGTCAAACTTATAGAACAAGGTGAAGGTGGAGCGACGACTTGGACAATTGTATCCTGTGCTGTTGATAATGTCAGGCTTCAGGTGTCACATTGTGTTTGCTCTGTCCATTTAATTCATTTGTTTTTTTTCAGTCGTTTTGGTTCCATTTCTCATATATTTTACCATTCTCTCCTTTCTAAGCCCTTTGTTAAGTCACACACATGTTCTTCTTCTTGTTTTGTCAAGATATTCTGCTGCCGGTCTTTTTTCCTCTTTTGTAGGAAGTCAGACATTTTTGTCTTTTCTTCCCTTCTTTAAACCCAAATCCTGCTGAGGTTATATATTGTTTTATGCATTAGGGTCAGAAGTGCAGTTGTGTGTTATCTCAACAACACTGTCAGACTTGACTGCACTAAATCCTATTAACAGTGTATAGAATATTAACTTGCTGGTACAGGAACTTCCACAATAAAAAAGAAAAGGTTTTGGAGCAGATATTTAAACAAGTTCATTTATATATATATATTTAAGCACTTGGCTATATCTGTCTCTCTGGTACATAGACAGGACCAGTATGTTAAATATAGTGTAATGTATGTCCTGAAACTCCAGCCACCAGCACAGAAAATAAAAAGAATAAGAAATGAGACAAAGAATGTTTTCAAACCAGGGTAAAGATGCATTGTTTTTTGGCAGCCAGTCCATGAACTGTAGCTGTAAGCACCATGAAAATACTGAGGTCCAGACCTCGGTGACTTGGCTGTGGGCGGTGTTTTAGCCATTCACCCTAATGTCTGGTCATTGCGCTGACTGACGTCCACAGAGTGCACGCTGTTAGTCGGAAACAAAGGAAGAGAAAGGAGGGGGTAAGGCATTACCCAGCTGCACCCATCTCCCACAATGATCTGTTTTAGACCAAAAATAAAAAAAAAAAAGGAAGCAATTTTCTTTTGGAGGTCAAAACAACAAGTACTGAAGCACCCTTTCAGATGTATGTGTGTGTGTGTGTGTGTCCAAAATCCACCTGTGTACTGCTGTGTGTGTTGATAAACAGCAGGTTAAAAGGAAATGCCTGTTTTTCCTAATGACAGTCAGAGGTGGCGCTGTGGTCAGAGGATGTGACCAGGCAGCAGGGGTCTGTCTTTGCTGCAGACCAGGCAGTGAACCCGTTTAATTACCTGCTTCCATCGCTGCCGTTATCCCGCCCACACAACGGAGAGCAACAGACATAGTCGGAGGGATTGAATGGGACCTTAAATGCCACAGGTGGGCAGAACAGAAATATTAGCTGCCGGCGTATTCTTAGCTATTTAAATGAATGAGTAATCTGATGACAATACATTGAAACTAATTAGCTGCTCTTAAATGTAAACGATTGAAAAAACTGTCATCTGTCAGTCATCAACTCAATCTTCAATTGGTCTAAAAGGGGTTTGACCTCTGACCTTCTGGTGTGAAGTCAACTGTCTCAAGTCACCGACCCATGAGTGTTTATCGTTAAAGCAATCTCACAGAACACCGACATATGAAGAAGAAATAAATGTTCCGCGGTGGAGTTTTGCTGTTGCTGTGACTTATGGTTCTTTATATTAGCACAGAGAGGAAGCTGTGCAGTCAGCTTCCCTCCAAGCTTGTAATCAGCAGGCATGTCAGTAAACACTGTTAATAGGGGTGGACACTCTCCCCCTTCTCACCCAAGACCCCTGCAGTTGCTAATTGGGATAAATGCAACTTCATGCTTCATTTATGCTCACCCTCTCTGTTCCACTCTCTCTCTCTCTCTCTCTCTTCTCTGTCCGTTTCCTTCCTCACGTCTTCTTTTACCTTATCTCTCACTCCTTCCTGTCCTCTGTTCTGCTGTCTTTGCTTGCTCTCCTTGGTGCTCGCTAATGGCTTCCCGGCTCATTGATGCCCCAGATGTTTTTTATAATCAAAACATGAGAAACGCCAGAGTGGACGCGATGCAGTCTCTTCCACCCCGACTGATTGAAATGAGCTGTTTGTTGTGTTGAACACACGCACACGACCAGACCTGCTCAGTGTAATGAGATACTGTCAACAGCTGTTTACAAATCACTTGTCTTTGTCTCTGCCCGGTCTGTGCTGCTTTGCTACAAAGAAGCACTGAACGCCAAACTTCCTGCATAGATGCATACTCCACGCACCTCGGAGTAAAGGAATAATTGCTTGATTTGATAATATTCATTTTGATTTATTATTTTGCCGCCGCCTTCCGCCCATGCTCTGCATTTATGTGATGGTGTAACGTATTCATGCTCTTGCTGCACCATCATTGCTTTTGTGATGTAATCTCTTTTTCCTCAGCTAGGACCCCACCTGTGGGAGAAATCGAGGGAGCTGTAAGTGCTGGTGTGATGTAAAATGCCTAATTTGGGGGGTGATTGATGGTTTAATATTGCAGCCTGCAACCTTGCTGCCCCCACCTACCCAATGAAGCTGCAGGCAGGCACGAATCCGTAGCGCTGTGTGTGTATAATGTCACTTTCTATTCTCACATTTAAAGCCGGATGGTGGAATTAAACCAATTGTGAGTTTGTTTTGTTGTGTATGTGTGTGTTTGAAGGTGTTTGTGTGAGCACTGTAGGCACACAGGAGCATTTCCACTATCGCGGCGCAGCTAAAATCCATTTAGATATATTGACTGTGGTCTAGAGTCAGTGGTCAGTTATTGCAGCCTTTTCTATTTTCTTCATTTTAACCAATCTTACCTCATCTATCCTGTCTCCTCTGCTTTTCATGAGAGACAGGGTGAGTTCAGAGTGTCTCTCATTACTGCTTCCTTAATGTCATAAATGCTTTGTTAACCCTTTGTCTTCCTCCCAAACCCTTTCTTCTTCCCTTCCTAATCTCACTGCTACGCAGACTACAATGTCTTATATTGGCACTGGGTCAGACAGTCCCATGCCATCAAATAACATTACACATACATCTAATAATGTAAATAAATAAATGCCTATGACGTGACCCTGTGGTTGTCAATCATTATGTTGGACAAACAAAATCAGTTTTCCACAAAAATAAAAACTCAGTATAGTAAATTTTAAATGCATTGTGTATGTTGCGCGTACGGCCACATGCAGTTGGAATTGCACACCAGATCTTCTTCGTTAAAGAGAAAAGTGCTGTTATGTTGATTTGCGGCTAGCAAGCAAGCTGTGAAATTAAAGTGACATGTAAAACCCAACAGAGTTTATTTAAATGTGTCATAAACATTTGCAGTGAACCTCACGTTTCATAGCTGCCTAAATGACCTGTGTTTTGTTTCTTTGATTTATTTTTTATGGATACATTTAAAAAACAAACTTGTTTCTTCCAACTTACTGACTCGCCTGGACCATCTAAAAACCACTGCAGTAAATGTTTCCTATGTTTGAATGAAAGGCTATTTCAACTCTGAAGGCTGTGTGAAAGAGCGGGCAGCCCTGGGTCAACCTCTCATTGTGTAAGGGCAAATGAAGGTTACAATTTTAATTTCAATCTTACCTGCTCTTGTCAGTGCCTGAAATCTTTTGTCAAAAAGTGAAAAAAAAATAAATAAATAAAATTTCAGGGCCTAGGAGATCTTGTCAGAGTTCAGAGATAAAGTTGTTGTTTCTGGGTTTTCTTTCATGTTGGGGTCTCGTCACCAAAATGAGATTGTCATGCAGAAAGGATTATTTAAAGCACGGTTTTCCATACCTGTGAATGATGAGTCATTGAAACAACAGCAGGTCGCAGACAAAAAAAAAAAAACCTCCCTTCCACAGAAAACAGCGTTCAGTCCCTCAGTGGATCAACGGGTGAGCTAGAAATCTGTACATCTGTACAGAGCATTTTCTGTGTCAGTTCTGTGCAAAGTTTGGTTATTTAAGCTGTCCTGACCCATATTTATCTACCTTTAAGACTAACATTCTGTCTTTCTTTTACTTATGTTCCAGGAACCATTTGCACGTGAGACCTGGGACCAAAGCTGGCTGAAAGGTAGGACAACTCTCTATCCCACCTGGACATGCTAGCTTGGTAGCCATTAGGCTAACCGTGGTTTTACATTTTTAGAAAGTGAGTAACGTTCAACTTCTAATAGGTATTACATTTACTAGTTAGGTCTAATGTTTGTTTCACTCTTGGTAGTTGTTCGGCAAATATGTGAAGAGCCTAGTGGGTCACAGTAGTAGGTTTCTCAATGGGCACGTGGGCCGTTCTGAGTACGATTCAACCTCGTTTGCAACGTTAGTTTGGGCTGCATCAGGCGGCCAACAATCTCTAATTAAGTCTTATACAGGCAATAACATGGTGTTTATATGCTTAAAGATCTGGGTTGTATTTTTTCCCTAAGGTATTGGAACAAAATAATATTTCATGCAGATACTGTGAAGCCATTTTACCACAAGTCTTTGCTAATTTTTGACCATAAATCTTTCTTTGTCCAGGCTTTAAGTTTTCCCTCAGGTTTCTCTGTCATTTCCACTGCTGTCGCACCCCCCACCCCCTCACCTCCCATTAATCCTGCAGCATCACGTTGAGATTGATGGTATCTGAGATAGAAAAATTATTATCATTACTAGATTCAAAGCTAAAACAAAGTGCCTTCAGATCTTTATGGAATTGTTCATCACCACGTCGATGTTGTTGATCTGTATTCTATACAGCACTCAGCAGGGAAATGATTCATGGCAGTATGCCTGTGAGTCATTTAGATGTGCAGAAACTATGGTGTCATTATGCTGATATTTTGTTTACTATTAGCCATAAGGAAGATGTGCTCACAGTGAAATGTATAATGCCAGCCAGTCTGGACAAGTGCAAAAAAAAAAAAAAAAAAAAAATATATATATATATAATAAATAAGTAAAGATATTTTTCTCTGAATTTGAAATGCACACTCACAGGCAAACTGCACACACACACACACGCGCGCCGATATGCACGTGTTTGTGGACACAGTCTCAAATGGTTGTTGTGCTAATATGTTTTTAATGTCTTTGGGAAGCAGTCGACATCTCTAATTTGTTTTTGTCTAAGCTGTGTGCTTATGTGGATGGGCGACATCAAAGCAGTAAAAATAGCATTTCTCATTAACCAGCCTTTCCCTCTCATTTATTTTCTTCATTCGTACTTGCCAGTTTGTCCACGCCAGTGTTCTTTTAGGCACAGCTTGTGAAGTTGTGAGGACAAGTAGCAGGAGAGAGGAAATAATGATGATGATGCTCAGTGTACGCGGCACCTGTACTGTCGCTTAAATTGGATTCTCAGCAGGTCGTTTTCAGGAAAAGGTCTGCATCGAATCAGGTTGCGTGCTAGTACTGAGGTAGCCTGTTAACATGTGCAAACTGACACATGCTAACTGTTGTCACTTTTTATCTGAAGTCAGTTAAAACATTCACTAATTTTATAGATATTAATTTCGTGGAAATTTAACTTTGTGCACTTTCAGATTTCAATTGTTTGTTTTACTCACACACAGGTTTCCCATTTTAATCTTTTGTATTTTTGCCCAACCTGTTGTTTTTCTGCAGCACTGCCTTATGCAGATGCCATCATCGAACGTTCCGCAGCTGCTGCTTAGGCAAAACTCAACAGAACAATGAAAACAAAATTACCAGTCAGTGCAGTCTCCCCGCTGTGGCACAAATAAAGAAAATGTTAAGACTGAGATTAGTTTCTGATCCTTGGGTTAAACTCAGCCAACAGTAACACAAGTGATGTGAGCTGCTGGTTACACTATGCCATGAGTAGAAAAAGGCCACGACAGTGTTTGAAAATCTGGACGTTTTCACTTCACACAAAAATATTTCACTGCAGTAATCCAAGCTGACTATTAATTTTTGAGCTTGTTCTGAAAGAGAATGCAGTCGACTTACGTTAGCTTTCAGTTACACTTATGCAAATGGAGATTGTGTGCAAATTGTGCAACAAACAGTTATTTTTAATCACCTCAGTACTTCCAGGCTGTGATATCTCCTCCTTGAAAAACACACTGCTCTGAGCAACGACATCAGAGAGTGAGTTTGAGAGGTTCATTATTATATAATCTCAAAGTTTTTTTCCATGATAAATATTTTTTCTTCCATTCCAGCACTTCCTTTTCCTACACCTACGTTTCACTTCTGAATAATCACATGGTAATGTTTTATGAATTTACCATGGCGTAGCCTGTGTAATGTTTCATATTTGTCGTATTTGTTGCATGTTTGTGCTCATTTCAATTGGCTAACCGATGGGAGCAACTGATGCTAAGTTAGCCGCAGCGTTCCTCTGCAGCACTTGACTGATGGAGTCATTGGCTTTTATGGAGCGATTCACGGAGCAGTCATCAGCTCTGCAGTATACTCTACTCAATAATTAAAGCATCCTCTATTCGCTCATCTCTCATGTGATGTTAAATTTTTACAACTCCTTCACTGTGGAGCTTCACCCTTTGATTCCAAACACGTGCTCAAAGGCCAAAAGAACAAGACACTGTTCAGGTACGGTGGCGCGATATAAAAAAAAAAAAATCTCCTCCATTTATTCGCATGCTGAGACTTTGACCGTCTCTCATTACCACGGCTCTGTAAATAGCTGTGCACAAGCAAGGATTACTCAACGTATGATCAATCCTCTGCACCACGTAAACCACATTTCATCTCTGTTACACAAAACAGCTTTACTACAGCTGTAATTAAAGAAGAAATCTCAAAGAAACGGCAGCATGTGGAGACGACGACAGAGAGAGAGGGGGGCGAGAGAGTATTAAAGTGACTGCTTCAGCCGGTGATGAAAAATATCTCTCACCTCCACGAGCTATTACAGTCCTATTATTGAGCTCATTATGACAGTTTCATGTCACTGTTTCTATTTATTCTCCGTTTGTCGTATCTCCGCGGCTCAGCACGGCACAAAGTCACACCGCGGAGACAGTCAGCCATTGTCAGAATATTTTAATCCCCACCAGTCTTTAGATGTATGATCTCTTTAATTCATGATCTGACTGTAAGCTTGTTGTTAATAAGACGGTTGTCAGATTTCGTCCGTGTTGCTGATTCTTTTTTTTTCTACACGTGACTCATGTTGAGTTGTCTTAATTGTTGAGAAAAGAGCGTTTTTTAATTTGAAACACCCATACAGAGGTGAGTCAATCACCACTAAATGACTCAAAACCATGGGTGAAAACAGCGACACGTTGGCTCAACATAGTAACTGGTTTAATTAGTTAAACTAACCATTACTGAAAACACTGTTACCAGGCCCATTTAATTTAACGCCATTATTCCTGTCACTGATCCTAATGAAACTACAAGCTGTGATTGGTTCTGGGGGTCAGTCCTACTGTTACATTACTGGCACTTTAGCTTTGGAAAACAAATGGCTTACTACTACAATACCATGTCTGATACCAATACTGCAACCTGGAGTATCTGCAGATGACAACTCTCCTTTTGCTCCTCTAAAAAGTAAGAAATCCAGAAAAAATATTCCTCTTTGTACAACACTGCTGTTGCTTTTTATTCAAACTTTTCACATAAATAAAAAAAAATCCCCAAAGAAAATTTGAATTATTTAACAATTATGAAGCATCTGCTCACTTTCTGCTGTTTCTGCCTCTGTCGGCCTTCAAGTTTGTCAGGTTGTCAGACAGTTTTCTTCTGGCCTACATTTGAATTGGGATGGTTGTGGTTTCCATAGTTATGGTCACTGATGACTACTCAGCTCGTTTGTGTGATATCAACATTCATCTTATCTCATGGCACTTGAAATGAAATCATCTTAATTTCTTTCTTTTTTTCCCCTCCCAAACCCAAATTCATCAGTGCTGTTATCCTCTTCTTCAGCTCGATGTTCCTAATGTATCAGTGTGGCATCTCGAGGAGCCTCATGTTGACGTGGAAACAGAATTGGATGATCATCCCTAGCCATAGCAGAATACATTATTCTTAACCACTTTGTGTTGCTGTGGAAACTGTTTAAGAGTCAGTAGGTCTGCCAAGGATGTGCGCCACGCAGATAAACATGTCATTTTGTGTGCACGCGCGTGTGTGTGTCTTAGCATACAATGTGTTACATCAGTGGGAATTTTGCACTCCCCGGAAACAATGCCTGTTAGATGGGTTAATTTGAAAAACAGAGGATCAGATTTGAAGAGAATTCATGGGGGTCAGAGAAGAAATGTTGAAGTCAGAGTCAGTGTGGGCAGGTGGTGGGGTCAAAGGTGAACCTGTGTGTGCCTGAAGCAGATGGTAAAGAACATTCTGTACACTTAGAAGACAGTAAAAATGAAACACGTCAACAAATTGGTAGAGATATCCTACTGTATGAGAAATAAATAGTTTGGATTCACATGAATCACTAACAGGTTGTGCTATTCCCTCTGCAGGTTGATACACTTTGTAGAAATGCAATTAAAACTAAACTCTATAATTTGGTTTTTGGCTCTTAGACAACTCACCAAGTGATCCAGTGTTCCACTCAGCCGTTTAGTGAAAAATATTTTAAAAATCAAACATTTAACACACTGAGTTTACTCTGTGTTCATGCTTAAATGATACCTTTCAATTGTTTCGTTTTTAATTGTTATTATAATTATCATTCTTGTTCTTTAAACAATTCAAGATGTTCAACAATATGTGATGGACTTCGTCTGATCTAAAACACAAACAACTCCATGTGGTCAATAGGACGTTTATCTAGAGCAAATCTGGAGCAAACTATGGCCCGTGGGCCAGATATGCCCCACTGACCTTTCGCCAAACACTGGTACAGTGTAATCGATGCCACTGATTGGTCGCAGACATTAAAATGTGCCAAATTATCTTTGAAAGTTGAATCTGGTACATTTTATTCAGATTATTTTGCCTGGCATTCTACATCCAACCAGTTCTGAACCGGCCTGCCAGTCAAGTGTTGAACCTCAGTTTGACCCGTGAGCCAGAGAGTTCGCCCACCCCTGCTCTAACAGAGAGAACATCAGCAGTCACAGCCTTACTGTACATGTGCGAGAGTATCTCTGTGTACTCTGACTTCTGCCCGCAGAATGTAGTATTTGGAGTATTGTGTCATTCAATTAAACACTAAATAAGAACACAACCATATTTTATATTGCTTGTCATTATACTACTGCATATTAGAAGTATATTTTTTTGTGTGAGAAATACATTGTATTTACATTTTGGGTCGGGACCTTAAAGAGACGTGTGGCGAAGAATCCTTGGTGGAGAGTGACTGTGAAAGTGCAGTGACATGTGTGTTCAATATTTATAGATTGGTATGGGGGTGTGAATGGAACCTTCTCTGTGAAGCTCTGCTAATGAAACTGTGAATGTGAGTCTCTCATGGATCTAGGACACAAACACACACACACACACACACACATAAACACATATCATTACCCATCATTACACCCCCCATTTGGCATCAGCCGTCCAGATCGATCACGGCCGATAACTGTGTCTTACTCCAGGCCAACCTATCTATCTCTATCTCTATCTCTACCTCACCCCCTTCGCCCCCCCCCACCCCACCCACACCTCCTCATTTCATATTTTCTTTAAATCCCTCTCATTTCACACCATACTATCAACTCTCACCATCTCAACCCCCTCACTCGCTCCCTTCTGCCTACAAACTGTATCACTTTGAAAATTACTTAAATCATCCGCCCACTGTATCCTGCTCTGCTTTTTAGCTTTGCTCCATCCAAAGTGTCTCTTTATTTCCCGTCAACCAAATCTGGCTATCTAATACTCACTAATCTGCTGCTGACTCCTCTCTAGGTTTGGTAGCACATTTCCCAAACTCGCATCTGTGGCTTTTACTGCAGTGACGAGCATATCAATCACTTGGTATTTCCATTTGTCAGTGACCTTCCTTTAGTGCCACTGTAATACGCCTGTTATTTTTTCCACTGTACTCTCATACAGCCTTTCATCTCCACTCACTGTCACCCATCTGATTCTCACTCACGCAGCCCAGTCACATCAGCTGTGCCTTTGCTCATCATCCATGATTGCTTTCTTTCTTGCTATACTCACCCGACTCCCCCCCGTCCCCTTTTTCTCCTCTATTTTGCTGCCACCCTCTTGTTCTCCTCTCCACCTCGACTCTAAACTCTAGTACTCCACCTGCTCCTTCTAGGGAGTAAATGGCTCTTATATTAAAACTTCAAAGTTTGGAGTTTGCTCCAGAGTCGTTTGAAAAAACTTCTGTTTTGTGTTTGTTTGTGTGTAAACCTGGCAGGGAAACTAGGAACAGGCAGAAGTAATGAACTCCTGAAGCCCAGGAAAAACAAAGACAGCCTGAAGAGGAGGCATCCAATCAGCTGCCTCCTTCTCCTCCTCCGTTTACAGTCACTCTTTCAGCTCAAGTCACTTGATCCAATGATGCTCCTGCGTGTGTATGTTTCACATTGATTCTAATTCAATTTGGATGGATTTGGATTCAGTAAGTCTTTCAGACAATTGTCTGCTGCAGGGCCCCAGATGGATCTGTACCTCCTTCTGTAGGCATTAGAGATTAATGGGAGGACGGCCACACTGGACAGAGGAGACCAACAATCAATTCCTCAATAACTCCACATTTACTCATTCTCACTTAAAAATGGCAATATATTTGGGAGACCAAAATGCACAGTACACTTCAGAGAGTCACTGAAATAATGTTTGAATTTTAAAGGACAAATTCTGCGTTTTTCAGGCACAGACTTTGGTTGTCTGAAGTCACAGAAAACTGGAGAAAACATACAGTAACTTTTTTCACAACAGTGACAACATTTTAAAGTTAACCTCTCAAACAAAGGCACAACATTTGAGCTTTAATTACCCAAATTTTAGAAATTAGAAAGACGTTAGAAACTGGAGTAGTAATTGTCATAAAGTAAAAAAAAGTCCACGTACTGTACTGTACTGTACTGTACTGTACTGTACTGTACTGTACTGTACTGTTCTGATAACTTCAACATATCACACTAGAAACAAAAATGAACTAAAGGACAGATGTACAGCAACTTTGTGAAATACAATTGTATTTAAAATATATTTGCTCAGACACACACAGTTTGTATACCGCCTCACATAGTTGTGTGTGTGTGTGTTAGCATGCATTTATGCATGTCCTCAGGCGTATCACCACATTGCACCTGTTTCCTGTCAAAGAAAAGCAGTGATTTTCAGGCAGCGGTGAAGCTGTACACTGAGCAGTGATTAGTGTAAATATTGATGAGTGGCAGGGTCATATATGGAGAGTAAAAAAGGCAACGGTCCCATAATGCAGCATCCTGGGGTCCGTGATATCCCCCACTGTCTGCGTCAGCCATTGTTCCCCTGTCGTTTTAGCGCCGAGGTTTAGACTGAGATGTTCTCTGGAGGCTGCGGTGTAAGCCCCAGACTCGCTCCCTACAGGCCGTCTCTCTGACAGGAGATCAGGCTACATCAGTATGTGTGAGCGGTACAACGGGATCTGTGGGATAGATCCCATTTCAGCTGATACAGCAAACTGTGATGTGGTTGGAGTCTCAGAGGTACTTCAGGCACCTCTCTCTCTCTCTGTGTGTGTGTATACATACACATATATATATATATATATATATATTAAATACAATCTTCTATATGTTTTTGTGTGTGTCTGTAATGCACTTCTGGTAAACTGTGTGTGTGTGTATGAACATGTGTGGCCAGCTGTACTTGTTGTTAATGATTTTCAGAAAAAGACAGCAAAAAAAAAAAGAGTGTCTCCTGCTATGTGTGTGTGCTCATACGTGTGTTTGTGTGTGTGTGCAAGATAGAAAATATGTTTGCCCTGTTCACACCGATCTGTTTGTGTGGGAGTGCATTAACATCTACGTGGGATGGAAAGGAGGCAGAATATGCAAAACAGTTTGAACAAAGGCTAATAACTCTGGAGCTGCTGCGCAGGAAGATGCTGCGTTTCCTTGACTTTTGTTGAATCCAAACACACACTGTGTGTTCGACAGAGGAACACGGGTTTCAATTATTTTCGAGTTTTGAGAAAGTCTGACAGCCTCCATGGAAAACTGGCAGGGAATAAAAAAAAAGAAAGAAAACCTCTGTCCCTCACACATTTTATTCCCTTTTTTTGTAAATTAAGTTTTTTTTACTGCCAAAACTAATACAGAAGAATTTGCCTTCATTAGAACTTGATAAAACTGTAAAAACTTCAGGAATGGCAGCTGAATGGGGCCAATGAGAAACAGGAAAATGTATTTGTAAAATAGGAATGGATTTGTGTCGATTCATTGCAACAAATAACACGATCATTTTTATTGTGTATCAAAGGATGTTGTGGCTGATTGGGAGTTTATCGATGTAATGTTTGGTTGTCCAGGTCTTGAGTGAAAAAAACAATCATTGCACTACTTTTTTCTCTATATCCCAGAGAAAATATTTTTTGTAATTAACAAGACCATCAATAACCCGACCCAACACAAATGATTCATAGGATGTTTTTTCATAACTCACTGGAGTTTACCTTGTCAGTAATCCCGGTGAGGAGTGTCAAAGAGCGTTGTCAACTTTTTTTATTGTTTTTTTGTGTCTATGCAAATACTCACGTCCAGATCTATGTGCTCGTGCCTGTGTGTGTGGTTGTTTGTGTGCCTGCATTTCAGCTTCCCTTTTATTCCACTGTAGTAGAAGTTACTGGCAGTAAAGGGATTTCAAATGTGCGATTTTGAACTTCTTCATGTTAGAAGTCAGTTTGATCAATGTCTACTGCAGCCTTCACTTGCTGTGGGGCACAGTGAACCACTGATAGATGAATTCCTCAGTGTGAGACCATGAGCTGATGTGTAGGTGTGCAGTGAGGAAGAGGAGAACTAAAGCAAATCACAGTCCCTGTGTTGTTTGTGTGAATGCATTTATGCGGACCATGAATCCTGAATATTACATCTCCTTCAGTGTGGAAAATGTTTCGCTACGTGTCTGCGTCTGCGTAGTGCTCCCTGATTGAATCATATATTCAAAGCACCTAAATCGTATCGTCTTACATGTAAGCCTGTAGCAGCAAACCAAGACACCAATGAGTCTTTGGATTTTATCAGCCAGTTCAGTATCGGAGCCGGTCTGGCAGAAGGGCCACAATGTCCAGTCTGGCTCTGGAGCCCAGCAGAGGAACCCATGTACATAAAACCTTTTAGAGCTGGGCAATCTGATTAAAGCAGATGCTTTTGTGTTAACAGTACTGTCGATGCTGGGATAGCTGTTCTAGTGGGCTCCTCGGATCAACTCTAAATTCACTATTTTATTAAGCCAAGAACTAGCATTTCTAAGAAGATCATTTTGGTTTTCTTTCTTTGTTTTTAGAAGGTGAGCAGCACTGAGTATATACTGTATGCACAAACAGACACAGAGCAGCAGCCGCAGGACAATGGGAGATAATGACGCTGGATAAAATGTGCTAAGGGTACTGCTGACACAGTGAGTTCTGCTTGATGTACAAGAAAAAATAGTATTTTTCAGACTTTTGATCTGCAGAAATTGACGAAAATTATGAGTACTCGTCAAATGTTTAAAGTGCGGTTTCTCCGCGCCCGGTACAACTTGAAAAGGCTCCATATTTATCTCCAAGTGTTTTGGCAGAGCGTCAGTAGGATGATGGATGATGTCTTCATCGGTGGCCAATTCTCTGAAGTTGTGGTTTGAGTGCTGGACTGAAAAACAAGATTACATTTAATGGACATTCACTCCCATCCAGAATTAACTGCAGGCTAAACACATACAGCTGTGGATAACGGTTCAACTAACTCCAACTGTCCACTTTTAGAAGCAGTGTCTGAAAAAAAAACCCACCAACAACAACAAAACGGAGAATAAATTACAAGTAATAACTTACACTAATCACACAGTGCATAGTGAGCTAACACATTAATAGAATAAAACGTGCTCATCAAGCAGTAATGAGGGTCTTTGGAAGTCTTTTGAATGAGATGCTAAGCCTCTCAGTAAATAATATTTTATGATGCAAATTATGATCTCACTGTGGCATTGTTTTAAAATGAGCTGGGAAATGACTCTTAAATAGAAGAAAGTGAAATTTACACTGGAATTTACAAAAGAAAATTACAAAAACTCATTCATGTTTGAATGGTTCTGATAAGACCAGTTCACCCTCACACCATTATGACCCATATTGTTGTCAATACTGAGTCAGGCATGTCTGTCCTGAGATACATTTCTCATATACATATTGAAGATTACTTAAAAAACAGCACGAAGTAAATACGTGTAAAATGTACATACATGTAAAAAAACAAAGTGTAAATAGAATAAGATTGATTGCAAGTCATGTCAAATAAATAGTTCTTAGAAGAGTAGAGAATAAATAAATATTGACTATAATAATCAAAATACTGCCCAAAATAAGTTTTAAAAAATGCACAAATACAAATTAAACAGTAGTAAAAAGAATATTACAGTTACAGCAGAGTTCCTGGAACGGTGGACCGTACAGTCTCGTCTTAGGTTAGACCCAGTGAGCTCATCCTGAAGTCTTCATTCTTCAAAGCTGTGTGGTGGAGACACGCTCTGTTTCACATTTACATAAAACATCAACCTGAGTTCAGTGCCGCCTGCGTTCAGAATGTTGCTGCTCTCCCAATGATATCAATAACGAGGTGTCCGCTTTTCAGAAAAAGATATATTATTAGAGAAATGGCGGTTGAGTAACATTAGGTCCTCACGGTCATCACTTTAAACCAATTACACATAATAACTCGCACTGATAATTTATATTCTCTGCATATAAGTAGTGTAAACAGCTCTAATGTACTCATATCAGACTGTAAGGTCGTGATTTTTCCTTGGCAATGTTAGTAATTACTACACTTAAGTGCTGCACTGAAAGTGCAGGAGAATGTGGATTGACTTATAATCTAATAAGGTTACAAGTCAATCGAGACACTAAATAGGTATGCAGAGCCAGCTGCAGCTCCCTCGCTCCATCAGAGGGCGACCTTTCCAATGGCCTCTCACTGTATAGTTCTCCTCAGAGTGTGAGGATGTGGGCAGGGCCCGGCTGTGTACAGCAGGAGTACTGAGTAGGATCGATAGTCCTCTCTATAGCCGCTGCCTGACACACCTGCAGCAGCCAGGGTGGCCACGGTGACACGGAGATAAAGAGGAACCACTCCCCAGGCTGTGAGTGTCTGCCTTCCTCTTCCTGCTCTCCTGCCTGCTCCTCAGTGGAGAGAGGTGGCTAAATCCCTCTCACATGACAAGAGGTGTAGGTATTGGTAATATTTTCACGACCCCCAACAATATTGTCTTAAGTTAACCTTTGCTTAAAGGCAAGGCACCGCTTCCCCTCATCCATCCCAGACTGGCTGTGCTGAGACAGCTAAAAGAGCCCGAGGGCGCGGTCCTTGTATATTTACTAACACTCAGTTCCATCCATCAAAAGACGCAGCATGCCGGCTCCACCTGTCTGTCAGTGTCCTCTCACATTCCCAGGCCACTTCCTCTTCCGCCGGCCGCTCCGTGCTCCTCAGCACTTGGTATGCGCATCTTTAAAAAGGGCTCAAACCAGCTTTTCTTGTCAGACTCTTTTCCTCTATCTGGTCTTTTGTTGCTGACTCCAATCTTTAAACCATTTGCTGTCTTTCCGGATACTTTTTATTCCCTTACCTCGTGTCCAAATCCTGCATGCAATCCCCGGTGCCACAAGAACAGTGGTAGTGTGTAGAATAAGTGTGCTGTCCAAGTGGGTAAGAGAGGGTAATTTGAGCCTCTCAGGGAGCTGTGGGGCTTGGATCTAGTTTTAGCAGGTGTGCTGACAGTCAGCGAAACGACACTGATCACACCAGTGTCACACTGATGGGTAAGATGTGTAAAATTCTGGTGGGAAGGGGGTGAGTGTGAATTACTTGTAAAAAAAAAAAAGAAAGAGAGGGAGGGAGAAAGTAAAATAGTTACTGTAGTTTTTCATCACTGAGATGGTAGAGTTGGCACATGAGCCTGTCCAGCCTGGCTCTGGGGATTTGTTTTACATAAGATGCATTATTATTTAATTGTCAGTCTGAATTAATGTGCGTTCAGAGTAAAATATACTGTTTGTTGGACTGTATGGATGTGGAAATGCATCTGTGAGATATACTATAACTGGGTCGGCTGGAAAAGTTTCAAGACTGAAAAGAGTTTGTCTCAGCTAAACAATTAGTTTAGACAGAACAACTAACTGATACACCCAGAAGAACAGGCTGGAGTCAGAGTTTGAGTGGAGTAGACAAGCGTCTGGTATAGAAGCAGTTTTAATATGTTAGCCTGTCTCCCTGCTGGGCTCCCCTCCCCCTTTCAGGGACGGCACTAATGCCATTAAGTGTGGGACAGATCTGTTCCATGTCTACAGGCCTGCCAGTCTACTGGTCTGCCCCGAGACCACTCTCCATCTAATCCTATCCTCTCTCTCCCTTTATCCTCCACCTCCCCACCACGCCAGAGACAGGAAGAGGCGGCTGGGAGAAAAAAAATCTAATAAATAAATGAGAGGATGCAAGAGGAAAAAAATATATAAATTAAGTTCTCCGTTCTCGTAAATCATGTTGCCAACTTCCAGTAGACAGGAGGGAGGAGCTTAGGAGCTAGACAGAAGGATACCATTGGAGGAAAAAGGGAGGGAGAGGCAGAGAGCCATAGAGAGAGATACAGTGAGAGGGAGAGAGAGAGGGCGAGAGAGTGCGGGAAGCGTTTCTCTTCCACCCTCAGCTAGGCTTGGCTCTGGAGACTTGGCGGCGAGGTGTTTTTAATTGATTTTTGATTAGATAGACACGAGGAGGAGGGGTGTCCATTAGCATGAGGGGAATAAACCTCGGAGAGAAATGGAGAGACACGGACGTGTGTGTGTGACAAATAACTGTCAAAGAAACTGTGAAGTGACTGACAAGTAAACACATGCCCATAACCACCAAAGATGTTGCTCCTCAAGTGTCAAAATCACAACACATTAAGGTTTGTCAACATTGAAAAGAAAAAGAAAAAGTCAGAGCCGATGTAAAGAATTTACTCTTCAGTTGTCGTGGAACGTTCTCCAGGGTGTTCTCTGCTCCGTGTCCTCAGGAGTAGATTAAATAAAATACAGGTTTATTTATACGCAGCACCACTGCAGACACACGGAGATTCAAAGTGTTCCACTGAGGTGCTGCAGCAGGATGTGGACAGTACAATTGTTATCAGCTGTTTTATTAATGACCCACAATCAGACAGAATACATTATTTCACCCAATCAATGGCAACACCCACTTACTTGGCTCCACCTCAGACTGAGAGAGAGGCGAATATTTAAGTTAAGAGGAAATGTCTGAAAGCTTCACATATGAAATTATAGTCTGCTGTTCCAGAGTGCAATTTGCAAATAAGTGGCAGTTGAACTCACAACCTCGGTCATCAGCGGCGACGGTTGAAAGATTAGATGTAAACAGGTAGGATCCAGGGTACATGAAGAAATGACTGTATATCAGATTGTTAGCAGCCTCCGTAATTTAAAGGTGAAATACATCAACCCTCTCAGGGGTCACAGGTCAACCTCAAGCCAATTACTGCTGACTTTAGACAATTCCTTAGGGACGCACAGGGCAGGTCACCACTCCATCAAAAAGCCACACAAATTCACATTAACATTCCAGAGTCGTGCATCTAGTTCCTCGTCCTGGTGTTGCAAAACATACGTATTTAAGTTCCGGGGCTGTTGGTATTTCCTGCATATTTCTATAAGGTGGTTAATGATTAGTTATTAATAGCTGTTTTTGAGTTGGTGAGTTTTTGTTTATGGTTCTTAAAAAGTTTTTTAAAAAATTGTTGTTTCCATTGTTATTGTAACATAGAGGTCATTTTGATGACCTTCACGTACAGAGGCAGATGAAGCCAAATTTTACCTTACTGTTTGCTGTTCTGTATCAGTGTTGCTGTTAATGCAAACCAAACACTCCCTACTGCTGACGCACATTAACGGCTTTTACACAGCAGAAAAATAAAGTAATCTATTATAAAGCTGTGATAAACAGGACACACTGTGTTTGTCCCTGTGTAGGGTCACTGAAAAAAACATCACACTTGTGTTGTCATTTCCTGCCTCCATTTTTCTCTATTGCTGCATCATTTGTTCTTTGTGGAATTGAACTAATGGAAAAGGTAGCAGTCGCGGTTTTTAGTTAATTGGAACAGACCAAAAATTCTCAGCGTTGTTGTTTGAGGGTGAAAGCATTGCAGGATCAAATTTCCATCAGTTTTGACTGACTTACCCATTTAACTAATGCATGGGATGAAATAATTTAATACATGACGGTAAAACGTTGTTCTCTGTCAGCTAATGGCCAACCAATTTTTAAAAAATGCAGTGTAGTAAAAAATATCAGTTAAATTAATATGCATCGTATTAATGTATGGAACATGAATGGAAGGTTTAATTTGTTTTAAGGCCGTAGTTCGTCTCTCAACTACTTTGCACTGACACAGAAAATGCTGCAATGCATTTTTCAAAAAACATCTCAATAAAAAAGTTCTTTTACTTTTAAAGTCAGTCCAGTGAACCATCAGAACCTCAGCGTCACTGCCTAATCCTGAAGCTCCACTCATTTTAAAAAACCCTAGAAAAATACATACTGTATGATACTGCTTTGTTTCCCCTCAGTGTCTTTTTCAATGTTTTGCATCACGGTTTACTAACATATCCAAACTAATCTAATGTACGACTTTCACTCCTTCGTCTAGTTTTAGAAGGTGTGAAACAAGAGTCTGTAATCTGTACTCACACATGTCCATTGGAAAGACCAGCCGCTCGTCTGCAGTAACGTCCGAGAGTCTAATTATGCCAAGAGAAATCTTTCTGTCGTTTGGCCCTCCCTCAGTCTCAGTGCAGTTATTTTCTGTTATTCAGATTGCAAATGTCATTGTTCTTGTTTCTAAATGAAACGGTCACAGCTTGTGGCTCCAATGAACTGCTCCAAACAACTTTGGTGTGATCACACTCAGTGTCCCCTCAAGTCGACTACAGCTGATGCAAATCTCCTGCCTCAGACTCTGCTCCAACTGAGAAGGTGATAAAGCAAAAACCTGGTCGCACTCACAAATCACAAAGGATGCCTGAGCTGAATGAGAACCCTTTTGTTTTTGTTCATTTTAATGCCTACAAATATCTTGCTATCCATCTATCCATCTATCTGTCACTGTCCGTCCATCCGTCTGTCCGTCTATCTATCACTTATTTTCTCTGCCTTTTTCTTCCCTTTTGACAACTACATAGATGTTTTATATTCTGCCAAGATCTGAAAAAGTCTCTTGATAACGAGCGATTCTGATTTGAAGTCACTGTGTGCCCCCCCCCACCACTCCCACTTGTGTGAAGATGTGCCATTTGCTTGACTTGTACATGTATAACCCAAAAGCTAATCACAGCCGCTTCCTAAGCACAGCGCCTAATGAACACAAGCCTTTTTATGAAAACACACACGTACGACCCTCCAAACGAGCTGTTCTGATTTGTTATGAAACAAACTGGGTGATTATATTAATCCCACCTCCCACACTGATTACTTCCACCCAAACTACCACTCCTACCTGTGGGAGAATCCTCCACATCTTTTATTTGGAGCTGACTGTCGGACTGCTATCCTGTTCAACTCACTGCTAACTTCAGCTGTTTATTCAGCAGAGTGCTGAAAGAACACAAGCTATATTATGTAAGCACAGAAAGTGGGTTGTCATTATTAACCATCCGTCAGAGACAAGCCAGTGAGGCGGTGAATAAAAGTACGATGAATCAACAAAACAAACCTCCATCCACTGAAGGACATTCACGTCCATTCTTGACTCAGGTGTTTGGCTGCAGTGTGGTCTGGCAGCCATTTCTGTCTCACTGCTCAACAGTTGCCATGGTTACGTGTTACCGTTTTCATGTCATCCCTCACAAAAGCGGTGGGCGAGGCACGCAGTGGCTCATTACCATTTAAAGGTAGAGACACGGAAACCAATGTAGCATAATATTTCTCCTTTATAATCAGTGCAAAAATCCAACTTGAAGAAGCCGCTGTGACCTTTTCATCTTGGAATCATAGCCAATAATAATTAACTTCTTCCAATCAGATCTCTGCTCTTCACACACAACCATTGGATGGTGTAGGGCAGGTTTCCCAATTTTCAATAGACATTTTTCATAAACTCCGGGGAAAGATGCGAGACGACCCCAAAAAAACCTGAGGGTCGCGACCCAGTCTTTGGCAAACAATGGTGTAGGGAGATGAAGACATTCCAACATATACAGTAAAAAGGACGGCTCATATAGACGCGTGTTTACGTGCAGTACTGTTACATTGATCACACCGATGACAGTACTTAGGTCTTAAACTTGTACCCAGTTCTACCTGTTCCCTGACTGAACTGCGAAACAAAGACCAGTGAGTACTCCCACACAGGCAACTAGTACTAGCTGTCAGACATCTCCATAAAAAAAATCAACTGCTGTTTTCAGTTGTTCCTGTCTCTGGCTGCAGCCTCCACCTGTATATCACAGGCAGCTGTCAATCATTTTGTTTGCCTCTGACTGGAAGCCCATTTACAGCCATTACGGGCTGTAATATCTTATGAAACATGAGCCATCAGAGTGCTAATGACCAAGAATTTATTTGGCCAACAGAGCAGTGAGAAAATTAACTGGCCGTGTATTTCACAGGAGAATAAATGTTCTTTGAATTCATGCCTATAGGAGCTTTTTGTTTTTGGGAGTCAGCAGTTGTTCTGCAGCCAGTTTCTGGGTGGATTCAAAAATGAGACAGTGATCTCTCCTTGGCACCTCGGTACTCTCAGCTTTGCTCAATTTTTCTGATCCTTTCGGAAACACAGAAACTTGCTCCTGGTTGCAGAGCTTGCAAAGTGACTCCGTTCTGATCCTTCGATGTTGGCTCTTCTTCTTCACAAGCACAACTTGACAAACGCCCTGTTGCTCATGTAACAAAACATGAGCTGGGATTGGACTGTTGAAAAATCTCATCGTAATTTTTTTTTTTTATGATTTTATTTTTACTGTGATATCTTCTGGTGATATCGTCACATTTTAGATTATTACATTTCATTACATACATTATTGTCTTAAAAAAACCTGTTTTTTATCTTACACCTCATCATACTAGTGCTGTGGAAATGTCCTTCAACGTACTTCAACTTCAATGTATTTCTTTAGTGCTGAAGTTCCTAAACTTCTTCTCTTTGTAGAATGAACTATTAGCTGCAGCTGTGCTATTGTTCCACATTCACTGCTATTGATTTAATAGCCCACTTAACTGCCCCCTACTAAGCCAACCACTGCCCGTAGGGCTGGTAAAACGTTCAAAAGAGTTAGGATTGACCCGTACAGACAAAATCAAAGTGTTTGATTTTTTTTTTATATCAGAGAGAGAGAGAGAATCCACACCAATGATTTCGCAGTTTGTCTTACTTTTTAAATGTTAATTCCTGAGGTTCTCCTCAGCAGTGTGATACGCTTCACTGGACAGAGACGCAGTCGTGTTTCTGTTTAACAGTTCTCATCTCGGAGCATCATCAGTGCAGCTAGACACAGAAGAGCAGCTGAAATAAATTACTGCTTTGTCCTTTAATGGCCACCTCTGGTGTCTTCTGTGCATGGAGCTTAAGAAAATTCTGAAAACATGATTTTTTTTCCCAAAACGTTCTATAATTATTTGAAAATTAACAGTAACTTATGTCTGTTTCTGGCATTCAAAATTCAGCAACCATTGAGTAGAGTTATGGCAATACTCTGCTGATGACGGGGTGACTAATGAGCCATTTGTTTTGGCTCCACGTTTTGGCTCCAATGTGCAACCTCTAGTGGTAATAAATATTGTATGTACAACCTTTTTAATTGATGCTCAGGCAAAGATCTGTTTATGTATTGTGTCCTCTGTGCAGATGCTTTTGCTATAGTGGTCATCCAGTTTATTTTGGAGTAAAATCTAATTGATGTTTTATTTATATTTTTACTAATGGTATTCTGATTACAGACACTTTTGTCAAATTTTTGTGAAATAATTCATTTTCCTTCTGTGATTGGTTGCAGTTATACTGTAGGTGCTCATGTCTCCAACACCCATGCAAAGTCCATTCAGTAATAGGACAAAAACAAAAGGGAATTTTAGCAATTACAACAGGAAGAAAAATCCAATAAAAGTGAACTGTGCTCCCATAAAGAAAAAAAGAGCTGGACTCACGCAGAAGAAGGCATTGACAAATGACCTCTCACGTATTGATTACTGTTCACTCGCGACCTCGCGCACAGAATAATAACAACCAACCGCGAGCACAGTAGCACTAATATTTGTTGTATGTGCTCTGTGTCCCCGGGTTTTGTTTTAATGGCTGAACGGACCGAAGAGGAGAGAGAAACACAACTTTGTATTTACCCACCATTAATTAGATTTGCACCTCCAGCAAACTCTCACTCTGCCCTCTCGCTAACTCGTCTCAGTCCTCATAAGTTTCCAAGTCTCCCCCGCCTCCCCTTCCCAAACTCTCATCCTCCTGGTCAGTGAAACCGGTCCCAGCTGCACTTAAACAGAAACCCAGAGCTGCGGACGTAGACACATTCCCACACTCCCACTCCCTCACCGATCCCCTCCGAGGGACGTAGGGTGAGAGTAATATCCAAAGTGCAGGTGGGACCTTGCTTTTCATAGTGAGGCAGAACAAAGCAGGGACGGAGCAGGCGCGGTGTAATGGAGTGATGATCACTGCAGAGATTGAGCAATCACGATGGGGAGGACAGCGGTGGGGGCATTCGTGGACTTCGGGAATCCGCACACTAATTGTATCTTATGACTAATTGGTAAATTAGTGAAACCTATTTCAAGGCACCAGGCTTAGCTTTGGGGGACACCCACAGCTCATTATGGACTCATATTCTGGGCAGAGGAGGAGAAAAATAAAGGAAATTATACAATTGCTCAGGTGAGGATGGCAATTAAGCAGACGCTTAAGAAGAAAAGGAAATGAAGCCGCATACACACATAATTTACTGTACTCTCCTGTGTCTCGCTTTGAATCAAAGCCCGATCCAGAGCATCGACAGAAACCACTACTGTTCTCTCCACTTGTGTTCTGGTGTGCACGGGTCCATTTTTATATGACACGCAGATGTAAATATGTATAATTATGCAAAGTAGCCCAGGTTGATGTGTTTGCACTGCAGATTCTAATCAATTACTTAAATGCAAATCATTGCATTCTGTAATTATGTCACTGCCAGGTCCATAAACAAGTCTGTTCACCCAGTGAAACTCTTACAGGCCGTCCCTCAGCTATATTCTCACACATTAATATTCTGAATGTTTAAAGCCATATTTACTGCCTCTCACTTGGTAAATACTTCTCATCAAAGACCAAAGTCTGAGATTTAAAACCGCCAACGTTTTCTAAAGAGAGAATCATATTCGGCTGTTTGTTAGTATAAAACATTTGAGATTTATTTTGCAGATACAGTTCACACTCAGTTCAGTTAGAGCTGTCTAACAAATTAATAATGAAAAGCGCAGGCAACAAGTTTTATTGTTTGGTTTTACATGTTAAAGTATGAATTTGTTCATGAAAATCTTATCTTTTGAAATTCATGAAAACAGAAACATTTTTATGTCTATAAAAATCAGATAGAAAGAAACAAAGAAGGTTAAAAATTTAGTCAATACTTCGCAAAAAAACCCCAAAAACAAACAAACAAAAAAACAACCAAAAATAAATGCTAGAAAAAAACACAAGGTTAGACAAACTGTTAAGAAATAGATTAAAAATGCAACACACAGCAGAAGTAAGATAAATACTGTAAAATAACACTGTGGCAAGATTTTGCAAAATGCAAAAACACTGTCAAAACAATTTGTTTTGTATTTACGCTTCATTGTTGTTGTGGTGAGCTGAGATCGAGTGAAGTCCTAACATTCAGCTCTCACCGTCCTGAAGACACTTCCATTTCTGCGTGTCGAGTGTTCTTTTGCGATGCTGCTCGTGCTCCTGCGCTTCAGAGCCGTCGCTTCATCACCGTTTAGAGGACAGTTTGGAGATTTCCACAAGGACACGATTGATCCCCCCTAAACCCTCTCACCCGCCCTCCCTGACCAATTTGTCAGCAGCAAAACTAATATTGTCTTTAATCAGATGCAATTAGACCAGCAAGTTAAGATCTCTTCCCAATTAAAACTCATTAGGCTCATAATGTCGTTACGTGAATCTTGAGTAACTGCTGTCTGCACTCGCAGCCATTTCTTCACAGACAACAGCAATTCTGAAATAATGTTAATGAAAGATGAGTCCGTCAGCTGTGAGAATAATTTAATACGAAACCATTACTAAATGTCTAGCTATTTAAAGCAGGTATTTTCAAAACAAATTCTGAGCACTTTTTACAACTATTTATCTGTATGAAAAGAAATGTAAAGTTGTGTTATATGAATATGGTTTGGATATAAACACAACTGCAGGAGTAATGAGCTTCTCCGACTGTAAAAGTGAGTTTAAATGGAGTCAAAATCGATCTTAAATATTAGTATAAATATAAAACAATTATTTACTGCTGCTTAAACAACATTTTGACCATTTGCATATTGATTAGACATTGAGTTGACATGCTGGTACTGTAGGTTATTTTTGTCTTGAGTCTTATTTGCTTGAATGAAGGTGTGAGGTGGAGCTGTGACAGGATGCTGTGCAGCAGCTCCTTTTCCTGAATGATGTTGGTCACCTTGTTGTTTCTATTCTTTGGTTTAACATCTTAGAGTTTATAAATAGACCCCAGGACAAAGCACACTTGAGTCATCAGTGAAGGAGCTGCCCAAGGTACTGATTATCCTTCTGCTGCTTTAAATAGCTAAGGTACACACACGTCAAACTCTGCTGGAATCAGTGTCTCTGCAGATGTGACGTGGAGCTGCTGCTGCTGCTGCTGCTGCTGCACTCCACTCACCTTCTCTACACACAAATTAGGTGAATTAATTCAATGAACTATACATTTAGTTGTGCACGAAAACAAAAAGCAATATTTTTAAATTCCTTTAAACACTTTTGATCCCAATTTCTAAAAAACATTTGAAGGAAGTGTGATGAATACTTGTACGTCAAAGTGATCTATTGTCATCGTGACACTACACAACTGCCCACAACGAAATGCCATGCTCAATGCACCTCAATCGAACCTTGGGGGCTAGTGGATTCAAACCTGCGACCTTGTGGACCCAAGTCCGCTTATCCACCAAGCCACCACTATTTACTAGATAAGGAGATGTCAAGAGTGAGGCCAAAAAAATGGCCAAAACATTGCTATGAAATGTCAAAGTGGTGAGATGTAAACACTTCGTCTTCAGGTGATTTATAAAATTGTTTGTCATAACAGAACACATCTTTCCTACTGGACTTCAGTAGGAAATCAGACAGTAAGACAGGCTGTTTTTGAGAGAGCAGTTATGGAGGATTTGGTTGTTCATAACTAATTTTGTGCTACTTTGTATGTAATTGTACTTCAGTACAGGTTCAGTACAGGTTCAGTACAGGTTCAGTACAGGTTCAGTCCTCTCCACTAGTCTTTGGTGAGACAGACCTTTTCCAGTTCTGAGGATCATTATGAGTAAACCGCCGCTTGTTACCAATCACGATTCCAAACCCATAACCATTTTCTGGTAAGATTACTGATCTACCCACTGAGCCATAACCATCCTGAAATGGAATTACAATTTGGCTAATCAGTGGGAGTAATGTTTTGAAGTTCTCTGATGACAGTGCCATGTCAGACACGACAGTGTTCCCGACGCAGCGTTTTCATCAGCTTCATGCACAAAACACACGTTTTCTTTTTCTTTTTCTAAAACAACACTTGAGCAACTGTGGCGAGGCCAAGATTTCAAGTTTCCTGATCGCAAAAATGGAAAGAAAACAAACAAACAACTTCATAACTTAATAATACTCACTATAACCACAGATGCACAATGGAAAATAATAACTGATTTTCTACTTTGCCTGAACTACCCTACATTAAGCTCTTAAAAAAAAAAAAGATGGAATGAACCCCCGACAGCAAAACTGTGGAAGGTATATTGGATTTGTGTGTCTCTTTGTCTGGCTCAAAAGCAGTTAATCATTGATTCCCGTGGCCGCTGCCGGAGAGTTTTCCTGAAGCCTTGAGACAGCACTACCTTGAAGTGAATGTTCTAAAGGCACATACCTACGGTGCTCTTATAGGAGAAATAAATTCACTCTATCTCAACACTGACTTTCAAACATTTATCACACTACTTTCCCTCTGCATATGTGCGGGAATCTTAATGCATATTATTATCTAATTCGGCTGAATTTATACTATTGAAGTGGAAATTCCATTTCCAGTGTGCTGTGTGTTGGTGATAATACAGGACTGCCTGTGTGATAAAAAGGGACATTTATCCATACAAACTTCCTGTCCTGTAGGTAGAAGTCACCAATTCCCTGTGTGACACCAATCATGTGTAATTACCACAGGGGTTTGAGTTTTCCTCTCTCCTCTAATTGGCCTTCGCTGTCAATCAACAAGTGATTCTGCTTACAATTGAACTGAAGGGAATGATGGAAGCAGTGATGGCGGGATAATTGAAAATAATTGAGCAAATTGCGGATTTGAGAAGTTGGCTTCATCAGCACTGCAGGGGCGGTGTATGTGGAGAGAGAGAGCCGCGGCTGAACGGAGCGAAGGCAGATCTTAATGATAATGAACCAAACACTCGCCTCCATTTTGCCTCCACCCCTGGAGGATGGAGATGCTTATCTGAATAATCAGCCCGTACATGCCTCAATGTCACATGCACGAGGAAAGATGAGCACCTTTGATCTCCGCATCCTGAGTTTCAGCAGCTATTCACCAGCCTGAGGGCTTCACTTACATCCTGGCCCCGATCTGAAAAGTCCCGCAGCACAGAGGAAGTGCACCTCTGCTGTGCAACTACTCAGTGAATATTATTACCATAAGTGTGTGAATGTGACAAATCTGTGTGTGTATAGTGTATTTTTTTATGTGTCAGTTTGAGTTTAAACATCCAAAGGTGTCATTTATAAATATGTAATAGTCAGCTAATGCACTTTACACACCAACTTTATTTGGGCTTCCAACTGTGTGTGTGTGTGTGTGTGTGTGTTTGTGCATAAATCAACCTCCGTCTACTTAAATTTCTTCCGTGGGCGGATTTGTGAATCTGATGGAATAGCAATACTGACAAACCACTGGGACTGAAGGCAGCCCCTCAGTTTCAGTTGTTTGTCATCTCTTCCTTTTCTTCCTCCTACTCCCCCCGTCCTCAAGAGCTGCTTACCTTACACAGTTTAAAAAAAAAAAAAAAAACATTTCGTCTGCAATTTACATTTCCATATGCTGCCAGTGGCGCCAGGGAGAGTGGATAATTGGGTTGAAAGTGGTGACGGTGAGAGCGGGATAGAAAGGGATACAGAGAAGGCCGGCTGAAAAAAGGAAAAAAAAAAACAAAAAAAAAACAAGCCATTACAGGATGGGTTCCTCTTTTTTCTCCCCTCACTCGTCATTTTGCCGTGCTGCTCTTAACCACTTGTGTAGCTGAAAAGATTTACCTTGGCCTCCCATTCTCTCTCACTCTCATAGAATCACTCTGTATTTTCCTCCCCCAGAGCCTCACTCCCGCCCTATTTCTGCCTCATCCATATTCATCCTGCGTCTCTCTATCCCTCTCTCTCTCTACCTCTCTCTCTCTCCAGCTCTGTCCCCTCCTCGCCCCCCCCCTCGCTGTGTCACCCACATCATGGCGTTAATACACCGATTAGTACTAAGAGCAGATAATGGACTATGTCATGTTGCAAAAGAGAAGGTAAAACGTAGAGATTTCTATAAAAGAGAGAGAGAGAGTGAGACTCAGAGAGAGAGAGAGAGAGCGAGAGAGAGATGATGATGACGACATCTTTATCAATGTAGCTTCTAAAATGTCAAAATGCTGTGTTTGCTGATGGGAGCGGCGTGATGGTACAACTGCTGCAGCGGTCACAGGGTTGCTGTGTTCAAACTGAAGCGTTACACCAACACTTTCCAGGCTCCTCATTGTGAAGCTGGTCTGGCTTCGTCAGCCTCCTAAATCCTTCTCACTGCTTTCTTTTCTTTGCACCAATAAACATGTCTTCTGGTTTTTCCGGCGTCTATTGTACACAGGCCAATCGCTGAAGCTCAAGACAAACTCCTGAATGACAGTGGTTCTCTGGAGGTCGGGTTCTGTAACTCATAAGAAAATGAATGGCTGTAAATAAGAACCAACGAAACACGGGAAACAGGAAGGACTCTTTAAAAGTTTGAAATGTTTATTGGTGTTCGGCAGGAAGGTTCAGTCAGGTTGGTGCTGTGAAGAAGGTTCTGGGTTTGATTCCGCCTTAGCCCTTATCCTAGCTCTTAAGTTGAGTTTGACATACACAAATTAAGCTTGATACCTACACATACATTTGCCTTAGGTGTCTTAAGAGCCAGTGGCCTATAGAAAAATTAAGTACAAGTACACAAACACATGTAAACATTATATAAATTATTATATAAATATATATTTAACACACACATATATATGTGTGTGTTTGTGTACTTGAGAATTTTTAGACCACTGGCTCTTCACTGTGAATATGGGTTGAAACAAAACAGTTGTGCAGTGACAATGGTGCAGATGTTTCTAGTCTTTTGGTCCAGTATTCTAAACATCAGCCTGAAAATATTAGAAAAGTATTGCAGAGAATCATCTCTACTACATGACCGAGACCTCACCTCTGGTCGCCTGATTTGTGTCTTTATAAGTGATTATTGTTAATGGGTACTTTTCTCAAACTGGTTCTAACTCTTAATCATCACCCACTTATACTAGGTTTGTTGAACCAGTGAGAAAACCAAGATGAAAAATTACTTTTCTGTGAAACCACACACAAACAATAGCGAAAAAGCATTTCTTCATTTTTGAACTTTGTGATTTACCCTTTAATACTTTAACTGCAAAAAGTCATCATTGGATTCATTATACTGATTATTCTACTTTATCACAACTCGCAACAAATGAGATGTGATTTCATCTCAGACACTCTGTCAGTCACTGCCGACCAACAAGGTATATCACTGTGAAAGTGGGGGCTATTTGGGAATAAGACAATGTAAATAATGGTGCTGTATAACCATAAGCACCGAGGAGGGAGAAAGAAAACCGTCATTAATCAAACATGAGCGAGAACAAATTAAAATGTGCCAGCTGGAGACCATTTTCTTCTGCGTTTTAGGGAAAAAAACAACAACAAATGCTCAGGAAAAACCAGGACCTCAAGGCTTGGTTGATGACGTCTACTTTATCATTTAAAAATCATCCAGTCAGAATAGAAATGCAGCACGTGAGCCTATGGAACACAAAGATTTTTTATTCCATTAACAGTCACTCAAATTTTCACTCCTGGTTGAATCCATATCTAATTATTCAGTGCGAGATCTTCTCCATACCGCGGTACAAAGCCCGTACTGTGCTGCAGTCTGTTATCTTGGTCCTCCTCTCATTTTCCTCATTTCGTGTCTATTTTAACCATCAAATTTATCAAAACGTATCAAGTAAAAGTGAGCAAAAAAAAAAAAAAAATCATGTGGAGTCTGAAAATTGAAATTGAAAATAGAAGGTCTGTAACAATAGGACCACATCAAACACAACGTCTACACGGCACTCGTTCTTAACGTCAGTTTAATTGCCTAGTTTGCTGAAATATCTGTCTTGAATCATGACGGTTACAGAAAATTTAAAAATCAGTGAGAGATCACTTTTAGCATGTTCCAATTCTTGTTAACACTCCTATTATTGTGTGTGTGTGTGTTTGTGTGTCATGTAATGGTCCTGTAATTGTATGTATATGATGTTAATTATAGAAACCAACAGGGGGAGCTAGAGCCGCCCTGTTAACACAAGATAAGCTTACAGTATTTTTAAAAATTTTCTTTTACTTTTTACTATTTTACTTTTCATTCATTCTTCTTCTTCTTCTTTTTCTTCTTCTACTTTACATGTTAATGATGCAATAATATAGGTATAAAACTACAAAAAGTTATTTTTGACGTATGTAATATCTGCCAAGTTATGGATATATACATTTAGCAATTACTAATATATATACAGTATATACTGTATATATGTGTATATGCACTATATATATCACCACTGGTGACACTGACTGTCAAGTTATGACACACCTCAAGCCTCTACTTTGGGAGTCCTGACAGGTTTAGGGAGTGTTTCTTATTTCAGGCGTACAGCTGTTTGTTTCCACCATCCAGAACAGACACAATGCAGTCCCTGATTGGTGATAATACCAGCGGAGACGTGAGGATAACATTAGTTTGAACTGTAGCTGATGGGCTTAATCAGCTTTGTGTACACGCTGCCAAAAATGACCCAAATATTTTGGACATATTTTTTTAAATCACCACCTGTCTTTAGTGTGTGACGACCTGTCACTGACATCTTGACATGTCACCGTGTGTACTGATCATTTGGGTTTTTAACCAATTTGCACCATCCTGTGTCTTGTCCAGGGTTTTAGAATTTGTTTTCAAATATTAACTGTCAAACAGAAATCCCTAAATTGCTGTCCAGCCGTAGATGTTAAAGAGTGTGATCCCACTGATACCTTATTATATGACCATGACACGGTGTCATTTACAATGTCTCTAAGTTGCACCTATTGTCTAGTTTTACTATATGTAAATTAAATGATAACATTAACATGTTATATTATTGCAAAAGACCTCAAACTTAAATATAGTCACTCCTAAGCAATCATTTATCAGTAATGTGAGATCCAGCGTTTTGTTGATAAAATATTCTAAGTATTTTTTATTATTGTTATTATTGTTGCTGTGCTGCTTTTGTGTCTGTGCGTTTCAGGACTGGTCAGCTGCTGTCAACGTTTAAATGTGCCTTATGAATCAATTTGTTTTGACTGGGATTGATTAGTGGAACATTCGGCATTAAATCAAGGATAGTCGCCATTACTGCGGACATAAAACCAGGGTGTAATGAACTAATGCTGAGACGGTATAAACCATGACTGCGTGCTGTAAATCTCTCTCCATGTTTTTAGTGCTCCACGGAGTCCAGTCCTGACCAAGGTTTGCTTGCAGTCCTTCGCGATCACACCGAGCACCGTGACGTGCGTAATTACTGTCTGATCTCGAAAGGAGAAAAGTCCTGATAGTGTGTGACTGCCATGGAGCACAAACCACATTATGCTAGCTGTTTAGTGGCACAGTGAGTCATGCCCATGAAGGTCAATTGAGTGGATTGGAGAGCAGTATAACAGAGTGGGTACTGTGTGACAGCAGGTTAAGTGGCAAAGACATGTATATGGCCTGCTTGGTGGAGCCCAATATCAGCTGACATAATACAAAGTGACAAAGACTATTGTTAGAGGGGAGAGGAAAAATTACAACATCCACTGTGCACCTGTGCAACGTTATAAGTTTGAAAATGTCATCTGGCAGCGTGTGTTCACCTGGGAGTGTCTGCCTGGGCTGGATCCAAAAGTATTAGCAGCCTTAGCTAGGATGAGCCGGACACATTTAGGATATTGATTCAAATGATGCCGTATGAACACTATTGTTTGTTCCTGTTGTTCGTTAGCAGTGAGTTGATTTAAATTTGTGGCAGTCCTGATGGAATTTTCACATCGATTACAGAGCAGTGTTCAGATGAGTGTAAAAAAGATGAATTATTATTTCACATGTTCGGTTGCGGTTTCTTCTTCTCTTTGCGAAACTCAATCAATTTACCCTCTTTCTTAAAATGAATTCTGTAATGTCTTATAATATATGGAATTCAGTTCAAATGCATAATCGCCATGGCAGCTTAAACGTAGTAAACACAACAAAATGATTTGTATTACAATTATTTAGAAAGAAAATTAAATTTTTATGTCAGATTTTTGTTGAGCGAACTTGTTAGCAGCTGTGTTGCACTTGTCAAGATACTTTATGCTAACTCTACACGTAATACGTAATGATTCTTAGATGTTCTCTGGGTCAAATTCAAACACAGGGCAACCTGGTATATTTCTGCCATTTAATTAAAATTCAGCAGTTCTGTAAAAGTAAATAAATGGAACCCAAATTTATCTGTAATGAGACAAAGAGTATTGTCTTTATCTTGTCCCTTCTTCAGGGGTTGTCGACGAGTTTTTAAATATATAACCCAACCTGGGATTCGTTCCTAGGGTTGAATTGAACCCAGAACCCTTACAAGGCCAGTGGGAGTCCTCACACTGCCCCCTATAGCCTAAAGTGATTCGACATCCTCTCTACATACCATATTTGTATCTATTGATGATATATTAAACGTCTTTACTAATTAAAAATTGTCTGTAGTTAAAGGCCATCAATCTCATCAACAGAAGCGGCAAAATATTAGGGTTTTCCTTTCAAATGAAGAAAATGTATCATTGCTGTCCATAATATGTTTATGAAAAAAAGAACATTCTGTAGTGTTCTTTCCAGGGGAAAATGTCTTATGGGTAAACTGTTGCTACGTATAAAATAGCAATTTATGTGTAAATGTAATCATATAACTGGATGATAAACCTTTGTGTGTACAGTATGGCCCCCTATATATATATATATAAAAGAATTACCATAATATATAATAGTGCTTCCACTCGATGCTGCAGTTTCATCCATGCAGTGATGGTGACAGAGTACAGTGTGTATTTGATAAGCGTGAAATCAAATGCAGTGGAGTTACAGCATGAGGGAGAAGAGGCAGGTTTTCCTGTTTGGTTGTCTTCGTTGTCTGTTCTTCTTCTTGTCCAGTCTGCTGTCGTCTTCTCTGCTGTTTAGAATGAAAGCCATACACTGTATATATACTGTACGTACATCACAAAGACTGAAAGGTTGAAAGGAATACTTTGTACTACACCATTACTTACTTTTTCAAGTCTTATAAAAGGTCTCCAATTATTGTCAGATTGCTGAAGAGCGAGAACATACTAATGAGGCAGGCGCAGGAGTAAATACTTGAATTTACTGAGCTGGCTCCTGGCCAGTTTGTTCCACTTATTCCCAGAAGAAAACTGCATATAAAAACCCCATTATGCCTCCAATGTTGCCTGCTGCGTGTCACCACATAACCTGCCCTCTTCCCACGGATCTTCCCATGTTTTGCACCTCAATCATGTTCCATTAAGGTCTTTGAAATTATTTATAGCTTTGCATTCATCTGTTTTTTCTCTTTTGATTTTTTTTCTCCCTTCTCCTCACCTGTCAAGATTTCAGTGAACCCCTGAACTGCCAGTTTATGATACTCCTTCTGCAAAGTGCATCACTCAGCCTTGTTTTTCACTCAACGTCACTGTCAGTGGATGCAGCAGAAATATAATCTTTAGAAAAATCCATGAGTGCCTTTGCACAGGGCGTAATTGTCTCATATTTGGATACGCTCGAGTTTCAGAGTGTTGACATTTAACAGACATGTTGTCTCTCCTCCTCATGAACTAATGAAAAAACATTAAAAGCCGATTGAGATGATCTTTGATTTAGGACGGTGCACTTAAGCGAACACCACACAGTCTGGTGATACAGATAAGGCCTTCATGTCTTTAGAAATGCACAGAATAAACCTTAAGTGACGCTGTGTTATGACTGTTTGGCTGATTGGTCCACTGAGTAGAGCTTATTAAAGTGATTGGATTTATCGAACAAAGTCATAAAAAAATGTTAAGTGCTCTTACCTTACAGCTTACACCAGTTTCCTTAAATTGGAGTTTTTTCTGTATGGAGTTTGTGTGTATTTTCTTACTGTGGTACTCTGGTTTACTCCCACAGTACGACGACATGCAGGATTAGGTTCATTCTTCACTGATTACAGGTACAAGTTTGAGTGAAAATGGTTCTTAGTTTCTATATGGACTTCATTGTCCACCTAACTGTAACTCAATGACTGTGGAGGTAAAGAATGAATGAATGAATGGATGGATGGATGGATGGATGGATGGATGGGCTGACTGATTAAAGAAGGTTATCTTTGAGAACTTTGTTTTTAATCACTGGGCTAATCTCAGTAGCCTGAATTAGCATTAACTTCCCACGTGTTTCCATTCTGTAGCACTAGGCTAACTTTTAGCTGTCATTCTGTTATCTTTGAACAATATTTTTTTTCTGGATAGGTTTGAACTGCTTTTAATAACTCTATTAACTCACAGGTCATTCCTGGCCTGTGCCGTAGTTATCTTTGAGCATTCTTTTTCTTAGTACATAATAATAATAATATCCAATGTTAACCTTTAGGTGTTTGTTCTTCGAACTATTGGGTCCGACGACTGCCTTTTAGTTAACTTTTGTCAAACTTTTAGCTACTTGGGGAATGCTGAGCTGTTTTTCATCCACCTACTTCAGGTGTCAAACTGTTGGTCGATTACCTTTGAACACCTTAACTCTGCAGAAGTACTTTTCTGTGCAGTGCAGATCAGTCACCCACATTTAAATTGGCGAGTCCTTCAACCTATTTTTTTGTCTTTGTTCTAAAAGGTATCAAACAGGCCGAGTGCTATTTGAAAAAGCCAGAAAGATTCCAATGCCTTTAAACCGGCCTTTAAAACACAATACTAGCATTTTTTCAAAGATGTCACTCACACTTTATATACCTTGTTGAATGTGTTTTTCTCCTCCATGTTATCTGACAGAAAAGGACCTTAGTATCGGTGAGATCTACTTATTATTGCCATAGAGAGCATGTAGAGATACTACACCGGGCTGCTGATATAATCAGATGTTGTCCAAACTCTACCTATATTCAGGTGGCAATGATGAACACGCTAGGTTGTAGTTATATAGGCCAGCTGCAGAACTGCAGAGGCAGAGGACGCAGTGTGAGTGGTCCTGATGAGAGTGCGCGCCGCTGCCTATAGAGGACAGATGCGCTCGGTGCGTCAGGACGCACCAGTCCGCCGCAGATGGCTTGTGCAGTTTGTCCACATTTCAAAGCTTTATTTCAGACCTCGGCGCTCGTTCTGCGAGAGCATGACGGCGAACATTCTACAGTTTGAAAAAAAAAAGTGAAGCTCGGCTGCCGTGAACAGAGACAGAGAGTCAGACAGAGAGCAGGCACACCACAGTCTGATTTGCCTCACACCCTTTGCGACGGTGGCTCATTTGCTCACTCGCTCAGCATCGAGCCATAAGGAGCGGACGGACACCGCGACTGCAACTTCCATTTCCTCCTTTCCACATCTGCATCGCCTCCTCGTGTCGCTCCAACTCGCATATTACCATTATCTCCGTGCAGGACAATGGTACACCTATTTATTTTAAAGCCCGCTCGGGCGCATTTTTGTGAGAATCCGCTCTGTCCGTGAGGATTTCAGCCAGTCTTAGTCTGGTGGATCTTTTCCCTCTACTGTCGGCTTGTCTCTGAGAAAGCAGCTAATTAATTTTTAATTCTTATGCATCCGCACGAAGACGGGACCAGAGAGGAGAAAACGAGCGATAACCAGAGGAGAAGAAGAGGAGGAGAAGAAGAAGGAGACAAGTGAGGGACACGATAATGAATGAGAAACACTGAGCAATCAAGGAAAACCAAGAGTGGAGGGATCAAGGTAGGAACAAGCAGTGTTCGTGTCATGTGTACTTAATAAGTACAATAATATTGCATCAGTATTAGCGCGTGAATACGCAGACGTCCATTAGCAGACTGCCGTGAAGTGCAGGCGTGTAAGCCGATTTATTTATTTATTGACATTTTATGCTTTAACAGATGCGGAGTTCGTGTTTACTGTGCGTCAACAGCAGTGGACTTGTAATAAAAAAGAAGGATGCTCCGTAGAAGTGGGCTTTTATTTTAAACAGGACTCCTCGTCTTTTGGGCCTATTGGTGGCACCGTGACCTGCACACTAATAGATATTGACTATTTTAATTAATACACAGACTCAGGGTGAAGGACGATGACTTCTAGTCTTTTAAAGAATAGAAGTGGATTTTTTTTTTGCTTATTAGATGACACTGATTTTTTTTCATTTACTGCTTTTGTAATTCACACCAAAAGGGAGAGAAAATAAGACAACTGTTGGCCTTATTTCAAAATGCAAAGTCCTGTATTAACGGTGTTTTCCATTTTCTGAGAAAACTAACCCACTGACCACAGGAATAAAAAGAGCAGCAGCAGAGAGGTTCAAATCAACTCCGTCTAATCCCCCGTGCATGTCATGGGCTACACTAATATTCAGATTATTACCTGTAAGGGTCGGCTCCAGGTGCTCCGAGGGGGGCTAAGAGCAGCAGGTCTGCAGGAATATTTTAGGATGTCCCAAAATAAATGAACTCACTCTGAAGTCAGCTACGATGAGCTCAAGTAATGAATGTGCCATTTCCTACCACAGCTGAAGCCTCTGCAGAAAACATCCCTGTTTATCAGATTTAATCAAACCCTGTAATATTTGGGGGTCCGCGTCATAAAAAACTATGGCGCCTTTATATTGTTGCATGCTTGACTAATTCCCATTTTAATAATAAAATATCTAATACAGAGGCGTAAGCCATGGTGGAAGAAATTAAACTTTTGTCCTTTTGTGTTATTATGATAAAATTCAACCACAGAGAGGAAGCCCCCCGAAAAGAGTTATTTCTCTGCTGGTAAGCCTTTCCCTCATTCCACTGGGGTGCATTGTGTTTGTCCTGCCAATTCTTGGGGAGAAATTGGCATGTCTACTGTTCTGAAGGGGGCTGAATGAAATTCAAATTCTTCAGGTGGTAAAACAGCAATATTGCAACTGTCTGATTGCGTTATCTGAACATTCAAGAAGCCAGACTTGGAATTGGTTTACTGCCAAACCCTCTCCCTGAGAAGACAGAAGGATTTATTTCCCCCTTGTCTGTTTGTCACATCACCATCAGCGACCCCCCCTCCCAAAAAAAATCACCTCTCAGTGGACAAATATCAACCATACATTAGCTTAGCACTATCACCAACCTTATATGTAATTAATCATATTTCAAGTTTTTTATTTTTCCCAGTGCGACTTTCTGTGGTCAGAATTTAAAAAAGAAAATCACCTGCCTGCCGCTGTGTGCCAAAATAATATCATTATTTAAGCTTAATAAAGCCATTATTGCACATGTCACTGCAATACAAATGCACCGATTCCATCTTCTTGTGTATATAGATACTCGTATAACATTTAATGAATATTTAATGCGGTGAAAAAAAAACAAAACAATGCATTATTTCCTACAGTGATTGTTTCCTTCGTGTTCCTGTGACTTTCTTGGTCATATCCGAAGCTACGTGACAAAGCAGACGGAATTAAACGTGTCTCATGAGCAAGTAGAAAGACATTTAAAAATGATATGAAATTAAATACAATATTCCGTTTTGTCTCTTTATAAGATGTAGGTAATTTACATAATTAAATATGGCCATCGATGTCAAGGGGTTATTTAAAAAAAATCAGTTAATTCCTCAGCAGAGGATTTAGTCACAGAGAAGAAAAGTGAATGAGTGAAACACCTCAGTGAATCATTTAAAGAATTTTACATTTGTCCTTTACCTCTGCAAATGTAATGGTACATTTCCCAGCATAGCATTGTGTGAAATATAAAAGAAAAATATGTGTGTTGCTTTCAGTAGCAACACATTATTCTGCAATTACAATAGGCTTTGGGCTAACTAATAACTTCTTTCAAAAGGCAGAGAGGGACAAACTGTATCCCACAGCTGCAGGGTTCACCAAATCCACCATTCAGTTACACTTTGTGTTCCAAGATAAAAATAATAATAATAAAAAAAAGTATCTAGTTTTCAGCACAGTGCCTCAACTCAAAATGCAATTAAAACTTTGGCCACTATTGTTACGTTATCAGTGTGGATTTATAAATGTTTAAAGAATGAAACAGAAAATCCATTTGGAGGTAGTGTATAAGCTCTCCGTCTGTCCTGATGCATGTACTGTAGGTTCATCTAGTATCACCACACACACACACAAACACACACACACACACACACACACACACAAAGTGTCGTCCACTGGCAGTGCAGTTTATATTCCAACATTGAAACTTAATGTCATTTTGTCTTTTGATGATGAAAGAATGTGATTAGATGCCCGGCCTTCACCAGCCAGTCTGCCGCTTCCTGTATTTTCATGGCCCGTCGAACAGGGACATTTATTTTGAATAATTATGCTCATGTCTTGCACTGATTTATTTTAACTCTGAAAGACCATTTGCGGAAAAAAAAAATTAACACTTTCTTGTGCTTATTTTTACTTTTTACTTTTTTCAAACATTCTGACAGAACGTCAAATCGTGTTAACAACTAAAGTACCGACGGTGACTTTTACAACCACACTTTATTACTTTATTTGCTGACATTTTCAACACAAAGGACACACATTGGCGAGTGTTAATATCACAAACGGGGCTGAAGAAATGAAATATAACTGGTGGCCTCGTTATTCTACATGGTTTGCTGAAGTGCCTCGTGTGTGTGGGTGTGTGTGTGTGTGTGTGTGTGGAGGCAAAAGAAAATTTGTGCCCTTTTCAATTGAGCCAAAATGCTATGTCTGTGTCAGACGGGTTTTTGTTTACCTGGCAATGGCAGCTCCGTGGTTGTCAGCCGCCTGATAAGGCTGGTCCTGACAGGAAGGCCATTATGATTATAATAACACTTATTGTGGTTCGGAGTTTAACCAGGGCTGACAAAACACACTGGGAATGGTTTTAAACAGCTGCTGTTGGACTAATTATTGTAATCAGAAATTCTCTATTATGTTTTCTTAGGCAATCGGTAACGTCTTGGCCGTTGTTCCCTTAAATGGCAGGGTGAGTTTTGGGAACATGTCCATTCAGCAGTGCTACTGTCCTGCAAATGTGGGACGGTTGAAAAGGGGGAGGGAGGGCGAGCATAAGAAAATAAAGGAGAATATCATTAGGAAGGGCTGGAGGTGCACGAGAGGCAACAGGCACAAGTGCTCTCTGCTGTTGCTCTTATTTGCTGAAGCGATTGGTTGTGTTCATCCATTTTGAAGCTCTTGGCCTCTGTGCTGTGCAGTTCTCTGCCATGCACACAGAAGCCTGCTCCCTGAGAGAGAGAGAGAGAGAGGCAGAGAGAGACTGGAGGTGCAGGTTTGAAGAAGCCAATCTCACAATCTGACCCTACCAAACACTAATTCAATTCAATCGCTGCCAGCCCTGAGCTCGTGTTGGCGCCAGTGTGGCGAAAACGAACAGAAGCAACAAGAGCACATGCACAGGAAAATCGATGAGGACTCTTTTTCATAAATGGAGTGGGTGTTAAATTAGCTGGATGGACCCGAGCAGCAACACACTGGATTGAGTGGCTGGTGTATTTGGGTTGTGTCTATCGAGTGAGAGACGTCTTGGTGTACAGCAGTGAAAAGGCCCGGTGATGCACAATCAATGTGACCAATCAGCCTCAACAGCAATTCATTTAGTTATACACAGATTTGTCAGGGGGGTGGTGACTCCGAATTGCTGTTTAAAATATGTCGCTGCAGTTTCGACAACCGATTTGTAACCGCTTTCTGTAATGACCTGCTTTTGTGCTCCTCGGAGCTGCTATGATTTTCTTATTCATGCTGCTAAAAGCAGGGTGAAAACACAGCGGTGACCCACTCTTCGTGGTCAAAGCCCTCATTTCCTAACATTTGCAAAAGCTTTTCATGAACATGTGAGAAATGATTTCACCTCAATATCGTCTCACCTTACTGATTGTCTGACATTTTAGGAGATCTGTAAAGTCAGCTGCTGCCAAATTTATAATGTGGTGGTGACGCTCCTGAGGCTGGGATTGATTCTGATCCTTTTGCACCTTTGGCAGGCCACAGGTAGCCACAGAGAAAAGTATGAATGCTGCCAATAGAAATGCAAACGCAGGCACCTTTGGATGCACAAGCGAAGAAGAACAGTTTTATTTATGCAGGTTTATGATTGGGAGTGTTCAATTTAAACCTGTAAATAAAGTCGCCTCCACGTTGCCATTTCCCCGAGCATGAGTCTGACACTTCTTGAATGTCAGCTTTTGTTGTTTAAAATATGAACAGATCGTCACCTGATTATTTTGCTGTTGAAAGTTTAAGTTGGTCCTTGGGTTTCACTATTGACAAGATATGAATATTTTATGTTAATATTTAATATTTCTCTGTTGCCCAACTCTCCTCCTGCGTAAGGGCTAAGTGGCTGGAGTGGTTGCTTCGAGTCAAAAAAATTCAAATGTCACAGCAGAGCAGAATATATATGTTTTTTCAAGGTTGTATTTAGGGCAGGGTGGTAATTCAACCAGCAAACATTTGTCTCCTTGGTTTAATCTATAGTTAAAACACGTCTTAAAACAATATGAGACCACATGATGCACTAGCCCAGAGGGGTGTTTATTATTAACCAGGTGACATATACTGTATATATATGTGTGTCTAGATCCAGACCCAGTTCAGATCCAGTCATGCTGACATAAGGTTAGACCGTCAAAAAACAAGTTTCAAAATCCTTTTAAAATTAACCAGTGAAACATCAGACTAAAAGCTAGCCTTCAGTTCAAGGGTAGTTTAATTTGTTGGGCGGAAAATATTCTGTTATTTCGAAAAAAAAAGTTTAAAAAGATGCAAATGACATTTGATAATACAGTGAAACATTTCCGGCAGAAATCTTTGTGCTTAAAGGCCAAGGGCAAAATCTACTGGGAAATGTCTATTACCCTTTACGCATAACTGCAGTACAAACTGTCGTACCACGGTGATGGATATTAGTCACTACTGCTTTCAGAGTACTCCAGGAAATCTTTGTCCCCACACACGGTCTTTCACCATGTCATAAAATTCCTGTTTTGCGACCTGTACGTGCATGAATGAACCCATCCGTTTTGTGCTGAGCTGGAAAAATGAACTACAAAGATGAAAAAGTCCATCTAGACTTTAAACAATGACAGGTGTGAAAGCTATTATCGGTGTTGACGCAGCTGTGCATCAGTAGGAGGGAGGAGAGGTGAGGAGAGGAGAGCATCCTTAGATAAACCCTTGTCCTCAGGTAATGTCAAACCTGTTGGAGAAAGGCGTGTGCAGATGAAAGGAAACAGGGATCAATTGCCTTAATAGCTTGTCCAATCAATCCTTATGTTTTTCTGATATCTTGACTGAAGCTGTGGGTAAAGGTGGTGAATGAGCTCGTCTAATTGGCGTGGGCAGCACATGCAGAGCCGATGTAGTCATCGCTTCTCCTCCCACCTGGTGCTCTGGCTGCAGCCGCATCAATACTGACACTTTTGTCCTCATTATCTTCAGCTTAGTGCCATGTACACACCCTTCATCCACTACTGAAGTGTCCCTTTATTACACCTCTCCTCCACTCTGAACCCCTTCTCACGACCACTGACCCTCCCTCCCTGACCTTTCCCATCCTTTTGTATAACCCAGCACAGCTGTGGTTTCTGAATTGTATTCAGTTTTAGCCACCGGTGAAAGTAAATAGGTTTGAAAAACACAAGTTGGTTCCAGGCTGTAACTTTTGTTTGATAAAGAGCTGTGTCAAGGTTATCTTTCAATAAGTGTTTTCATCCTTGAATATACAAAAAAAAAAAAAAAAAAATAGTTTTGAAGAAGCAGATAATGTGCACTCTGTAATATCCACTTCTGAACAATTCAGTGAGGGCATCAAGGTTCTGAAGGCAGAACCTGAACTGGATCTGTGCCGGTGCGTGTCTGTGTAATAACACTACCAGTCTTTTATAAACAAGGTTTAGTTGATGTTGTCTGAGATGCTCATGCACCTGGTTGGGCGGCAGAATTATACATAGGCAGGGAATTCACTGGTGTGTGTTTGTGTACGTGTGGCTGTCTGGGCCTGACAAGCAGTGATGTTCACCTGAGACTCCACTCACCAGAGGACGGGTCTGGTGGGTCCGTATTTGTGTCAGCAGCTCTCCCTTTGGAATTCATGGTGTTGGACTTGTGTGAGCATGTTTGTGTGTGCGTGTGTGTGCGTTGCTTGCCATTAGGTGTTGGAAGGGGCACCATCAGAAAACAGCACGGCAGCAGAAGAAGCTGTTTGTTTGCCTGTTAGCCAAGATGGAGAGAAACAGGTTGGAGACGAGGGGGAGGAGGCACGGAGCTCCTGTGAAAGGGCACATGCATTTATAAACATTTGCAGAAACACCTGAAGCCCTCTATGTACTGCAGGCAAAAGGAAGACAGATATGGGGAGGGGAGCCATGATGGAAAAAAAGTGTAAGTGCATAAATACACAGAGAGAGAGAGAGCAAGTAAAGGAGAGAGGGGGGAGGGAGGGAGGCGGGCAGGCATCCGGAGTGGATTAATTAAGGTTTATAATTACGTTGGGACTATGCATGTCTCACCTGAGACTGGTCTGTGCTGCAGCTCCTATCCAATCCTCCTGCCCTCTGGTCCTCTGCATATATGGACACAAACCTCAGGAAAATCCCTCCTTCACTCGTGGTATCATAGATTCACCTCTCTGACATCATGTACGGGATTCAAGTGTTACTGCGGCACATTGGCCTTTCTGCTGCCATTCATCCGTCCACCGCAGCTGTGGGCTCATCAGTTTTTAAGCCCACGGCTTCATATTGCTCCGACAACAGTACGACATCAAGTAGGACATTACAGGACAACAGAGCAGTTTCCCAGTGTTTAAAACAACGAACACCTGCAAAATACACCCACCACAGACCTGATGGACATGTCTCTCTCCTTTTCTCCGCATGTGTATGAACTAATGGCTAAATGAGGCTTGGAGTTTAGTTTAGTTTGTTAAGGCAGAACATTCCTTATTGGTTTATATGAACCAATTACCAAACATTTTATTTTTATTTGTGCAAAATGCCAAAGGGGACAATAGTACTACATAGCCTACTGCAAAGAGAGGGTGGGGGGGGGAGGCGGGGCAGAAGGTAGTCAGAAGGTACTTTAACAACTGGGTTAAAGTAATATTAATAAATAATATAAAGTAAATAATTATTGATATCACACAAAAACAAAATACTGCTACAATACAATACTAATATTTATGACTACTACTACTACTAATAATAATAATAATGATAATTATTATTATTATTAGATTGGATTAGCATAAAATAGAATAGTCTTTATTGTCAGTGTACCACAAGTGTACAACAATATTAGATTAGTTTAGATTAGATTAGATTAGATTGAACCCCCACCACTGGGGAAATTCTTACTTTAATGATATCAGATTATGTTAAAATTAAAATATTTTTTGAATATTTTATCAGTATTAATCAGACTAGACCACATTCTGAAACCGTCTGGTCATGTTGTTATGACGTTTTAGGAACACTTTTTTTCAATGACTAAAGACCTGCCAGGGGCAGTGTGGTCTTTGGAGATCAGGGATTTCCTCCTGGGCCTGTTTGTCAAGGACTTTAAATGTTAAGGAGAGTCATCTGAAATGAATCTACCTGGAACTACGGCAGCTTTTATACACATGTAGTGTGTTTTCTGACACATTGGCTGTCGTTTGTGTCTCTTTTATGCCATTTAAAAAAAAAATACTGAACACAATTTTCTTAGTGGTCTGACTTTGGGAACATAATGGATCACCGCTGGAGCTGGGACTACTAAATATGGGGCAGATGTGGTCTGGGAAGAACCACATCTATTCTGTGAAACATTCCCTGCAGAGGGAAATTTATGTCACACTTTAGCAGTGGGGTTAGAATGTCCCGGGTGAATAGAGTCTTGTTTACCAGTGAAGGTGGTCAACATCCAGCACCCAGGTGTGGAACAACCTGAGGTAGGTGCTGCTAAAAATGGCCATGTGTTCTCAGCAACCCCCCTGTGGTTAACTGATTTTTCCCCCGTCCTGTTTGTTTCTAAAAATTACTTTGCAGTTCAGCAATTTTTAGCAACTCAGTGCATGGTGCTTTCAACTGAAACAGGGACACAAAGGAGAGGTGGCCACAGAAAAAATAAAGGTGGACGGTGAAAGACATAGTTCTAATAAAAGAACCGTCTCGTCTGACAGGAGATGAATGTCACAATAATCCAGTAGTGGTTACGATCTCACGGAATGGGCTGGAGCAACACAGTGTTAACACAAACCGCCGGTGTCTTTTGAACACAAAAGATACAAGATAGCAGCCATAGCATGACCTCTGACTCACAACACACACTGATACACACACACACACATTCACACACACAGATACACACACACACACATTGTGCAGTCATGAGGCATTTAGCGAACAGAATGGAAAAGGATTTAATTGAGTCTTTGATCATTATAGAATTACCATGTGCCTTCTTGGCACCCTGGTTATTGTTTCATGGATTAAACATTTTCATTTCGCAAATTGTGAAATCTGCACACAGCAAATCAGTGAGCAGCCTGCTTGACATAGATATGCAGTCAGTGCGAGGGAATTTTAATGTGTCCGAGCTCTCCAACTGGCTCTAGCCGTCCATGAGACTAGATTTATTTGAAAGATTGGTTTTATTGATTTACTGTATTAATGTGGTGCCAGTTTAATCAGTGAGCTGTGGAAGTATGCAGAATCTGACATCCCTGTGAACTCCAATGAATTGAGTTTACAGTATCGATTGGCTTATCCACAGTATTTATTCAGCTATTTGTCTAAGAGCTGATTAATTCAGCATGCGCCAAATAATGTAGGTATGTGATTATGAGGCCACGCCAGGATTTAGGTTTGCGTCTCTGATACTCTTCCTGTATGTTTGCGTCTGTTATAGACTGGAGGTGTTTCACTGTTTTATGGCAACGGCAGCAGTAACAACACTTTATGTCTTCGCCGCACGTTCAGAAGCACAGGAGTGTCGTACCGCTTCGTGAAATGACATTTGACGCATGATCCGCACATGTACGTATGGAATTACTGTACGTATGAAAGTGCATTATACACATTATGGCACACAAGTAAACAGCATAAAATGAATGCATTTACATCACGCTGGGATCCGTGCGGTGCTGTGGTGTCACAGTAGTAATGACATGTAAGAGTGGAACAGTTTTCAGTGCCAGTGTGATGATTGAGCAGTATCTGTCACAGGGGGCAGAGGAAGAGGAGTAGTTATCTAATTAGAGTTTACTCAGGATGGATACCCATGCTTTCTGACAGCTGCCTTATCTGATTCTGCCGCCTGTGGAGGAGGAACACCGGGTGCGAGATGTTTGTTTGGGCTCATTATGAATAAAAACAGAAGCCACTCAGTCCTCTCTACCATTATTATATATATGTCATGGAGTCAGATATGATAAGAATGGTAGAATTGTGATTCCATTATCGATATCACTTATCCATTCAATGTCTTACTGATTCTCACTGTATTAGAGAACACAATATCACATGAAGATTTAGATGCAGAAATAATATGTAAATTTCACACGACGCGGCCATGTGGAAACTATTTCATTGTTTATCTGTTGGAGTGTTTTACTGAGGCAACACACCATGCATGGTCAGTAGGAAAATACTGGACCATTTACTAATAACATTTTCCTTTAAATTGCCAAAAATAGTAGGAAAAGAAATTAAAATAATCGATATAATTTAGAACATTTTCTGACATTAATGCTAATTTGCACACATTGTCTGCATTTTGACTAACAGAAACAAACATGTTTAAATCCAGGATGCATACATCTTGGTAATGTTGTTTTAATGTCATGTCTACTACTATGTGTAATACAGGTAGACAGTAAGGACAAGTTTAAATAACTTCACTTTGCCACTAGAGTCAACAAAGATTTTTTTGTAACCAAGATGAACAACATTGTTGTTTTTTTGTTGTTCTTAAATTAATTTAGAAAATACAAAGTAAAGACTTTCAGAGCTTCAAGAGCTTTCAGAAAATTCTAAAATAGTCCATCGTCTGCGTGAGACTACTGTACCTGCACAAACCCAAGGTTATGCACATAGTACCTGAACTTACTAGATGCGTATGAGTGACAGCCCACATGGTAATTCTGCTGCACTCTCTCACCTCTGTCGGCTGTTATCTGCTTTAAAGCCGTCCCCTCCTCCCCCATTAAGAATTAATCGTGCCCACTCTGACCCACATAGTGTAATATTATAGCATGTTAGTGACAGCACACCAATCATGGTAGTCTATCATCCCTAATTTATTTTTTTCAACACGATCCTGATAGTATTACGACATCAGTGACATCATTATCATATAGTCCACCTCTACCACACACGGTCTACGCGTGGGTGACCAAAGGAGGAAAAGTAACTAGTTAAACTAATGTCCAAGAGCAGAAAGATTTCCAGCCCAACGACCTTGTCCCTCGGCAGCAGACTCTGCACATTCATATGCAGACTCCGTTTATGAAGATTACTGTGGGGTAAAGTCAGCCACATAATTAAATACAGTAGAAATTAAAAATCCTACGCCATGTGTTTATTAAATAACGCAGCATCGACCACAGCTCGGGTCACAATTACCGCTCAAGTTCAAAACAAAGTAAAAGACTTTGTAACTGTGGTATACTTTATTTTTTACCACATTATATTTTAATGACTAAAGATCTTGTTTTATAAGAACTATCAAAAAAGGTTTCACCTATAGAAGGCGCTGTGCCCTCATCAATGTTTGTTTCTATAGAAGGCGCTGTGCCCTCATCAATGATTGTTTTTTATTTGTCAGGTTGCGAACAGTTTTGCTGCCCATTAAAGATGACAATTATCATGAAGGATAACATGGGTTTTGCTTGACTCACTGAAATCTCACCGAAAGCTACAAAAACTTGTACTAGAGAGCTTTAGCATTCTTAGCTAGCTCACACCCTGGCATCTCTTTCTGTGTCTTTACATTTTTAATTCAACGGGAGTTGAATGATCTCACATCCAATAACATTTTTCCTACCACAGAAAGCATATTCAAATAATTTTCTTCTACATTATTGATGCAAAATGCTAAATGATTTCAATAGCGTAATTGCTAACATTGATTTTTCTACTGTAACTACAGTGAGGCTAACAGGCTGCTAAACAGTGTCTGTCATTGAACAGACAGACGCACACCTGTAAATACATGTATTTTACACCCGTGCCTGTGATCTGGGACAATAGCACTCTATTTAAAAGACCTTGTCAGTCTTAAACTGTAGCTCAAAGTAACATGCATATTAATGTAGCACGGTTTCTCTTTTTCTGCCACAGAACATTTTTCAAGGAAACGCTAACCTTCAGGATCGTAGAAGAATACGACTACTGTACTTTACAGTAACCTAATTATTTCCAGATAGAGGCTGTACTCAAATTATTGCAGCTGTCATGTAAACATGATAATTAAATTATCATTGATAAATTGAAGGGAGATTTGAAGAAAGGGTAACTCAATTGTCTAACCTCAAAATCAATTTCTTGCTCCAGCCTGGCATCAGCCTCATACTGATTTCATTGTGGCTTTGATTCTTTTTTTGGTACAAACCAAGTTAAAAAATGTGTTTTTTTAGCCCTCATCTAACTTGATTTTCACCATCCTTGATCACAGGGCCCTGTAAATTCATCATCACGTTAAACCAGACACTTTCTGTTTTTCATGTTTGGTGATAAGGTTATTTTGCGAACAAACAACTCAGCTTCACAGTAACTACCTGGCAAATTGATTTCCTGAAAGCCATCTTCATGTATAATTTCACTGAGGTGGCTACACAGTTATCCCTGTTAAACAGTCGAGTGAATTTGTGAAAATGGATCATTTATTTATTGTCTCTTTCGAGCGGACTGGCCTCAGTTTCGCCGCTTATATTTCCATAAAAAATACTTTTCTCTCTGCGCACGGTCTGAGTGTGTACTTTAACTGCGTACATAACATTTCTTTCCAATCTCACCATCTCTATTTGTCACTCATAAAACTCTACCAGTCTATAAAATAGTTTCGCTTTAGCCCACATACACTCCTCTGTGCATCTAACACTTGTAGACCTGAATCTCTCTGTGCCGACTTGAAATACAGCATGTAACTGTTTACCACGCTCGGCCTTTTACCCTGCTCTTTGCTGCAGCTGTGTGGAGTCCCCTTCCTCTGAGATTATTCTAACGTTTGCCCTACGCTCACCTTCTCTTCGCTCACATGCCCCCCCCACACTCACCTCATGATGTTGGCAGATATGGATGGAAATACAAATGACCCCTGATGAACCCAGATATTGAGCAGTTTTAAAGCTCCAGGCTTTAGACAATATCCCCTTCCTTACTCTAACGCGCTGGAGGAGGAGGGGCCGGGTTTTCGTACTACATCGGAGTTTTATGGGATTTATGACCCCGTCCCCAGCAGCTATCTCTCCCTCCACTGGCACATCTCCCACTGGCTAGAATTAGCAGGCGAGGAAAACAAACAAATTACAAGGAAACAAACATAACAGCTAATAAGCATGAAGTGAAATGAAGAGAATGCTTTCAGCAGCACGCAGGCTGGAACAGAGAGGGAAGGAAGTACGGGCTGTAATCTTCTCTGCCTCTTCTCTCATCGTTAGTTTTTTTTTTTTTTTTAACATTTGTTTTTAATTTCCTACTGCTCGGTTGTTGCCCTTGCCCCCTGCAACTCGCCAGTGGGGCTGTGCTAGTAGATCATTTCTGAGCATGGGCAGTTGGAGACAGATGGGCGGATGATGGACTTGACATGATAGACAGCAGGGTGATAAATGACTGGATGACTGATAAGGGATTAATGCAATCCCGAGGCCACGGCAGCACAGAGGATGGCTTAGTGATAGAAAGATAACACTGATGAGCAGATAAACAAGAGAGAGTGCTAATCCACGGCCCTTGATGGACAGAAAAATCAAAGGGAGGTAAAAGAGCCACAGTTGGAATGGCCGACTTGTTTTTTTTCCCATCTGGGTCTGCGAACCTCTCATGGTGGAAAATATAAGTGGAAAAAAGATAAGAGCTGACGGGAAAAAAACGAGACCGCAATGTATTTGCATGATTATGTGTGAGCATGTTATAAGTTTGTGTTTTTCTACTGGACAGAGAGAAGCTGAGGTCAGCTACGAGATATTTTGGATATAATATCAGAGGTCTAGGATGATATAGCGGGTTTGAACAGCACAGTGTGAAGATAGCGGTTACATTTAGCACTAATTATTGTGTCTGTGTTATGCATTTCCATCAGTGTAACATCGTAACCCTCAGTGTAGGATGGAGAGATAAAGGTTTCGGGGCTGTGTACTTGTTGAATTCTGCCAACTGGCGTGTTATAAATGAAGACAAAGAGACAGAATTAGAAAGAAGGAGGTGTAGGAAGAGCAGACTGCCTTTCTCCTACTATATTATTGAGCACTAAGCCTCGTCTCTGTTCACGATTTCAGGGGACCCCAGGGGTTCTGGCATTGATTAAATGTAGTCGGAATGCACTCTGGTGTCACCTTTTTAAACACAGTGAGTCACTCGCCAACACGGACAAGCTTTTATTTATCAGGCTTCTGATTTTGGCTGCACGGATGACAACCTGATTAGCACTTAAAGGAGCTATCAAATATTTTCTTGGAAAAGGTGGTGACAGTCTGTGCTGAGGTAGACAGTAAGGTCAGGTTAGCTACATCGTCCTGTAATATTTTTTATTACAACGTGGCGTATATGATGATGACAAAGACTAATAAAAATACAAATAAAAGAGACCGCAAGGAAGGGGAGGCATGGAGTGAGGAGGAAGGGAGAGCAGAAATGTCTCAAAAAAATGTTGTGAAGAAGTGAAGTCCTGAGCAAGTGAACAAACTGCTCAACAAACATGTGGGAGAAATCTGTGTGTTTGTTTAGACTGTGGGAAAAGATGGTGCACGTATGTGCGTGCACGGGTGTAGGCAAAAAAGAATGAGTGAGGCATGATGGGAAAGACTAAGTGAGTGAGTAATGGGGGTTAGTGATGGGTGTGTTGACAGAAAGTGTCAGCTTTAACCACACTGACCTGCGAATAAGGGCTGCATGCACAAGTGGCTGAATTAGAGTGCCAGCCTGAACGTGAAGGGACTGAAAAATGGAATGTGAATTTCTGGTGGGATGTGAAATGAATACAAAAAGAGAAAAGTAGGTGGATGGTGTCTGCGCATTTATCTCCATGTGTCAACCCCCTGCTGTTTTTACATCATTTCAGATGAGCCCAGGAAATGAGCATATCTCTGTAGTCTCCCTTTGTACGTCAATGTTACGACACCTGATCACATTATTTTTTGGGGAGGTCTTTTATCCTCGCCTCCTGTCATCATCCCGGTGCCAAAATATTTTTTCTTTTTCATCCACTCTAATATTTTCTAACTTTTTTCCACAGCTGTTCTTTGGTGGAATGTTTTATAGAACAAGTATTTACTCTTGTAAAAGGAGAAACACTCAGCTATGCCAGCACAAGATTAAAGACGAGCTGTGACTAGAGAAAGGATGATTTTTTTTTTCCTTGTTTCTGTCCCTTTTGGATTTCAACGGCCGAACCCTTTGGATCGTCTGTTTGGTCACACTGTTTGTACAGGTCGATGGTGAAAAGTTTAGGACTAGACTGTTGTTATGTTATTGCCCTGCAGCTTGTATTAAACTTAACATTTCCCACCTCATCTCAGTCATTTACAAAATGACTAAAACTACTGCTGGTGAAATGTCAAGAAAATGATCCTGGTGAAAAGGGAATGGCATTGTTTGCCATCCTTCATTATTCCACTCACCTGTCTGTCTTATCCTTTTGTCTGGAGTGAGACGGTCCTGTCCTGTCTTACCACCAGGCTTGGCTGCAGCATGCTTGTCTGACTCTGTCATAGTCTCCTTCAGGGCCCGTCTCTCGGTGATCAAACTCCATTATTTATGCTGTATCGTGTTTCACCATCAATTCCCGCATTGGAACAATTGAGACAGATTTCCTTGACTGTCACAATAGCAGGGAGACTCAGCAGAGGATGAAAATAGGATTAGCCTTAAGTGGAATTTAATTTTCACTCTTGTTGTCTCTGTAACCTGTCTCCCACCCAGACACCATGACGCGCTTTGGTAGGGATTTCACTATTGTGTGTTGAATCCGTGTGAGAGAGAGATTATTCCTCTGCTGCCCAGTGGCAAATCTGCTGCATTTAAAAATGTAGTTTTCTCAAAGCATAAGAAGAATTCAGTTGTGCTGCAGACATTTATAAGTGTGAGAGAGGATGCAGAAACTGTTTCTTTTGGTGAATAAAGACAAAATATACTACAGGCCACATATAAAAATGGAAAGTAATCACACTTTTTTTTAGGTTTCAGTATTCATGTATTCATACGGAACTTATTTTCTAAATTTTTCAATTTGTGTCCCTGCAAAAATAGATAAAAGGAACAAATATGTTTTTTTAATTTGCAGTTTTCTGCTGCAAAAAATGTGGGATATCATAACCTGGAGCTTGTTTGCTCAATAATTACCACATCAGAAGATTTGGAACATTTCAGTTATTTGAATTTGAAGTGAACTATTTCCGAAACTCCAACGTCGTATTCTTTCTGACATCTGAGGATTTCAGGAAGAAGACATTTTTCATGAAGGCATCATAATGATGGTTTGGCGACGTTGTCTGGACAGATGTTCCCTGCAACCAGGTCCTTCATGGACAGTCCAGCTGTCAGTAACAAACATGTTCACTAATATGCATGACTCTGTTTTCAGCTAAATTTGCTTAGAATTAAACAAAAAAAATTCATCTTCCATAAAGTAACATTTGATGACAGTAATTTAGTTCATAATGTTTATTAACGTTATTAATAAAGTGAGAATGTGTATCATTAATATCACTCTACCAATCAGTCTACCAATTGCTAAGTGTAAACTATTCCTCTTGAGTCTACCATAACCGCACCACCATCACAGCGGCTTGCGTCATTTCAGTTAATAGAATCACTGTGTACGTTGTTGCATTTAAAGATCTGCTGCGCTACGAAGAAAGTCGATGCCGTTAAGCTTGTTGCTAGGAGTGCGTATTTGTGCCTGGGTGATACAGGCTGGGAGGCTGTTATCACAACAGCCTTTCATTCTGTCTTCGTGTGTTTACAGTCAGTTTGTAAGCAAGTGATGTGTTTGCCCTTGAGAGTTCAAGACTGGCGACCAGATGTGTTCCTCTGTCGGCGCCGTGTTGTTGTTTTCTGTTCCTGATTTTCCTGTTTTCTTTCCTCCTCGTGCTTCACAGCACAATCTATTCTTAAACGGATGTCAAGTTTTAANCCCCCCTCCTACACCACCACCACCACCACAGATCATGAAGACGATCAGATGTAGGTAGCCTTTCTTAGTGAACACATCTCAGGAGTGAATTTGAATCTTTCTCTCTCTTTTTTTAAAACCTGCCATTTGGATGAAGAATTAATTTTACCCACTATTACTCAAAAGGTAATTACGCCTTGCTGCATGACTGATGTCTCTTGTGAAGGAAAGCAGGAGTGTGGTGAATGACATGTTCATTCAAGTGTTTGGATGAATGTAATTTGGGATATAAAGAGCAGGTTAGTCAGACTACAGGTGTGAGTCTCAGCTAAGGTGTGTGTGTGTGTGTGTGTGTGTGTCTGTGCATATGAATGTGTTTGCATGCTGTCTGGGTGAGATAGGATGCTGGGCTCAGAGATAGCCGTGGTGAAGACAATTGTCTTCTTTTTATCTGCTCACATCAGACCAATCTGTGCTAACAAAGCGAAACTGAGGCAAACACCACATTACTCTTATTTTTTTATTAAGTATTCTTTCTCTCTCTCTCTCCATATTTTACCATCTCTCTCCCATTTGTTCCTTTCCGTGCCCCGAACCGCACAGTATTTTCCGTTTTCTTTCTTTCCCCTGCAGTGGGAGCCAGTTTTGCTGCAGAGGGAAGGATGGAGTAAAGACGGTGAGTAAGAGCGAGGGAAAGGCAGAGTGGGAAGAGTCAGGAAGATGGATGGTGAAAAATGGAGATAGGACATGAGACAGAGACTGAGACAACAGAGGAGGCCGCTGCTGGTGTGCTCCTGGTAGAGCCCACAACCATATCAAACACACACTTTCTTTCTGTTTGCACGCACTCAAAAACAACAGCAACGGACACACAAAGACACACTTGGGGCCCCGAGCATTAGAGTTTGTTTTTGGCCGGTGCTGGTTGGTGCTTGGCAAAAGAAATTAAGCTTAACAACCATGGCATCTGTCTCAGCAGCAGGAGAGTCCCGCCTCCCCACCCACATATGACCTGCCCTGCTTTCATTCACTGAGCCGCCTGCTGCCAGCCTCAGGATGGGCCGCTGCCTCTGCCACTGCCCGCCAACCCCCTCCTTCTCGGTGTTTCTGTACAGCCAACCACTCTGTGCCCCGCGCCAATGTTTCCCCCCCTCAAGCAACAACGCAGGAGTACAGCGATATATGCTTGAAATATTCATAACAGCCTCACTGCAACACTCAGCTCTCCTCTTGTTTCCCTTCCATTTTGAGAGGCAGTCATCACGGCGTTACAGCTGTAGGACTGAACATGGTTTCTGAGTTAACTATTGTGATTGTGGTAGCAATATGGGAAACCTCTAGGCATCAGTCTGCTTTCACTATATGAAGAAACATATACTGGACCAGTTTGATGCTGAGTATGTTCATTTTTAGTTTTGCCCCCACTTGGTGTATAAACGATGTCTCTCTGTGGTGTTGAGCTCTTGGCAGCCCTCAGATATGATTGTGCTCTTTAAGTTGTGCCAGACATATATTCAATAGAAAACAGGTTCAAACTGCAGGGAGGACAGTCCAGCTCCATTATTCCGTGTCTCTGAAACAACATTTTTGTAAATGGTGCAGAGTAATGCTCACCTAATAGATCCATAAAACATGTCTTAACAGGTGCATACATATTTTATTATAAGACTCAATGCGTCAATGCTACCTTTACATACTGTATGTGTAGCTCTTCTAGGCCGGAGCTTTACTGATAATGACATATTTACTTTTGTTGAAACAATAACTTTTTTATTATTTACATTTTAGCACCCAGAATCCAATGTCCATTTTCCCCAAACAGCTGAAATGTGTGTGACAGAAACATGACTTTAGAGAGAACACAGTAGTCTGTGTCTCAGATACAGCAGTTGATATAGTTTTAATTATTTTAGAAACAATATCAACATTTCTAAAAAATGTAGTTAACCCAGCCTGAGGTCTCTCTCCATATACAGTACCGCATGCTCGGTCTTTTCTTTGCAGCCATCCTTCCATCTGCATCGAACACTTCCACTCACGCAGGACTCCAGCACCAGCGGCTTGCTAAAGGGGCTGCTTAATTTACACTACACTAGAACTCAACCAGAAGTAGTCAAGGACAAACTGACACATGTTGGCCAAATGATGGCTAGTTTGCATGCAGACATGGGTCAGAGTGTAAGAAAAAAAAAACATGCAAAGATTATAAATCAGAGAACTGTGACTGCACGGACTTTTCTGCACAAACAAACACTGAGTGATGTGTGAGGTCGCTTCTGGGGAGAGAAGTCCTACAATGTGTCTCACAGGAAGCCACAGGCTGGATAAACAGTCATGTGGAGCAGCAGCAGATGCCTCTGTCTCCCTCTAATGCCCACTCCCCTCTTCCTGTCCACTCACATCCTACCACCTACTCACACACTACATCTCACTTCCTTCTCTTTGGCTCGGTCTTTTCTACCTCCTTCAACGAAGACCACTGCACACTCAGACTACCCATCCATCTCAGTCCCTCACTCATTTAACCACATTCTCTCTCATAACTCACTCCCTCTGCTGTTTCCTTCCTCTTCGTCTTTATCCCCCCCTTTCTTTTTTCTCCCCCGTCTGCTCATCATGCAGGCCACCTGCTAGCCCTGGGCCCTGCTGCTTATCCTCCATATTCACTCAATGTATCTCAAGATTATTTCTCTGGAGGGGGCATCCTGCTCTTTCCACCACACTGTGTTATCTAGCTCATCAAGTGGTTTAGTGAATCTGGATGTGTGGGGGGCTGCATACTCTAGCTGGTGGCTAACAGGTGGCCCATAAGAGCAGGCTGAGTATGAATGCAGTGGAGGGTGGTAGCATTTCTATAGGGATTTTCAACTGTACCGGCATCAAACAACAGGCGTGCCACCGATATGATGAAGTTGTGAGCTCACTAAATGATAGGGAGCTACAAGATGGATGAGGTGGCTGCTGGAACTAATGTGGCAGCTGAGTCTCCTGGCAGGAGCTGGAATATTATCGGGCATTATGGTGAAGATCTAAAGCTTGTTTTATGTACGATTTTAGCAGCACGGGGCTAACCGCAAATTGGCATCAATCATTGCTGGTTGGCTGGCTTTTAATGGCCTGGCCAGTGTTTAATGTTCCTGTCAGGGAGTGGTTATCATGTGACCTGTTTCCCTTGTCTCCTGTCCTCGCACCTGCTAAATGGCAAGCCATCTTCCTCAGAGAGATGGAGAGTGAGCATGAAAAAATAGTGGTGCAGTATAGGGCCCTTATTAAAGCTGTCCTCCAAGGCTGCCCTCTGACTGGTCCCCCCTGTAAATCTCCCTTTTAATTGGCGAGGGCAAAAGTGGAGAGGTGGCACCCCAGCCACAAATGTATACTGTGTCACTGAGGAAAAGAGGGAGTGAGAGAGAGAGAGGAGGACAGACAGATGGAATGATGGACCCACAGACGGAGAGTATCTGGATGGTGACCAACAACAAGTCAGAGCTATGGAGAAGTTGACATATTTACATTCTACTGAGCTGCAGGAGGCAGGAGGTGAGCAGAGGAGCTGGTGGAGAGGTGCACGGAGGGTGAGACAAGGAGAGGAGAAGGACAATGGGCGAGGAAGGGGAAGTAATGGAGGGAGACAAACAGAAATGGCTGTCAGTGAAAGAAAAGGAAAAGTTAAGTGTGTGTATGTGCGTTTGTGTATTTTGTGTTCGCGTAGATATGTGTGTCTGTGTGTTACAGAGAGACAGGCTGATTTCCTGAGTGTCCTCTCTTAATGGGGTTGCCATGACAACAGCGTATAAGAGAACCTGGCTCTAGCCGACGGTGTGTGTGTTTGTGTGTGTGTGTTCAGTTTGTGTATGAGTTTATGTGCATGTGCTCCGCTCGTCAAGTGATTGATTGTCTGCGAGACAATACGCAGTATGAAACGCAAGTGCACCATGTACAGGTTTTGTACCAAAGTGTCAGGAGTAAACGTGCTTTAACTCTGTGTTTGACTGGACGTCCTTGTATGAATGAGAAAGGGGGGGAGGACGAGAGCAGCCTCCCTGGCTGTGTCGTTGCCCTTTCTGGCAGAGCAAAGTGGATGTGCAGTACCTGTTGTGTTCTGGTCATGTCCCTTTTTACCACAGACAGCCATGTTGAATGAGGTCAGGTCGGCAGTGTCCGAACTTTTTTCAAGGGTTGCAGGCTTAATGCTAAACAGATGGTTTTGTAATGTAATGAATTCCAAGACACAAAGTTTGAACTGGAGTTTTGCAAAGAATTCCATCTTATTAAATGCATTTTAAACCAGACAATATAAGAAACAGATAGTAAGTTCAATTTTTTACCAACCCGTATTTTTCAGCATTTCGCGATTGCATTTCCTCCTGAAATCAGTCATGAAACTATAATCATAATAAAAAAAAACTCTTAAGCCAAAATTGCCCTACAAGTGAATAGCCTTGGAAATGTAATTAAGGGTAAAAAGTTAAAAGCGATTTCCCTGCCCTTCTGATGGGCTGTATAATCTTAATTTTAAAAATTAATTTAGGAAAGAAGGGCCATAAAAAATCAGTCTAAGTGTCCTGTTTGGTACTGTGAGCTGGGCTCAGGACATGTCGGGGTTAAGTGATGTTGTATCAGTCAGGTGATGGAAGGCCCAGCTGTCACTGAGCAGAGGCAGTCTCACGGGAGTGCCAATCTGTCATCATTATATTAATGACACAGACAGCACTGCAAGCAATGTCGTCCCCTCTGTGTGCCAAAGCTAACGAACGGCACCTTCTTTGTAAAATTAATTAAAAGAAATTTGGATGAGGACACTCTCCCCAACCTGGATCTCTACCTTCTTCATCAGCTCTTTCTCCTCTCGGCAGCATCGCACAGTACATCCGTCACCGCATGAGTCACAGTCTTATTTTCCTACTTGATTTCCTCTCACATTTGAACCTTTGACCTTTCCTTTTCCACCCATGCTGTTTCTCCTTCAACACTTCCAGACTTTCCCTATAGCACAGCATTTTCTTCTATCCTTAGTAAACATATTTTACACAATCTGTCACTCTCAAAAAAAGGCAAAAAATTACTTTTACTCTTTTATGTTGTATCCTCCTCCCTCCCCCCCGTACTCCCCCAATCCTTCACCACCTCTCCTCTCTTTGTCTTATCCCAGCATGCTCCCCTCTGTGGTGCCGGCTCTTGTGTATTTTCTTCTCATGTCTCTATCGCTGTTACACACACACTCTCTTTCTCTAGTGTAATATATATGTATATCGATGTATATTTTTATGTTTTGTATGTTTTTATATTGTGTGTGTGAGCTGCTGTGAATTACTGTTATTCAGGCAGTGAAGTTGGTGAAATGGTTGTCAGCGGCCAGTTTTCCTTTTTAACACCCCTCCTTTGCTCTGAGGCTTTAGGAACCGGTGAGTTTCTCAGCTCTGACTCTCATTCACACTTTTGTTTCCTCTCCGTTTCTCTCTCTCCCAAAGTTCCAGAACCAGAGGGAGCGAGTGATATGGCTAGCGTACACTTCCAGCGTTCTTTTATTCTCGCCTCTCATCTTGGCTGTACTCCTGCTGCTGCTGCAGTTTGTTTTACCGTTGCAGATGCCAGGGCAACATTTCCTGCTTTTGTTTGAAAAGTGAACTTTTTGCATAAGTTATTGAATAACAAGATAAATTCACTACCACTATTAGAAATGGTAGCAGGTTTGGTAAATAAAAAAGAAATCCACTAAAATAAAACATCAGGGTGGTATGAAGTAATGTGTTTTTATTAATTAGGAGAGAAGGAGTGTGAAGGTGAAGAAAAGGCATCTGTGCATCCTGAGATTTTTCCCCCCAGTCTTGACTTTAAACAACACAACTACATCCGGTATAACACATATAACATGTCGTTATCACCCCTATCACAGCACTGGGACCAAAGCAAGTTTGGCAATGCACTATATAACAATGGCTGTGTGAGTTTCTCCTGTTTCAATAAGGTTGTTTATATCATGTTTATACGTACTTGAGAGTCAGGGTTGCCAGATCTTCACCCACTTTATTTTTCTCCTTACTAGTTTAGTTAGTCGAACTAGAGATATTTGATGTTAACATCCAAGATAAATGTTTTAGAAAAGGGTAATTCTAACGTTAACTAAATGTTAATTTATCTTCTTAATATCAACTCTTGCATCTTCTCAAATCCCAAGACCAACAGTAACATTTATTTCAGCTTTTCTGGCTTGTTACTACAGAATTAATCAAAGTGAATTCAATTTTTTTCAGTGCAGACTTTAGTCCACATAGATGAAATATTTCAGCCAAGGTTTTTGTAAATACCAGTTAAATTCCCAAATCTTTTGCAAAAATTTGAAGGACTGACCGAATTAATATACAACCTCAAAAATGATTTTCAACCAAGTTCTTCCAAGAAAGGAAGTTGTGTTGTAATTCTATTGAATTTTCTATACCTAAATACTCTATTCATCAGCTATGTGTGAGTGTAAGGCACGAGAGAGAGAGAGAGAGAGAGAGAGAGCACCAGGGCTCATTAATACCACACATAATAACACAGGCAAAGACAACATTGATCAGCAACAGTCAATACTGGACTGTATTGATCTTAACACCAGTTTTTCACCAGGCTAATCGACGTCGGTGCACGACACCGACCTCCCAAGGGAACGAGGTGTTACTACACAGCCACAGGCCTCTCGTTGCATTTGTTTATGACGAAACAATGACACAAACAACTACATACTAATCCAGAGGAATACCTGTTTGTGTGTAATGAGGATAACATAGCTCTTTGTCAATGGGTAATAAAGATTCATGAATTAAATCTTGCTAGGTGAATAATTAGCTCTGCATGTGTGTGTGCGGACAACAGGAGAGTAGCCACACATTTGTCATGTTAGC
>NC_024323.1:5909947-5949606 GCF_000523025.1 Cynoglossus semilaevis | reverse complement strand
AGAACACGTGCAGTTCCAGATCAGGTGTGCCTTCAGCCTGCCCTGGTTTCTGTTTCTTCCATCCACTCCTGCTTGGCCTTTTTACAGGATGCAGTGTGTGTGTTAGAGGAAGGCAGGCAGTAAAGAAAAGAGAGCAGAGTGACTGTAACGCCAGGTGGAGTGTTGCCATAGAAACAAAACATCACAGCTCCTCGGCAGATAACAGATTTGATGCAGTGCTCTTCATTGTGATTCCCACATCTAAGCATAGAGTGGGACAAGGTGCGATCAACAGCTTTCTTAAATATTGGAGAAGATGTGTCAGACACTGGGTGGGATGGTTCCTCTTTGAATTGACTCTCTAACTTGCTGTGGAAAATGATGCAGCCAAGATTTTACTAAAAGCCTTTCCCCAGTGCCCAGATACAAAGAACGGGGATGTGTTCAGAAATCCAGGCTCATGTGAGTCACACATGATTTTAACGAATGTGTGACAAAGAAATAAAAAAACAATCACATTTTCACATCTGTAGAAGTTTTGGACCAATACTAAATACATAGTGCATCTAACACATAACCATACAGCAAAAATAAATATATGTCGTATTAAAACCTATGGGGATGTTGCCTGAAAGCCATGACATCATTCGGTATGAGCCAGTGGAATAATACTCAGATAAATCGACTGCAGCCATAGAGCTGAACATCAGTGATGGAGAACAGTCATACTGTAGGACTGTCAGTGCAGAGCGATGTTGAAATCTGAGATTTGATTGACATTTGGAGGTATCACATCATCCGGGCTAAATTTGTCTCTCCATAAATTTACCGTGGTGTCTGTGGCTCAGTAGGTGGAGCTGGTCATCTTTCAACAGGAAGGTTCAAAACCGTGCTCCGCTGGTTTACAGTTTGATGAGTCTGGGCAAGACACAAAACAACAACAGGACCAGGAAAAGTTACTAATTTGTAACTTCTCCCCTGGTTTGAAATCAAACCTTTTATGTTAATTTGAAGTGGTTGGAACCCACAGCCACAATTAACCTATTGTTCCTTCATTTCTATCCTCGCTAATCCCTGTTTTTCTTTTATACTCGTTCCAAAAGGACAAGATGGCAGCATTAGCCAAGGTTTTTGAGTGTGTTCTCCCCCACGTGTAGCTGTCTTTGTAGAGCTGGTCCTGAGGCTGATCACCATCCAGCTGCGTGTTAGTGCCAGGGAGTAGACATTTGGTCCACTTGACCCGTAACGCTGGCACGCAGGCTGGGCAACTCCTCCACAAATCCTCCCTCCATCCATCCATCCCTTCCCCACTCATAGTTCCCAGGGCAGCAGGCAAACCCAGCTAAGTACTGATCTGGCTGGATGGGTACAGGTGCAGCAGGGGGTCCGCCTCACTGCCAACAGTACAGTTCCTGTTTCCTATGGGCTCAGAAAAGGCCTGTACAGCTTTCTATTGCTTGAGGAGAGATTAAAAAATGCAAATGTGTTTGATCAGCTTGCTGACAGTAAAAATCAGTGGAGGAAGCGGGACTACAGCGCCCAAAGAAAACACATTTAAACATCAGAGGAGAGAAGAAACGAGGAGATTGCAAGAGTGAAGTAAGTAGTGAAGCTAATAGCACTGTTTTGGTACTTCTGTGGAGCTCTGGGACTTACCCAGAGATGGAGTGGAGGTCTATCTGAGGGTTGGACACTGCAGTCTGCCTGCAGCTGTCCTTGGGGAACTGTGTTTGGTGTCTTTAGAGAGGCTGACTGCAGGCATCCCTTTGGGATTGCAGGAAGGGAAGAGAATAGAACAGCGCGCAGGCTTCATGTCTCAATCAGGAAGGCTTGAGGAGTGCCTCTCAAGGCTCAAGTAGAAGCCAACGTCCATTTGTAGTGTATTTAAAAGAGACCGTCTGCACTTAAGTGCCCCTTATTGCTGCACCAATAGCCAAACAGAGACAGTGAACACGAGTAGATACATACATAAAAAGCCCTGGTACACTTAGGCTTTGACACATTGCACAACAACCTCCCCCCACCCCACCCCTCTTCTCTGTATATCTTCACTGTCTTTTTCACTCTATGTCTCCCAGGACAGTGCTCAGAAACATAGAAATGGGGCTTAACCCACCAGGCAAGAAGGAGAGTCGTTTAAACTAAGTTAAACAAGGGCACTTAGATTTTAAAGGGCCATAATATTCAAAAATCACTGCCTTAAAAATCAATTGACAAGACATATAAAAGATAAAGACAGATTGATGGGAGGAAGGTGCAGTCGTCGGCCGTTGACTTTGTGAATGGACATTTTAATCAAATCTCATTGACTCTTGTCTTGTACTAGACTCCTGGGTAGGGTGTGTTTGTTTTTGATGTGCAGTGCTGGTGGTGGCGGATTAGTTTTGAGAGCAGAGATTCAGTCTGCACAGTTTGGGACAGAGTCCAGTGAGGACAGCCATCTGGTGACCAATCAAGGCCGTTGCTGTGATGTCACAGCAAAACATCTCTGGGTACCATGGGTCCAGAGAAGGGTAAATGCCACGACTCAAACTGGACCTCTGCATGGTTGAAACAGACGGGTGGGGTTACACAGGCTCAGACAGTCATGTGCATGTGAACCATGACTCTGGGTCAGTGGTACCAAGCTGTTGTGATTTGTGTGTCCTTTAATGCAGGCAGAGTGGTGTTGTATTTGTTGGTTTCTGTTTTTTTTTCTTTCTTTCTTTTTTTTACTTTTTGCTTTTATGGTCTTCGACGTCATAGGTGAACTAGAACCAGAACAAAAAAATACTGAGTTTGACTTTGGTTGATTAAAAAAAAGAAAAAGGTCTCATCTGGCGCTGGAACCCAGGCCATTGTGGGTGTAAGGCAGATGTGATAACCACACCTCTATGAAACCAGAAAGACTGGATTGGGTTATTATATATTTTCTGACATTTTTGCATTTTGCATTTGTTAATTTGACACTTACCTGGAGGAAACCAGAGGCACCATGCACGACCAAAAACGCTCTAGCACCACTGCTGCCTTTATCTGTAGCTGTGGTTCAGTCCAGTGAGTGTGGTAGGAGTCCAACTCCTCTTAATGCATTGATTCCAAAACGTGTTTCTTTAGCCCCGTGTGACCTGTCATGTTGAATTGAAACACTGCTGAAAGGCCTTTTTGTGGCACAAGAGACAAAAGCGACAGAGCAGCAAAGGTGAGTCTCTGTGAAGAACTGACCCTAAAAAGCATTACAGCTCCAGATATTGCTGTAACACTCGGTCTGTGAATATTTTATCAGCCCTTAAGCCAGATGTAGAGTATAGGTGGATGACGGTGGTGGTTCAGCTATAGCTGTAATGCAGTCCTACACAGTGAGGTCTTGTATTATGTCTCAGCCTATATGCAGTAGAAAGATGGTTCACTTTTTATTGCTAGCCGGTTCCAAAATAGCCTCCGGTATTAATGCAAATCCTTCAGCTGCGATGTACAGTGGCATGGATACAGGAGGAGGGAGTACTCTTGTGATTACTAAAACTAGTTAATCCCATGCCCCTTCCTTCTGGTGCTTATCTGATCAGTGGCGCAACCAGATAGCCTCCAGCATGGGATTTAATAAGAAACACAGGATATAAGCCCTGTTCAATAGACATGACAAGGATAAACATCAGTGGAGACACGCAATGTGTTGCTGGTCTTGCCTCTGTGTGTGAGGACAGCGGGGGTGAGACGAGTGCGGTTTCTGAAGATCAGTGTACACGTCAGTAGTGAGCCCACAAGCTGGACCTCAGATGTACTCCATACAGAGTGTGAATGCAGCAAAGAGGGAGGAAAAATGGTAAAGGTAGAAGACGAGGAGTGAGAGGTGTAGGCAATCATGCAGAGAGAAACAAATCGGAGGGCCTAGCACCGAGGTGCAGGAGGTGGGAGGTGTGAGAACTTGTGGGACCGTCTGTGCGCGAGTGTGTGCGTGCACGGCCCGTATGTGTGTGCGTCTGCTCTGCCACTCTGGTGACTTCAGGTGTTATCTTCTTAGCCTGCAGACGTGACAGAGAGATAATTAGAAATGTTAACACTCACTGGAGCTTGTACTTCTATAAATCCTCAGTTTCTTTCTCTCTCATTTGCTCTTTATCCAGACTCTTATAAACACATGCACACGTGCACGCGCGCACACAAAGACACCCACATACACACAAAGTCCAATTCTATTAGCTCCCGTAGCCTGTGTTATGAATGACATACTTAAAATCAGGAATGAATTGGCCATGCAGCGGTGAAACACAATTAATGTCAGCACTGGTCTCCGTGGAAATAATTGTCACAACTCAATTTTAATGTGCTGATGACCTGTTTTTTTTCCTTATAACTTTTAATAAGGAATGCTATTATTTAATACTGTACACTTGATGGTAATTTGTTTCTTCAATTTGTTGGCAATTTTATGTTCCATTGGAATACAATAAAAAAATGCTAATTACACTATTCTGAGAAAGTAATGGGTACAAAGGTGAAATGAAGTTCTTCTCCTTCGCGCTGTTTCCTTCAGGGATCGCCACAGTGAATAATCCTAATGTATAATTTAGAAAAGGTTTGTGCCCAATTCTCCCTACTTATTTATGATTGGTTCCTGCAAAAGCAGAAGAGACAAACTGAGATCTACGGCTGTTCTGTGGCTTTAGTGTCTTGTCCTAGCAGAGAGAACTCCTGGACCCACTAATAGGAAGATTATGGCTCCAGCTACCGAGCCATGGACTGCAAATTTAACGACCGCAAAATGTCGTGCATTTAGTAAAACTGCAAATATTTTGTACTTCACTAAAACCCTTTGTTGGAATAAAGGTTACTTTGGAGATTTTTTCTTAAATACAGCTAATTATTGAGCTATTATAATTTTTTTTAAACAAATAGGATAGTGGTGTTTTTTTAGAGATAGCATTTTTGTGCTCAGTTGGCCTGCCTGCAGTCCTGATTTCTCTTCTATTGAAATGGTATTCAAGTCTTCAACAGTATCCTTAGTTTCCAAACAATTAATTTGCAACTAGAAAATTTGACTTATAAGTCAGACATCAATGTCTAATAAAGTTGCTGTTTAACTAACAGTGTCTTTTTTATTTATTTATTGGAAATACCAAGACCATAAACATCTGTGTTGTCGGTTTAGTGAACAAACAGCCCTGTTTACTGAAGCAGTCGTTGGACATTGTTGAAGATTCTGACAAATGTCTCGGCTCAGAAAAGGAGAGATGCAGGACAGAGACATGCTCAGTGGAGTGTTTCGCACGAAGAAATGGAAAATGACGGAAACCTGACAGAGGGATGACAACCTTGTTTGTCCTTTACTGGATGATCAACATGTGTTACGTGCGTATGGGTCCCAAATGTGCACATGGGGTGGCTGATACAGACTTTTCCACGCTCCACTGGAATCCCTCTACCTTTAAATTAGCATTCTAACTCTCTGCTTAGTCAGCTAGCAGCACAAGCTGTGGAGCCATGTGTGAATGCTGGCGATAATGAAAATGCACACCGTCAACATCATTAAAGATAATCTCAGCTCATTTTGTGCTGGGACACAAACTCCTAGGCAGGAGAGCAACAGGACGGGGTAAATTAACTCGTGCAGGGCACATTAGTACCCTCTTACCTCACCGTTTCTCACACCTGTGTCGTTTGGACTGAGGGATGGAGGAGTACAATAGGTCTGTTGCAGGAAACCTATACCAGGTCAAGGCGAAGGCTTGTCGAAAGGCGTCTCCAGCGTGTGTCTAATTGAGCGCTGTGTAGTTAATTGTTGTGCGTGGGAGGGGAGAAATCAATCTGTTTACTCACTGCCATGACTTCAAGGCCCTGGGGTGAGAGTCTGGAGCTGGCAGACACAGACATATGAACACACATGCACAGCTTTTTCTTAGAAAACACCAAACCGTGCCTCACAAGCACAAACTTGCACATGAAGACCCATCACCTTCCCCTATTGTACACACACGCCTCGAAGGAAGAGGATGCGCATGAGGGGTTATTGAGTCAGGGTGAAGTCAGATCTATCCATCGATCGGCTGCTAGCTGAGAGGAACGTGAGACCTGCACAGGTCAGAGGGCCAAGAGACAGAGGAGATGAGAGACAGTGAAAGAAAGAGGGGGAGAAAGGGGGATGATGAAGACGAGGGAACCTACAGAGCTCACGGCGTGCAGCACTCTCCCAGCAGCACTCGCCCTCCCCGAATGCAGAGCCAGCGTTCTGCTTTGATGTGAATATTCTGAGACGATCTGCTCAGCTTCACAACATTAGAATAACATTTCTTCAATTTGTATCTTGGGTCAGCGCCTGGTGTCGAACTAATGGGAGCGAAGATAGACTACGGCAGAAAACTGACGCCAGCCAATTGTTATCCATATCTTTTCATCTGTATCTACGGCTATACATTGTTCTCTACTTAATCTATGATATATATAATTAATCACAGTGAGCCTGTGTGTCAATTAACATATAAATGCCTTCTACAAATAATGTATTCATTTGCATATGCAGCTAATCAGCTCATTTGCATGTGTTTAGCTATCTGTGAGGGTTTTAATTCATCACTGGATGCTGCTGCTGTCAGTGAATGCCCATTTACATGTTCTCCACACCAGTGTGGAAGAATCGGTGTTTCTTCAATGCAGCAGCCGCTCCTGCAGAGAACCTCAGAGACGGAGCAGGATCTGCTAGTTTAGGGGGAATTTGCAGCAAGACTGTCACCTGAATAATTTACTCCAACTTCAGTGGGATCAGAGCTCTGACTCACTCCTCATCTCATTTGAACCAACCGTTCCCATTGGCAGACAGCGGCTGGCGGATCGTCTGAACGGCTTTACTTGATTGGCTGGATGTTATTTATTTTCACCCAGTCACAAACTCCTCCATTATTTATGGGATTGAAGCAAACTGGGATGTGATGATGAGATGTGAAAATAGGATGAAGAACTGCAGAGAGAGAGAGAGAGAGAGAGAGAGAGTCTGTCAGTGCAAAACAGGAGGAGCGGGGGGTGGCGGGGGGCTGAGAAGAGAAGTATCGAGGGGGGAGGGGTGATAAGGTGGATGAGTACAAACAGTGCTATCCTTCACGTGGATAGGCGAAGCAAACACCAGGAGATGTCTGTTGATTCATCCCCCTTTATGTGTTCGGTTCCTTTTCTCCAACGAACCTTTTTACCTGAACAAAGGCAGTCGAGGTGAGTGACCAGACGGCCGAGACTCCCCGAACGCAGAGTGGGCGAAAGGTCACATGAAACAGGAGGCTCCATAGAGACCATCAACCAGAATAAAATGTGTCGACGAAATGATGTACTCAGGCCTCTGGAGAAAGGACCAGATAGGAGAAAATATGTGGATTCAAAGAGAAAAGCATAGTGTTAAAGGGTTCTTACACACATTTAAAGAGCATGTGTGTGTGTGTGTGTGTGTGTGTGTCGGTCACACATGTCTCAGGGCACATTCATTATTCCAGTGCACATACTGTAACAACAAAAAATATACAAGCAGACTGGCTCTGAATGCATCAGTATTCATGTGTCTGTGTTTTAGCATACATGTGTGTACACTTGCAGTGCTTTGGTCTATAAGTGGTGTGTGGGGGGTGAGGGGGTGCAGAGGCAGTTGGCAAAGACCCTGTAGATTTTTTCTATGCACTGATGGGTGTTCACCTGGTGTGGATACTGGCGAATCGGCTGCAGCCATGTGATGTTAGTAATTAACAGATGCAGGCAGTGGAAAGCAGCAGCAGCAACAACACCTGTTACAGTCTAACTGCCTGAGGCCCTGAGCTCTGGGCTGTGTCTTCCACTTTTACTCTAATAATCAAAAAGTGATCACCCCCCTCCTCCCCCCAAACACACACACCCCTTCTCTTTCCTTCTCAGTGAAATGCCGTAGTACGACTCCATACACTCGTGTGCATGGGAGAAGGAGAATCAGCAGTCGAGTCAGGAATGGCCCAAATAACGGCACATTCCCACTGACGTAGCTGGAGTTTGTCTTCGTGGTTTGGAGTATTATTTTGCAGCTGGCATTTCTGTCCTTCTCTCATAGCATAATGTCAATGATCTATTTTTGCCCCTTTCTCTTCAGACTTATTCATGCAAACCGCAGGTGTGGTTTCCTTTTTCCTCTGTTTTAAATTACAGACCAATGAATGAAATTGTCTGAATTTTTTTTTCTTTGAGACAAATTCTCACAGGAGGCAATCTGACTTCCATGGTTTTATGTTTTTGATGATCGTGTAACCACACTTCATGTTAAATCAATTTAATGTAAAAAAAAAAACAAAACACAATTTTTGGATTTTTTATTATTATTTTGACATGGACCCTAAATTATTATCTGGTGATTACTCGTATCTGGGAAATAAGTAATATTTTTCAGAATAATTGTGATTTTTTTAAGCTGACTCTATCCTTTGATTTACTTAACAATAATTATGATGATTCGTCAGAGCGTAATTTTTTTTCCTTTAAACTTAAACTGTGACAACTTAACTGGCTGTTACTGAAGACGTTAGTCCACGACGTGCCTAACACATTCAGATAAAAAAACAGACCGTAGTAGTAATTTAGGAAGGTAAAGTGTAATTAATGAATATCAGAGAGAACCACGTTTAAAGTGTAACACAATCATTAAGGATGTTTCAATTATATTATTAAGCCTATATTAACATATTAGCCTAATTAGATTTTTAGTTTTAATTTTCCTCACTCTGACTGGATGGATGTGTTGCTTAAGACAAACCAGTCAAAGTGAAATAACAAACCTGGGGTTTGAACCGACCATTTCCTACATTAGTACAAAGGCCTCAAAGCTGCACCTCTTTTACGCCTTTTAAGAACCAACCTTTACTCTTCATAATGGCAGCAGCAACTCAAACTGTCTTTCACCTGATATTTCTCACAGTTTAAAAGCCTGCGGGAGACAAAGCTGCTGTCCACCGTTCCGACTTTTCCCCAGATTCCAATTTGTCCGTATGACTGCTCAAAAAGCTCCATCATTGTGCTCAGTCTCCAGTGATCTGGTGTCACAGCGTAAAAACACACCAGGACTAAGTGTCCTGGTGTGTTGTTTATTCATGTGAGAGTTTTTTTAAAATGCCAAACATTGAAAAAAATCACTTCTTTTAATCATCTCAGTTGTAGCTATCAAATATAAAATCTTTGTGTTCAGAGCTGCTGCTACACTAGCTCTAAACTAACTAGCTAGCTCATAAACCTTTATAAACTGAATTTTATGCAAATACTTTTACCTTCGTAGGTAATTTTTTTCCACTATGGGGAGGGAGGGGTTAAGATATATTTTCTACTGCCTGCAGTGCTAAGTCACTGCCTCCACTTCTCTGTCACATACATCTGACTGGTTTCCTCCACTGAGAACAGTCTATGCACAATAGTGAGGCCAGAGCATGTTGACGAGATTCTGTTCTAAATAAAAACCAGTGGACAAGCTGTCCACCATGCTGTGGACTGAGGTCAGCCTGGCCTGTTTACAAGTGTAGATTATTGTGATTGCCCAATGAACATGCATGCAGTGCACTCACAGACCTCGGTGACAAGTGAGGGCAAGTGGGGCCTGCTTCCCTGCCAAGAATGGTAAAAACCTTATGGATATTTTTGACGGTCCACCGGGCCCCCAATGTGGCAGGATCTCTCCTGGTGCTGTCATCAGTCAGTCCAACTATGACAGACAGGTCAATGTGTTGCTGACAGGGAAGCAGAGAAGTAAAGAGAAGCAAAGGCAACTGGAGTGAACACAGAGCTCAACAATACATTTTTACCTTGTTCCCAGAAGTATAAAACCACTTCCTACTGGTTCTTTCACACACATGGGACCAACAACAATATGGTGTGAAATAATTGCATTATTTTCACGTACTAAAAATTCAATAACGTACATCTCCTCAGCTGCTGCAGATGCCACCGTACATGCAAATATTAAAGAAAAAAAAGAAAAGTTATTTGGTCGATAGCTCCGGCGCCGTGCTGACAGCACTGACAGGCCTTTACGGACTCCGTGTGGTCGCTGGGAACGGCAGACAGAAAGAGATAAAATAATTGATTGACAGACATTTTCTTCAGAAATAGGTCATGTCAGCTTAGTCTGCTGTGTTAGAATCTCCCGATGCCCACTGCCCATCTTGAAGCCGGTTAACCTTGGCAGGCAGATTGGGGTCAGTACAGTCAAAGACACAGTACTTACACTCGTGCACCGACACACACACAGTGTTTAAGACGAGTGTACTGCAAAACTGAAGATAACTGAGGTGCTTGTCATCGGAAAAAGTTTACTTTACTTGATATTTTAATTTTTTTTATTCCATTGAGGAACATGTTTATTTTTTAAGGGTTGAATATATATATATATATATATAAATATATATATATATATATATATATATAAGGATGAAACTTTTCAAAGCTGTTAGAGACACTTGAGAGTCTAAACATTTTTTGGTTTTCTGTTCTAGACTTTCTTGACTTATCTTCATGTATTTTGTTCCGTTGTACTGTACATAACATGAATGCAAGGAATTCAGACCTTAAGTGATTTTAATTCCTAATACAAAGAACTCAAGACCTCAAGAACTCTGAGAGCTAAATCATAGGTTCTTTGAATGTTACAGTTCAAGGAAGCTTCACTTCTGTGCAGTTTGTGTCAGTGGTGATTCTGTCAGGTTGTTCTGACCCCGGTGTAGTTGAGTTCACTGTAGTAGTATTGTAGTTTCTAGTGCACTTTATCTCCTGGAGACTTCAGTGTCACATTTTTTGGTAGCAGTTTCAGACCGTGGCCTTTTTGGGTGAAGTTTTTTCTTCTGATTTTTTTCTGTATTCAATAACATTTGATGATGACAGACATTCTTACCTGTCTTGTGGCGAGAAACGTTTTAAAATTTATGGACGTCTCTGTGCTTTCAGCAGCAGTGATTCCTGCTTGTAAAAGCCAAATCCTGGTCATTTTGTGAGGGCTTGGTTGGCCATTCACTCACACACACACAGCTGTATGTTAAATGTCCAACATTCCTTATTCTTAGCTTAATATCATTAAATACGTCATGTTTGGTTCTGTCTTTGGTTTAATGAAGGTTTAAGAAGATTAGGAAAACAATCAACCTAAGTTTTATTTCCAATAAAGGACTGAACTAATTTAAAGGGAAGTGCTCTATTTTCTCCCAGTTATGATTAGACTCTTCTCTTAGACTCCTAGTGGAAAGGCCCCCTGGTGTTTTACTCTCACTAATGGTTGACATCTTGCTCTTCACTTACAAAATGATTGTCCACATCCATGTTTATGTCTTTGCTAAAGTCCTCCCCTAATTGGCCACTGCACTGACCAAGCTGCCATGATGAGTGTATGTACTTGGTTGATAAAAGTCCAGATAAACTCTGAAGATTAATTAAAGACACTCACATTAAAGGCTACAGGCCGGCACTCACCAAGTGTTTGGAACTCACAGCTCTGTTCTGTGGTTAATGAGTGTTTGGCCCTGACAGTACTGGTGTTCAAACAATCAGCTGAAATCTAAACACTAATTTAACGCTGAACACTTTTTCCAGCACAACTCATACTCATGTGGCAATTACTGTACACAGTTATTCCCAATGTTATCATTTATAAAAAAAACCCCAGTAGTTTCACCTACAGACAAAAATAGTTTGTTTAAACGGGAAAAAAAAAAGTTTTGTAGTTTGGGGTTTAAACTAGTGGTTCTCAAACTGTGGTACTATGCGAGCACTCTCTAGTGGTACGCAGGGAAAATTCATATTTTTGCATGTACATTTTCAATTGAATAAATCTGAAACATACCATGCACAATGAATGCAACATTCAGTGTTAAGGTAACAATAAATAACCATCATAATGAATAAACATCTCTCTGTGGTGGAAGCTAACAGTGAAGGCCTCTGCTGCTATATTCTACTGTTGGTCATCATGGTGGTACTCAGAGAGCTCAGAGAGATGTTTTCTCATGTGGCACAGAGTAGAAAAAGTGTGAGAACCACTGGTTTAAACAGTTTCAGTTAATAATAGTCCCGTTATGTCCATCTTTCAGCCACGTTCAAACCGTGGGTCATTTTGTGCCCGGGTGAGAATCTGATGGAATAATCAGACGACAGTGCTGCCTGTACAAAGATGGATACTTCCATTGTATGTGTCTCAGCAATGAGATGAAAAGAATGTCAACCTATTTTTAAATGTCACTTTCTCTTTTTGTTCCGAATCCCTGCTCTACTTAGTGTCACAGATCCAAACTAGGTCAACATCACATGTGGCACCCGATGGGCCCTTCTGTGTGAACATGTGGGAATGTGTGTGCATTTGGGCGAAAGTGCGCAAAAAAAGGCTTAAAGCCACGATGGTGCGCAACTCGCCGGGCACGGACACCAAACACCTGAGAGGAAGTTGGAGTGAACTGCCGACGGTGGCCGAGCAGTTACAGCAGTTACAGCAGTTACAGCAGCTCTGTCTATAAATGGTCTGAAAATGCACACTTTCTCCATGCCTATATTTCACATACTTGTAAAAACCTTTTTGAATTTTCTCAGTGCACGCCTGCTGCAGATGGGTTTGTTGGCGTGTGTGTGTACATACTGAAATCATGGCGGTGGTGCAACGTAGCACAATTGTATAGCAGGGTTGCCCTGCTGGAGAGCTCAGATTAATAGACACTGATGTTAACACGCACGCACAAACACACGCACACATACACTCACACGCGGCGCTTCTGTCCTTAATGAAGATGGATGCAGCCGAGGCCGGCGGTGCTGAGGCACTCAGTGTGGCAGCTCGCCAGTCACAGCCATGTGACATCAAAGGGCAGAAGAGAGCAAGATTTACTAGAGAGTACAATTTCATAACATTATCATGTTATATCATAATCCGTTGTTGTTGGCTCATAATGTTCAGGGCCAACAGTTATCACTCTTGTTGTTCAGACTTAATGTTCACGGTGCATTATTTATTCCCTCGTATTGATTTGCAAATTCAACCGGTGTTGACAAAAGTGACAGAGCAGACTGACTGATAGTGGCCGCGTCTGTTTGAATACAAGGGCTAAGGAACAGTGAGGTCAAACAAAACCTTAGACCAATTCTGTGTCCACTGTTCACTGACTCATGTTGCACCACAACCGGACCTCTGCCCTGTCTATAATCAGTCTTATTTCTTTAACTTTTAGCTGACATACACCACCACCTTCATTCTGTTGCTGTTGAAAGCCCATGAAGCCATGCTGTAGTTTGGTGAAGCAGCAACCGAGCAGAATTGGAACCTCAAGAATTAGTAATTAGGTTTTCCGGTCTGCCCGGCTCTCCTATGGGATTGCACCCCACTCTCGTCAAATCACTGTGTTTTGTAAAATCATTCTGTTCTAAAACTGGCTCCGGTGTTGATTGTGTTCGTTGTGGTCATGTGTCAAACACTGCCTTTGAGTGGAATCGAAGCGAAACATGGGGTAACACTCTGCTGATGTTGTTGGTCTAGTCTAGTGGTTCCCAGAGTGGGATGTGGTCACCCTGGGGGACACAAAGGTACAGTCAGGTCTCTCTCCCCCTCTCCCTAATGAATTTACTTACAAACCTTTATTTTATTGGATAAATGTTTGAGGACGTGACAAGGTCAGAACACCCCAGAAGGTAGGAGGTGGATGATACATGTCCAGCAAAGAAGAGCAGGAGAGTCAACATTGAACAAGCATTGTCAGAAAAGGACACGGTGAAGAGTCAGTGTGACCCACAGTCAACTGTGTTGTGTACTGTATCGACGAGGTCACAGTCGTGCTCTGACTGTGTCCCATTAAAATTAATCTGCTCGGAATTTCTTCGACTTTAAATGATAAAATCCCAGTGTCTGACCTTTGTTGGCGCAGTTTTATATCAATGTACACGTGTTTTTTTCCGTGACTGCCACACGGGGCAGAGGTCTGATTCTTGTAAGATATTAGAAACCATTAGATAAAGCTGCAGCCAATGTTTGTGTGACACGACAGGTGGGCAGTGAGGTCACTTCCTCTGGCAGCTGTGGCGGCTATCACAGAGCGAGCATTGATGGGTGGTGGCGTTGCCTCCTGTTGCATCAGTAATAATGAACAGTGACAAGCGCTCCAGCGCCACAATAAATCACAGGCCACACTGGAGACGCTGAGGACCAGGCCGGGGACCGTGCTCTCGGTGCTGCTGATGAACAGACTGGACGGTTGGCTGGTCAGCAGCAGACAATCTGTATCACTCGTTCACAGTCGCAGCACTGCTAACACGCACACACACACACACACACACAGTTTCTAGACGTTCATGTTCTACAAATGATATGTGTACCTGACCAGAGCAGGCTAAAGTGGAGCTATCAATAACACACAGTTGAAAGATACACGTAAATCAGTGTCAGTCAAAACTAAATTTATGACAGGTATTAAAATTGTGCTTTATTTAATGAGTAACACATGTTAATATAATTAGAATGACAATTTTATGCTGTATTCTCAACTTCTGTGTAAAAAAAAACAGGGAGGAGTTCAAAAATATAATGTCCAGCAGGGGAAGTCTGTGATCTGCATAAAAAGGCTCTGTCCTCTCATGTCTTCTTCTTGGAACAGTGGAGGTTTGAAGAGGGGGTTTAAGAAGTTAAAGTCAAAGTTTGGAACTTTGAGTCTAGAAAGTGAAAAACTTTGCGTTAATGGGGGGAGTTTGAATTGAGTTTTTGTTCCGATGAGGAGCCAGGGGAGGTTTCGTAGGGCAGCAGTGATACGAAGTGGCAGAAGGCAAGAAAATGGACACCAGACTTTTTTAATATATTCAGAGTTTGTCCAGAGGTTTGGTTGAAGTTCAATGAAGAATCCAGTTATTTCTTGTAATTATTTTTTGTAAAGGACCAGTGGGACAAAAAGATCACACAAAGATTACAAATATATCCACAGTTGTTCTCAAAGATTAAGTTACATTACTTTGCTGCAGGCAATATATTAAAATATATCAGATAAATTATTAAAAAAATAGATTGACTTACATGAATTAATCTATGTACCTTCAAATATGCAGATATGTAATGAGATGCGTAAAAACATGTCACTGCGTGAAGAATACTTCAATAGAGACCCTTATGTTGAAATGCCATAGAACACTGTGTACTTTCTGTCTTTTGACCCACGGCCCACTGGAAACTTCCAAGTTTGACCCTCTTAGGGAGAAAGTTTGGGCACCCCTGCTTTAGACTCTAGAGATCAGGAGGTGTGTGGGTGGGGGTTTATGGAGAGCTGCTGCTGCTGCTGCTGCTGCTGCTGCTGCTGAGGGCTAAGCTCTGAAATAGTACAGGAAGAGGAGTGAATAAAGTGAGGCTCTCTCTCTCTCTCTCTCTCTCTCCCTCTCCCTCCCCCTCTCCCTCTCCCTCTCCCTCTCTCGTTCCACTCCTTCTCTTTGCCTTTACCTCTTTGACAACCACACTAGCGCTCTTTGATATCCCTCCACTGTGTTCTGCAGCTCTGCAGATTCCCTTGTCTCATTTGCATTCCCTTAAAGCACACTTCCATTAAAGTCTCCCCCTGTTTTTGTCTCCTCTCTCTTTCCTTCTGTTTCTTCAAATAGGTCTTTTTTTCCCTGGGTTGCTGTTTTGGAGGGAGTCTTATTCCCTGTTGACTACACAGCCTATCCCCACTCTGCCTGAGTCAGTAATCAAACACATTGGCCCTAATACACAGGCCATTACAAAAGCTCTGATGTTCCATCTGCACACAGCCGGCACAATGGTGTCATTATATAAACAGCCGTGCTGCTGCAGCCAGCCAGATACAACCACACCAGAGCTCGGGCCTTAACTGACCCACCACAGTAAATGGAGGAGTGTTGGGATGATCTGACCTGAATGTGCTCGTGTACTTACTGCTAGCTTACAACATTATCCCTCCCTGAATGAATGAATGCACTAGTGTTAGCATTACAGTTGGCTATCAGTTCTCACTGTGGCCAACACCTTGCCGGTTGTTGTGCATCGATGCACAAGCGTTAGAACGGTGATTCGTGAAGGAATGATATCTCCTACAACTGAGTTGCGTTTGCTCTCGATCACCCTATCAGAAAGGATTATGGAGATTAATGATAGGTCCAACTGGAGGATAACACTAAATGGATGTGGGAGGGCTTCGATTTATACAAGCTGGTATTATTTTTCTCTGCAGTGACATTGATTTGAACTTGTTTTGGCAGCTGCAGAGCATCGACAACTGTGAACACGGAACTGAATATACAGTTAAAAGCAACCTTAGCAGCCAGGGACTTTAAAATATGTAAATTGCACGTGTTTGTGGTCGTTATTAAATGGCATAAATAATGTGGGGTTTTCATTATTACTGTGCTCTGCCTTGCCCTCGATGTTACTTTTAGCTTTTAGATTGAAGCGAACAATTTTTATGTGATTTCACACTCTCAGTTAATGTGCCAGTTTGACACACACAAACACTACGTGCAGAAATGTGCCCAGATCATAGCTTATGGCTAGTTTAAATAATCATGTAGTTAAATTCAGCTGTCATACCTGGGCGTCCTGGAAGGCAAGTTTGACAGCAGAAAAATCCCACTCAGCAACCGAGCTGGATCACAGATGGTGGCAGTAATGATATTTCATGGTATGTCTGTTACATTTCTAAAAGAAAAGTAGGATAATTATGCTCACTTTGGCAAGTGATTAGTTTTATGGAGGTGAAGAAGTAATTAATGAATTCTGTCTCATCTTCAATTATTGTTACACTTTCTTGTATTGCTCCCTCTTGCCTAAACTCAAGAGAGTACAAAAGTGCACAGGGTGTGACAAAGCTTCGTTGAGAATGAGTCAGAGGGAGAATTACTTAAAAGCCCTCCAGGCGAAGCGTACGCCTTTGTCATTCTCAGCAGTCTCATCAAACTCTAATACAACATGACTCTCCTTCACTTAGTCCAGCGTCGCTTCTCTCCGAGTGAAGTGCCTGCCTCAGAAATGACTGATAACGATTCCCCTCAGCAGCCGTAAACCTCTGTTGTCAATTTGATCAGGAACTAATTTAAAAAAAAAACAACAACCTGATTTCAAATATATTATGATTGTTTTGATTTTCTTCCCAACTATGTATCTGAAACAACTCCAAAACCAGTTTGTTTTGCAACGTTTATCAGTTGCTAAGAACCGATAACTTCCCTCATCGTCTTCCAGCTTATAAAAGTAGCAACTTATTATTTAAACCTCTGAGGTAAAAAAATGATAACATCAAGAAGAAATTTTACTGCTTGATCTAAAGATGCAAAAAAAGGGTTTCATAATCAAGGTTTTTTTCCTCTCTCTAAACTAAATAACAACCTTAATCTTCAAATGGTTTAAAAACATTCAGAAGTTACCACATCTTGTTGCATCTTTTGGCATTTATTTTGTGTGAAACTCTCTCTCTCTCTCTCTCTCTCTCTCTATATATATATATATATATATATATATTTTTTTTTTTTTTTATTTTTTTTTCAGTTTTGCTGTTTGTCAGAACAGTCGTGTATCTGACCTTTGGCCTATCACTGGTCAATAACACACTTCAGATGATTCACACTTTTTCCAACCTCCATATTGTATTTCCTTCAGAGGGAAAAAACAGATGAAAAAAAAAAGTCTGAATTAGCTTTGAGTCTAAAGCCAGGTTTTCTAATCATGCAGCAGAGACTGTCGACAAAATCCTCACAGCATTTGATCTGGTCAAGGTGATGCTGCTGCTGAGACCCCTCTCCGTTCTGTATCTCAGTAATTTGCACGGTAGCGTAAACATGAAGAGTTTTTGAGACATTCGCTCCCAGCCTTTGTGCCCTCAGCCCTAACACGAAGGGACTTCTGACACCGCGTTCCTGATGAGAATGCCTGCTAAAGCAAACAGGTCCTAATGATCACAGTGATTATCGTAATGATCCGATAGAGGTAGATAATGAGGTTATTTGCTTTGGATCAAGTCGGCCTATAAATTAATAGCTGAACAGAGGGAAGCCTCAAAACAAGATGACAGAGCAGTATTTTTTAGTGCAGCGCTCTGTTCAGACCAAGGGAGTCCAGGCTTTTCTCACTGTGAGGCCAGATTTGATGGTGTAGAAATACCCGAGGGCAGACTTCTCCCACTGAGTCTGTTCAGACTGTATTTTCATACAAATGTTCCTCTTAATATCACACATTTTATCAGTGAAACAAAATGCTTTCATTTGATTAATAATGTAATCATGTAGTCAAGTTCTCAAGTTTTGTACAGATCTGTATAATCTCACTGTTCCTAATTGAAATAAAAGAGTCTAATTTGAGATTAGATTAGATTAGAATAAATCAGAATAGATTGGACTGAATTTGGATTTGATTCATTTTCCGATTATTTTCCGATAATTTTAAAAGATCAATTGAAATTAGAGAAAGGATAAAACAAAACAAATGGTATGTAAAATAAAACAAAAATAGTATATAAAATAAAAAATATGCTGAAGAACTTTGTGCTGTTGGAACTTATGTAGCTGGTGATGAAGTTGCAGTTAGCCTGAAGTTAAAATACAAATGCAATGTCAATATATTAATACGTAATAATAAATTATAGATTATATTAGAATAGTAAGTGTAAAAAAAGAACTGAGACATGACTTCAGAAAAGCAAAAAAAACCTAGCTAAAGAGTGACTGAAACATAGAAATAACTCAAAGCTTGTCAAAACGTAGTCACAAGTTTTTGTCAAAGCATCACAAAAGACCCTGCCTAAAATCCTAGCCTAGCTTTAGCCTCTAGTCCCTGAAAAAGACAGGTCAGGTAATCAACAATTAAATGTTTTATTTTGTCATTGTTGTCCTTTCGTTATGGACAGTCTATGATGAAACAACGCCATCTCTCTCTCTTTGTGCTGATACAGCTGACCATGGATGAAGCCACCTCACACTTCCTTTCACACTCACCTGTGTCACTTTACCACCTCTGGGGTAAATTGTTGTCTGGCCGTCATTTTGTTGCTTCTGGTCTCAGAGGCATCGGGTGCTAAGCTCTTTTCACAGAGAAACAGCGATGATAATGGTGGTGGATTAGATCAGGTCAAAAGGTCAAATCTTTGGCCTCAGGCATGTAACGTCCTCCCAGGAGCGAGAACTCGCTGGTTGAAGACACCCATCTCATGCCCTCCAAGACTCTCAGCCTCTCTCCAGGCAGAGACAGTCTGACTCACGTCTTTGTTTTTCTGCTTTCAAACTATTTCTTTGCTACTTTTTTTCCCTCTCGACTATTTCCAGCTGTTTGTCTTCCCACTCAGGTTTTTATGCAGAAAGCCATGATTTTCCTACTTGAATTATTTTCTCTTTTGCTCCTTCTGTTCTGTGTTTATTATTTTACTTAGAATGCGCAGTGTTCTGCCTCTCTTTTTGTTTTGTTCATTTCCCGTTCTCTCTGTTTCTTCCATCCATCTCTCCTTCCTTCATTCCGACCGTTCGCACTACACTGAAATTGAGTGTCGTGTAATGCTACCTTTCTTTTTGTCACAAAATAAAATCAATTTTTCCGCCCTGCACTTTCCTCTCCTTCAATCCCCCGACCGGCACCTTATTTTTTTTTTGTTTTTGTTTTTTTTTAGCAGAGAGCTATTGTTGAACTGTACAGACAGAGACAGAGTGGAAAAGAACAGGAGGAAAAGGCACATTTTTCTTATTAAATCCACAAAAGTTTGATGGGGGGGGGGGGGGGGGGAGGTGAGGGCAGAGGCCTGTCACTGCACAGGAGGAGATCACGTTTTGATCATTAATAATACAGTGAGATTGGGTGAAGGCCGTGTGAGGGAGCGGAGCTGCCAAGGTTTTCTGCTGTGCTACTTCACACAGCTTTTGGTATTTGTTTGTGCTTTTCCACTCTTTGTCTCCCACGGCCACCCTCAGCCGTGTCCTTTTCTCTCGGCTGCTGGTCATAGAGGGAGGTGGGCTGGCAGCGAACAAACTCACAGTCAGGCGCAGGCTGCACTGGTGCAAAGGTTGTGTGTGCCGAGATATAAACACAGGCGTGACGAGCAGCTGAAGTAGAACTGCTTTGGACACGTTCTTTTTTTTTTTTTTTTTTTTCCCCTCCAAATCTATGTTTGTCCTCTGGTTCCCCTTTACTCCTGCTTGCATGGTACGTCATTCAACATACTGATGCACACAGAGATGTGCAGGCAGGTTGGTGGCTGCAGGCCTGGCACTGCCACAGGAGAGGAGGATAAATATCAGAGAAGGTCAGGAAGAAGGAGGGGCTGAGAGCTGGAAGTGAAGCCAAATCAGGGTTGATGATGAGACAGGGGTTCAGCTGCACAGTTCCTTAGTTCCTGCCATTTTGGCTGCCAATATAAAAGAGCTTAGTCAATGTGTATACACTAATGCAGTGATTCCCAACCACTGTGCCGTGGCACACTAGTGTGCCGTGGAAAATGATCAAATTTCAAGTAATTGGTCAGAAAACTAGTATTAATACAATGAAATACTCTTTGTTAGGTGGTATATATACTTTTTGTGAGATTTTTGTTTGGTGGTGTGCCGTTGGGTTTTTCCTAAGGCTATACATGTGCCGTGTTGTGGAATATTTTCCTAAGACACATTTCTCAGACCTAACCTACATTTTTGCAGTCCTTTATAATTTTTTTAATTTATTGTTAATTAATTATTAATGTCTTTGTGAAGTGTGATCAATATTTAATTTGACTGGGGTTTTTTTACATTTAGTTTTAGCTTCGTCTGATTTTTTCTTTTCTTAAATCTAAAGGATCATTGGACCTGATGCAGACATTTGCCAGAATTTTACAAATAAGGAATTATCTGATGAAAAAGGGCAGAGGACATGAAGGACAAAAAGTTTTGTTATTGCCCTGAATAAAAACAACAACTTGCCAGTGTATGAGTGGTTGACTTCAGTCCTAAAGTTAAGCTTTTAGCGGTCTTTGTTTCACATGGATATTCAGATATTCTGCTGTTCTTTTAATTATTATTTTTCCAAATGTTTGCATACAAGTGAAACTGGATAGTCATTGAAAGGACATTTGGAATTTTTTTTTTAAACACGTAATCATTTTTCACAGTGGGACACTGAGGGGTGGTGACCACCCTGTCTGTGTCCTGTCTGTCAGCATTTCTTGTTGTCTGTCTTTCATTACCCTGTGCTGATGAAATAATCTCTTTCATGTAAAAACACTCTACTCTCTTTGAAGTACTACACTTGCTTTTACTGCAGTTTTCAAGACTTAAGGCCACTCTGAAGTCTTTCACAATAACCTTTCCATTCACCCATTCACAGCTGAGTCATACACCCAGATCTGTCAGTGCAGGGCAGTGAATCAAACCCTCCACCTGTAGTTTAGAGACAACACACTCGTCCCACTGATCATCTTCCACCCCTGTGTTACAGATCTGTGCGTAATAAAAATATAAAATGGAGAATGGAACGCACAGGGGTGTCTATAAATTGAGTCACATTTAAAAATCACTGCATAATCCCAATTGAACCGAACGATGAAGCCAGTTCAGATGCACAGCCTCGTGTGGAAAATGAACTTTGTACATTGAATTATGTCAAATTTTACGTCGCAAAGCTAATTTACTGCATGAAATTGCAACCGTTTTCAATTGTCTACATTTTGTTCTCTGTAAGTCAGCGGAACAAATCTGCTTCTGCTGAGATTTGTTGGCTCCTTCACTTACTTTATATCATTTTATAAAACTGTAGATGACACTGTGTGTGTGTGTGTGTGTGTGTGTGGGAGAGAGAGGGAGAGACAGAGTGAGAGAGTCTGTGAAGGATAACTGTACTTTTTATTGTCCTTTTGCAACTCCTGCAAAAGTCATTTTAAGGAAATCAAATTAAAGGAAAGATGGATTTCAGTGAATAATTTGTTTTTTTCCCAACAAAAAAGAGCTTTGTGAATCTATCCAAATTTTAAAACCCTTATTAAAGAACGCTTTCTAAAAAACAGCACTGAAAGAAAGAAATCAACCTGAAAACTTTCTTTAATTTTTGTAACCATTCTTTGCCAGATAAATTGAAAATAAATAAAGAAATATTTTTATACTGTGTTGTCACTGACAAATAAATAAATAATTGGAAACCAAAGCAAATGTATTGCAGGGCTGTCACGACTTATTAAAGTTTGGACGTCAGCAAAGCGAGCTGAAACAGATTGTTAATGAAAATTGTTTTCATTAAACACGTCCTTTCAGGAGATAGCAAAGGATTTCTGCCTTTCATCATTGACTGCGGAACATATTTAGGAATTGTGTATGAAACATTTGAACTAAATAGGTATATATTTCTATAAATAAACATGGATTATTCACTGCTTCAATGTGTTTTCTCCGTCTCGTTGTCTCATAAATTAAAGTTAAAGTGCTCTACAGAATTAGAGATTTTAGTTTTTATTGCGAAATCCATTTGCACAAAGCAAACACTCGCAGACACACAAGTCCATCTCCAGCAGCAGCAGCAGCAGCAGCAGCAGTGATAACAGATAGTGTTTTCTGTCTGTCTGTCCCTGGAGGGTCACAGCAGGCTTCACTGTCAAAAAATCATAGCAAAAACTCCACTTAGTAATTTATTTCATTAGGCAAATGAGAAGTGTTTGCCCTGCAGCTCTGCTGACTGGCTTACTCTTTTAATTGCTTTGTGTGCGAGCAAGTGCACCAACACGTACAAACACCAGCACGCTCCGGAGACGTGTATTTTTCACATGCCTTAATATTGCTCTGTCAACAGCCACCAAACATATGTAGCCCGTCTGATTCAATCAAGCATTCAAACAGTGTGCAGTGATGAGCTGGTGGCAGGAACAGCTGTTGTCATGCCATCCTGCACAAAATGGCCTCAGATCTTCCTCTCCGATTATTCTAGCAGACCACCACAGGGGGAGCTGCTCCTCCTCTCCTTTCCTCTCCTCTCCTCCTGTCTCCTCCTCTCCTGAGGATACTAAACCAGTCACGATCTACCCAGAGTTATTATCACATTCCTGTAATAAATGCAGAATAAATTAATCAACATTGCCTAATTCAAATGCCATACTCGGAGCGGAAAGAATAACAAATAGCGCGGCATAATTCCTCTTTAGACAGTCAAATGCAATTATTTTATTGGGAAGATTAATAATATGTCTTCATTTTTTCCCTCCGTTTTGTCCCCCTGTGCTGCAGGATCACCCTCAGGAAGGGTGTAAACTGAGGAAGTGTCACACCCGACACCTGTGCGCCTGCTTCGAGTCTCCACACTTTTAGCCCTGCCCTTTACCCTGCCCCCCCGCACCCCTGGTCAGCCTCCAACATGGCTCTCGCTGTCTGGATCATCCTAACCTGCACTGTGGCTTTCAGCAACATTGCTCCTTCCTCGCAAGGTAGGTGATAAATATTGAAACAGTGCAGTATTTGGTTTTTAATATCACAGGATCTGCAGGATAGTCAACCCATTTCTGTCTCACCTCAGTATTTATTTGTACACTTTCCTATTTATTCCTATATGCACTGGATACAATATGTATTGTTTGCTTCATTGGACCAGCTTGTAATATAGCCCGGCAGCCGCCGCTGTATCCACCCTGCCCTGTATGTGTCCCCACCAAGTTATTGCTCATGTGGATGTAATATTTATATGATCGCTACGTGATGTAGGTTTTAAGCATATTGACTTGCTGACCAGGCTAGAAAGGCTGCACTTGATTAACTAAACTGTCTCCACGGGAGAAAGGGCAGCTGTGAGTGAAGTGGAAGAAAATATGTGCGAATGTCAATAAAATTTCTTGTCATCTCGATGTGAGTCGAAGCGTGGCAAGACCATAGGAAGGGAATCCGTGCATGTAATGGCACCATATGTGTGACCTCCTTGGATTTGACATGTAGCACATGACATTTCATCTTGTGTTTTGTGTGTTTTGTGTGTTTGCTGGCTGTTGTCGTCCCAGCCGCAGGTGATCCCGTCTGGTTAAAGTCATCTGCTCACTGAGGAAGGACTTAGAGAAGTTGCAATTGTTCTGTAAAAATCACAAAGAAATCCTCATGTTCAGCCATGTCAATGTTCATGGGAATTATTATGTTCTTTTACTGTTGAAAACTAAGTTTCCTAGGCTATTTTCTCTGTAATTTTCTCTGTAAGTTTTGATAATAACTATAATGTCATCCTGGGTGAATATTATCATTACCATATTTTACTCTTTTACCCATTCTTAGGTGAACTTATAACTATTGCCATGCAAACCTTAGGTAATCTTTAGCAGTTTAAACTTAGCTTTTGGATATTTGTCATCGTCATGTTTGTAGTTAACTGGAAATTGCTTCATTATAAATATATATATATATATATAAATAATGAATATGCCATAAAATATTTGAAGAAGATAAAATGTTCTAGGCTGGCTCATACTAAATTATATTTATATTTAATGCACTTGTATGTGGCTCTTCATAGTCTTATCAACCACGCCTGTTGTACCTGATTTACATTTTTGACCATTTCTATGAGTGTGTAGGGTATAAGTTCATAGGTAAGTATAAGAAAAAGACAGTAGGTCACATATGCGTGTCTTAGATGGAGAAGCGAGGGCAGGGCAGAGAAAGCGAGGCGGTCGTGTGTCCTGCTAGTGGCCTGCCACACGGAGAGCATTACACCATCTGTCGTATGCTCTCAGACAGCTCAGTGCCAACCAGCCGCTGGGTGACGGGCAGCTTGGATGAAGAGGAGGAAGAGCATTAGGAAGAGTTAATTTGGCCACAGGGTGGGGCAAGGGATAAAGCAGGAGGAGTCCCAGAACCTGAAGAAGAGCGTAATTAAAATGTGTTTCTAATGTGCTTTTTTGGCAATTGATTTTTTCCCCCCGGTCCCCCGGTGTACACACTCTGACTGACCAGATGCTTTTTCAAATTTCAATAGGTGTTGTTGTTTTTTCCCAATCGCAGTTTGGCTGCTTTTGGAACATTGGTTTTGTGTAACGAACGTTCAGTTCTGTTCCATCAGACACCTTTGGCCTCTGGCTTTGTTTTGCTCTGTGGTTTGTGTGTGTGTGTGTGTGTGTGTGTGCGTGTGTGTGTGTGTGTGTGTGTGTGTAACAGTATGAAAATAAGCCCATTCTTCTGACCTGACCCTTCTGAAATATCAGTAATGCATTACAAACCCACCGACTGTTATATGTACTTTCACACAGCCACAATTTCCAGCTTAAGGATATTATTCTGATCTTTTCTTTTTTTAAATGAAAGCACTTCCACAGACACCCAGACTATTTTGTTGCATATATTTTGCCACAGCAATATTCTTTGTCGTACTGATTTCTCTTATGCCATGTGATAAGAAGTGTGGGAAGGAGCAGAAGGGAAATTGAAGAAGAAAGTATGTTTGTAGGAGCAGAGCAGCATTTTGATGTGACGAGTGCCGCCACAAATCACTTTCGGGCTAATCAGAGCTCATTTTGAAACCTGCAGGATCATCACACATGGCTTCACCGTCTAATGTGTACTGCGGCGCTTCCTCGGTGCCCCGACTAATCTGCGGTGCTTTAACCTCACTCCACTTCTGGTTGCACATACAGCACTAATATTTGGCCTTAAAGCTCAGACATTTACTCTCATCTTGAAGCAGCTCTCGGAAGCAAATGTCCCTAACCAGCACGAGCGAAGCACTGCTCTGTCTGACAAAACTCACTCGTCTGTCTCACGCAATAAATATTGCAGTCGCTCTCACTGTCCAATGTGACCTTTTGTTGTTGTTGTTCCAGAAAGATCTGGGGCTCGAACATGCACAGGATGTTAGCCAAAGACAATGAAAATGTTCCGATGCCGCCATGGGCTTTGAGAAACTCTTGGCTACAGCTGCTGTAAAGTTTTTAATTCAATTCAAGAAAGCAGTTTCCTGGAGCCATCTTTGAAATCCACAAGGAACTCAGTATTTGAGTATATTGCGTTAATCTTTTTTCTGTTTTCTAAAGTGTTTATCGCAGTCCCTTCAAATTTGTTTAGTGGAGCCCATATGTAAAACTTAGGACCTGCGGGCTGAATCTGAACCTCCAGGTAATTTTATGTGGCCCACCAAAGCCTAACGTGCATTGGAGTCTATATTGGTAATTGCTGGAAATATATATAGAACAATATCACATTTGGATTTGAGATGAGAGTCAGTGAGTCGAATTTTTGATGTTTTTTTTACTCCTTGATTCTTTCATCAGTCTGCACCAAAATCCAGAAGTTTAAGGTTGAGACTGAAGAAATATCAAAATCTGATCTTGGCATATTTTATAGAGCAAAAGAAACAAAATGTAATGCACCTCACTTCACAATTTAAGATTAACTTTACAACATACCACAGAGGACAATACTTATATTTTAGAATTGCGTTTGCATCATGTCCCTCTCTGCTGAGTCCAGAGAGCTAGCTTGGTTTGAAATCCACCGTCTGGTTTAAAGCAAACACAACATATTCATTTATTAATGCAGACGTCTCACAAACACAGACTAATAAAGTTACAGTCACAACTATACACACACACACACACACTCTGTCTTTGTGTCCCAGCAGGTTCCCTGACAGACTGCTACGACAAACAGAATGTCCCACTGATTCTATAGAACATTTGAAAATGCACAACGCAAATGCTGAGAGCCCATTAGGTCTGTTTAATGTGGCAGGCAGTGCAGGCAGCTGCAGCGTACACATGATGACATCCAGACACCGAGGCTTCTTTTAGCATCTGAATGTGTGTCTGTGTTTTCACTATGTCTTGCTTGCGTTTACAGTATGTTCACCATTAATGGCCAGCTGTCCGTTGGAAGACCGTGTGTTTTATGATATCATGACATTTGCAAATATTTTTATAGTACATGTAGTTTTTATTCCTGTGGATTTCATTAGTGCAGGAGAACATCTCTGAATCTGTTCCGCTGCTGGTGTGTGTTTTAATGCCGCCTTCTCCTGTCCAGATGGGAATATTTGAGCTTTTGTGTGGAACAAACATATCAGGAAGCCGATGCCAGATGACATAGAGAATCTGTTCTCGTCTGTGCTGTATTTAAGATTTGCTCTCTGATCAGTGGTGTGGAAAGGCCTCTGGTCTTTTAGTGCATACGCAGACAGTTTTTTTTTTTTTTTTTTAAATCCGTCTTCACTTTCTCTCTCTGCCTTTTTTCTTTTGTGCCTTTTCTCCTCAAGCTATTATTTAAGGAAGGGCGATGTGTTTTTACACGTGTTCCAAACTAAGTGCTGTAGTCTCCAGACCGTCCTGGGATGGTGAAATAATGTCTGAATAGGGACTCAATACTGCAGTTTGGTTCCTATAATGCAGAGGCGGGTTGTTGTTCTTCATGAAGAATTCACCAGGCTTTACCAAGCTCGGTGCAGACTGCTATTTCAAGTCCATGCTTGGCTCAACCCCCTGATTTGGCATTCTGAGAAAAGATGCAAAAAATACTTGACTTGAAACCACATCCCATATTGGTTTTGTGCAAAGAGGAGGTAGATTTTCAGCTCCTCGATACTGTAAAATTAAAATGATCATTTTAAAACTGCGACCTACTCACTTATTCATGAGAATTGATTCCATGACAGGAATGTAGTAATAATATTTTGAGAGGAGGCAATAAAGCAGTGGTGCAGCCAACCTCACTATACACACTTGGCTCCTCAAAGTTAAATATTACACTGAATAGCATATTATATTGCTTAATATGTGTTTTGTGGAATCTAAATTTGCACTTATCAGGAAAGTCTGGGAAGCATATTTCAGGCCAAGCCCCAAAGCCTTGAATATTATTAGTTCAACAGAATGAGGTGACAGAAGAATAATCAGTGGTCAGTGAGACTACTGTATAATGTCAGGCTCATTCTTCCTGCCACACGGGCTCCCGTTAAAGCCATTAAATCAATCCATAATATATCCTGCATCCTGCCAGGGTCAGGGAGGAGACTGAAGTCGATGCCGGGCGACGTGAGGTAAGAGGCACAGAAAGACCCTGTCCAAGAGTCTCTGTCCTGGACTCAAATAATAATAATTATTATTATTATTATTAATAATAATATATACAATATATAATATTACACCTTCCCAGTGCATTTCATACTTTCACTTTTTATGTCTATTTTACGAGTGTACCTTTTCAGTGTGACACACTGTTTCTCCCTTGGGTTGTTCTTTTCTTGTTTTCTGTCCCTTGGGTTCTAGCTTTGTCATTTTAAACAATTTTCTGTGGTGCACGATGGCTCTGTGGGAGCACCCTCGATTCCGTTGTACCCTCGAGTACAACGACGAAAATACTATTCTATATTATTCTATTCTATTATCATTTAAATCTATATTTTTGTCTTATCTCTGTTACAAATAGATTACCAGATAATTTTACCGATGCCCTCACATGCCAGAGATAATAGTCTGTATTTTTTGGTTTGTACATCAGCATTGATTCTGTTAGTGTTTTGGTATTTTATTAAACGTGTTTGAAATACAGTTTGACTTTCTAAACACATTTTCAAGAAGCAGACACCTTTCTTTTATTATTACAATATTTGTAGCAAATACTCTGCCTGACCCTCTTAAATATAACTGAGCTGCACCAACATGTTTGGTCTCAGTTTTTGAAAAAGAAATTCACACCCACCCTCCCCCTCCCTCCTGTACTGTCTAGTAGTGTCTCATTTTTATAGGAACAATTTGTAGCTCTCACTTCTCCCAGTCAACTTCTCTGTTTGTCCAATCTTTCTGTTTCTCTCCACTAACACCTCAGCAGTTACTCCATCCCTCCCTCCCTCCCCTCATCCCTCCCCTTTTTCCCTCTGGGCTGCCATGATTTCCCCAAAACTCCCTCCTCTCCCGCCTCAATATTTCTCTGTTGGTGTTTTTGTTTTATTTTTTGATTATTTTTCTTTTTTACAAACTCTTCTCCTTCCTTTTCTTAGCTCCTTCCCTCGTTCCATGACTTAATTTCATCACCTTTGTTCTGTGTGGCTCCTTAAACTGTCACTCACTTTTTAAACTGTACATATTTGTTGTCATTGTCTTATTTTATTTTTTTTTGCCTGTCATGTTTCTTGTTTGGCACTGTCCTCATTCAGTCTCAGCGGCTGGAGGTTGCTGTGCTCTTCAAAGCCCTTGGCTGAGAGCAGTAGATCATAGAGACGACTGTGTGAGTGAAAGGTTAATGGATGGCCTTTGAACATATATTGGGAGTCTGTGGCGGGCGGGAGCGTGAGGAATAGACCAGGGCGGCGTGGCGGCGTGTTCTTTCAAACCCCTCTTTGAAGACGATGCACGTGTCTGCATGTGTGTGTATATGAGAGGGGCGGGGTGTGTGTGTGTGGGGGGGGTCTCTGTTCAGTTCGTTTTTACCCTCAGACTTGCACGTGTGTCCATTCTGTTTGTGTTTGCTTGTAGTTCCTTGTGTGTACTGTCCGTGTGTGTGTCAGGGTGTGTTAGCTTATGTGCATTGATTTGTGTACTGTAAACAGCTTCTACATAGAGCAAAGGATTTGGGCGGGTGTGTGGGGAGGGTCCTGTTTGTGGTGTTGTGTAATAGCTGTGTCTTTTCCTTCAGTCCAAAGCTGTGAAGGACTGAGTGTACAGTGCAGTATGTGTGTGAGGTACACGGTGTGATTAAAAACACGTTTATCTTGTGTGTGTGTCGGAGAGCAGCGCCTGCCTCACAGCCAAGGGCTGAAGAAAAACTGGAGAAATGTAGAAGGAGGAGGACACCGAGATGCAAAGACGGTCGAGTGGAGGGTCTCCTTAAATTGGGAGAGGGAGTAAAGGGGAAGAAGTTGAGGAGAAAATGGAGAAAACCAGAGGTGAGGTGTCAGGGCTGGGGGGGTAATGAAGACATGGGGGGAGTCAGGAGCTGCGTTAAGGAAGAGTTGGACTGGCAAAAATGACTTTCAGAATACATGAAATTGGATGAGGGATCAAGGGATGGAGCTGAAGTGGAGAAAATAACACAAAGACAGGGGGAAATGTACTGTATCATTACAATGGAAGGGAACACGGTGGCATGCATGGGTAAAAGTGGTTCATCAGCAATCGCAGCCAAATCCCTGTTTAATTATTAATATCCTGCATAGAGGTAGATGAGCATAAATATTTGCAGTAACACTGATCAGCTCATCAACATGCAACATAAATATACACCCAAACATCGGCCGACCTTAGCATTGGGGTGTTAGGGAGTTAATTAAGTGTCTAATGCTGCAGGAGGCCTGAGATTCAACACTTTACTAACCTTGGTTTTACGTCCTCAATTAAAGCAGGACGGCGTACGGTGTGGAAGTGCTATAAAAACTAGAATCTACAACATCATAATTTACCTTGAAAGACGGAGTTCATGATAATAACATTTACCACGAGTCAATAATGTGCTAATAATTATCAACTGATAATGTAATTAATGAAGATCCACAGTTGCAGCTCCTCAGACCTGTTTCTTCAAGGGCAGCTTCAGGATGCTGCTGGGTTTTATTTCTGTTGATACTTAAAAATAAATAAATCATCTTTTGAAGAACCAGAACTGATGTGTTCAGTCTGGTCAGACCAGTATACCAGCATTTCCTCATTCTCAAAAGTGTTTTCGTATTATAGTTTAAATGTAAAGAAGATGATTTTTTTTTCTGTTTAATACATACAACCCCATTGGTCAGTAAATATTTTCAACATATTTTCTATAGATAACAGATTTTAGTGGTAATTTCCTGATTATCAAAGGTGTACCAACTTTTTGGGAAATTGGGTTGGCAACTTTCATCTCTCCCAAATATTCACACCCCCGCACTCACGTCTTGACAGCAGGTCTTGCCTGATGCTCACTCAGCCTCTCCTCCCTCCTCCATCTCTCACTCCATCTTTTTTTTCGTATCACTTTCTTCTCCTGACTGTCTCACCATCTTTCTCACTTTTCACTTTCTGTCTCGCCTTCCCTTCTTTATTCTCCCCCTCATCCCCGTGGCTCTTTCCCCGCAGCACCTGCAGATTTTCACTCCAGCACAGTATTTATATGAATCTAGGTCTGAGTCACTGTCTGCTGGCCTGCCTCATGTGATATGTGCTGGAAGCTGAGAGCAGAACAAAAACAGAATAGTGCTGGGCCGGTAACACTGCTTCCATCCCAGGGGAGAAAGAAGATATTTTACAGCGGGTGAATCTCCTATTTTTTAGGTGGGCTGATTTTTTATTTTGGGTTATTCCTTGTCTTCCCCATATCCCCCAACCCCCAGCTCCTACTGAGCCATTTTTATTGCATAATTAGGCAGCAGTGCTTGCAATGAAGTGATTTGACAGTATGAGCACGTATGGGCTCGCCTCCCTCTTCAGGTTTTTCTATGTGTGTTGCTCAGTGTCTCAGTAGCTGCCTGTCTTAATCTATCTGCGTTGCCTGCCTGGTCCCACCACACACCCTCCCACACTGCACCACCGTAGCACAGTTTGTCAACACACACTGAGAGTTCTCAAGGTGGAGGATGGATGGGGGCTAAGGCTTGCGTGAGTCTGCCTGCAAGAATTTTCGTGTGTCTGCATCATTGCAAATGCATGAGTACGTCTTGCACGAGGGTAAGTGTTTCCCTTCTCCACTGGGGGTACATTTAATTCTTTTATGAATGATGTAATGTTATGGACTGTGCTGTAATTCCGTTCACTTAGAGGATTTGGCCACTGAGTGGGGAGCTTGTCTGTGTAGAACAGATCAGAACAATAGAAGGCCCTCACCCACAAATCTGTCCACCTCACTTCTTTTATGACGATGACCTTGGGCTTTGACAGGGAATAGTTGTCATGTTTATCCTTTGCCAACATCCAGTTTGATGGTTTCTATTTTTTTCTTTCTAACTTCCCGCCCTCTCCTAACTCAGCTGTATTACCAGTCCATTTCTTCCTCCCTGTTCGACTTGGATCTCATTTATGGATGAACTTGTGTCATTATGGAGCTGCTTTTGTGTTCTGCCCTCCAAGGAAAAGGCGGCTGGTCACTTACCATAAAGCCACTCCTCATCTCATCTCCTCTGAATCCTTTGCTTGACAGGCGGGGGAGTCCGAGGAGATAAGATAGCATCCTGGCTCTGAGGCGAGGATTACTTATTCATCTATCTTTGCTGGAAATTGTTATTGACAAGGTGCATTTCATAACTTCTTATCCTTCCTTTAATAACTTTATGTTGAACCCCACCTCCACCTTTGATCCCTAAAGCTGGACTGTGTAGGTTTTTGCCAACCACTAGTGGTGATGTTATAGGCTGAAGTTTAAAGATAAACAGCATCAGGTATGAAAGAACCATCTCCGTCCAACGACTCTATGACCCACGATTTTCTAATCTGAACATACAGGCAGCCTTTAATGAGAAAAAGAATGTTTTTAACATCACATAAAACACAAGAAATACACATTTTTACAATACAATAATATAACAATTTATACACATAGAGGTCAGTGTAAAGGAGTTTAACAACTTCAGCACCAGACAGCACTGGCACAAAATGCAAAGAGAGCTATAGTAAAATCAGCACTGGACAGCTCCCTAGAATTATCAATGGTGCTAATTGCAGCAGGACTGGCAGTGACGCAGGCCATGATGGATCCAGCCCGATGCCTGTGACACGCTTCAGCTTAATAATGTGACAGAGCCTTCAGTGATCTGGGTGGCAACCAGATAATCAGCATAAAATTAGAACTTTGTTACCAGGGGCAGAAACTGGCCTTAAAGCTTTCTGGTAATACCAGCTCTTCATTTTCTTAGACCTAAATGTATCATAAAAAAATTATTTAAAAAAGTAAATGTTCTGTACGTCTGCGGTGCTTTGCTGATGACTCACAGCACTTCACATCAATCCTCACATTAACACACTTACACTGGTTATTAGTTGTTAGCATATTTGTGAGAGTACTGTACCTTGTGATTGGACGGTGATTATAAAGTGATCAGTATCAACAACCAATCTTTCTGTGCACATTTAGGTCTGTTGCTTGTGGCCACGACTATCAATTAAATAGACCCAAAGTTAAAACGCCTTCCACTTGGTTGGCAGTTTTTTTTATACAAAAAGTGTCAATCACACTAAAATAATTCAACCCACACTTAAAACACACAGAGTGACACATAGACACACTGTCTAAAACACACACAGTCCAAACGCAGTCCAGTTGCACTGTGCATCCTCATGTTAGGTTTGTCATTTTGTCACATTTCCTGAACATGAAGGCTGCCTGGATGTGACAGTTGTGGTCCGTATCCCCTCTGCTTGTCACAGTGACAGCGTATGTGCACCAGCCAGTCATTACATTTACTCCCTGTGCTAAGTGAGTCACTAAAATACTGCACTAAACTGATAAAGTGCTGCAGAAATTGGTGGTGGGTGATAATGTCCTGGAGAGGGATTCCTTTCAGTGACAACTCTCTGCTCTGTCCAATGAATGTAAAATGACTTGTTCTGCTCAGCCTGATTCACTAAAGATGTAAACGAAGCCCTTTGAAAGGGTTCCTTTTTGGCCCAGGCTACATTAGAGTATACAAAGACTTCCACGCTGCACATTTAATACTGTAATATACTGCTATCTTTAAATAAAGCGAAGACTTAACCATTAGACCTAATGAGCCTTAAATTCCTTTAATTTAGTTTAAGGATAAATATCACCTTATCAGCAACATTTTCAATTTTACCACTATCTTTAATAGTTGGTAAAAATGCTGTCTGCAACTTCACTGCTATTTTAATGAGAGGTGTTAGAGGGTGAGTGCTGGAACAGACAGAGCCCCTGAGAGGGGCTGATCACATTTCTGTCCTGAAAAGACCGTTAGCCACCCAGCCGACAAATTAGCCTGAGGGACACAGAGCTTCAAAAGTATAATCTCCTATTGTGACTCAGTTGCAAAATCAGTATCCTCACCTTTAGTTTCCTGCAAGGCCGTCACCTCTCACTGAATATTTTCTGAGAAAACAGTCTATAGAGCTTCATCCAAGGTCACAAGGTTTTCTTCTGAGAAATAGAGATGGTCCATTGATGTCCAAAAACACACACTGCTGTTTTTGGAGTTAACGGGGAGTAAATATTTTGGGTTGTTACTGAAAGGAAAACTTTTCTTAGTAGTAGCTCTTTTCCAATACTGTCATTATGTGTAACTACTCTAAAAGGACATATGATTCATCAAAGCTGGAGTAGTTATGAAGGATGTGAATGCTGTTTCTCAGATGATTACAAAACTGAGGGGAGACGATGTAATATGGTGCATTTTGCTCGGTCAAAATATCATATCCTGACCACTTTTCAACAAGATGCTGGTGTGTGTGTCTCAGTAGGAAGTAGTTTATCAATGAGATGCTAAATAAAAAAAATAAAAATTAGATTTTCTCAAAATAAACTGTCACTTTGAATGAAAAAAAAAAAGAAACAAACATGTTTAGAGACAGAAAGATAAATGTTAGATAAAGTCAGACGTAGATAATGGTGCCTTAACTGCATGTTGATTGGCTCTTGTGTTTCACATGCTGAAAAGCTGATAGTCTGGCAAAAAAAAAAGACAACTGTTATGCAACTGTTGTGATGTTATTCAAAAATAAAGAGCTACTTGTTGACCTTGGCTAGAGTTTGTTTTACAGTGTTGTCACTCCAGCCTTGTGGTTGGTGGGAGTTGCCACCATTGATTATGTGTTTTAATACTGGTTTAAGACAGATGTGAAAGGGTGGATTTGTGCAAAAACTAGTCTGGCTTCCACAAAATGATGTTCTTGCCAGAGGGTCAAAGCGTCCACCATCCACCCTCAGGCTTTAATTACTGTGTGAGGATAATGAGTCAAATCCAATCAGTTCTTTCTCTTGCTCCTAATTTGAATGGAGTTTCTATTAGGAAGCCAACCGCTCCAGACCCTCTGACCAGCTGCACTAGAGTGACACCAGACCCCTGCTGTGTGTGTCTGCCTACCTTTGTAGGTTTGTGTCTGTGTCAGGCAGACCGCCGTCTTTTTGGTACACAAAGTCCATGCAAATCCATTCATTGAATTATTGAATTAGCTTATTCAGTTATCAGTATGTGGTACAGTTTGTAGCCATTTTCTGTGTCTTATAAATATTGGCCTCTGCTGATACGATAGGAGATGAGTCATGGAGTCAGTGTGTACGTTTATATTCACCTGTATATGCACAGTATGGCTGCTGCGGAGAAATACACCATTCACTGTATTCAATCTATAATGGGTGGGACAAGCTCGACCAAATGACTATGCTTATGTAAGCGCACCTGTGTGTGTGTGTGTGTACTTTTGCACTGGTCAAAGAGACCCTGAAACCTTAATGGATTCCTGCAGAGTGAAGGACAATTGTAGCCCATGGCCAGTCCAATCTTATCCTCCTCTCATCTCAGCTCAGCTTAGAGTCGGCCGCAGCTCTAGTTTGCCCTCAGGCCATCTGGCCAATACATACGGTCACTCAGTCACACACACACACACACACACACACTAAATCACTTCAATTCCGTACCTCCTTGTAAACACATCATTCACAAATCAATGTGAATAAGTACAAGTTTCAATTTGCTGCATTCATTCAAATGGGAATTTCATCTTGAACATGGAACTTGTCAATTTGTTGAGGCTGGACAAAATTTGAGTGAGAAGAAAAGAGTTGCAGCGGTTGTAGGAATAGGAAGGTTAGTGTAATTGCTGGCAGCAGGGAAGTGTACCGGCCCAGTAATGGCCGCTCTCACTTATGGCTAAATATATACTTTATTAGTCAGGCGAGGGAAGGAAATACCTGAAAAGGATAATGGATTTGGGCTATACATCAAATTTAGCATAATACTGGACAGGTTATTGCTTTCTTCAGAATCTGCAGCAGTGGGATTCAATTGACGCCTCATGTTTCCTAGTAGTGCATTTCCCCAAACACACCTGTTTGATCAAATTTAGCCGTTTGCCTAGATAAATGATGATGATACAACAGATAAAAGTGACGGTCATGAACTGATCTACACAAACACAAAAGCAACAATAAAAAACACGCCGTTGATCAGAAGAGTGCATGAATAATCTGTCCTCATTTACTATTGTCAAAAAGGCTTAGACTTAACTCAAATCAGCAGCTCTGTGGTCCTTTGCATCACAAACGGAAGCCCTGTCACTGTCACTATTTGCATTAGTGCTTAAATGGCCCTTAAAGGTTTACCATATAAAGTGTATTAGGAGAGCAAAAGACGTTAAGCACGTGATATCCCCCATGAGATGTGAGCTAATGTTCCTGTTGTGTTGGTCCACAGTGTAAGAAAGAGAGAGAGAGAGAGAGAGAGAGATCATCGCTCCTGGTGGTTCATTTCGGTTTCACTTTCCTCTTGGCTTGCTGTGTGCTTCTAATGGCTGTCCAGCTGTACGCTGTTGTGTACTTTCACCACAGGGTAGTTAAGAGAACAAGGCCACACACTGACACCACATATTGTAATCCCACTGTGAAATGCATGGATCTGAGTATGTGTGCGCTTCGCTTTGAAGGCGCACTCTTCTCTGCCAGTAAGGCTGCATATGTGCTAATTTGCTTACGTGGATGTCTGCATTTGTGTGGGGACATGGGTGTCTGGCCTCGCCTGCTGTTTGCATCTCTGTGTTTTTTAATTAGTATGCACTTTGGCATCTAGGCATTTGTGAATTGGCACTGGTACTGTATGCTGGCCAGGCTTGAAAGATTTGAAGTCTGTGTGTGCTAGTCATTCAGCCTTAATGGCGTTAGTTTCACATCTGAACTCAAGTCCCCGTTGTATAAACGGGCAGCTTTTAGAAATATGAGCAAGTCTGTTGGCAGTGAGTCATGTAGCACAGAGATGCAGAACATGTCTGCGATGACTGACACTGACATTGACACAGATGGGCACTCCTTTTGAATGGACCATGGCTGAAACCTAAGCAGTGCGAGCTCACAGTCAGAAAAAGAAAACAGCCCTGCTCTGTGTGTTTCAGCACAAACAGCAGCAGGGGAGAGGGATTCTGAATCAGTGCCCTTGTCTGCTACTGAGGCTGTCTGACAGGACAGAAAGCTACGTGGTCATAGCCCCGGTTTATGAAGAAATATAGTTCCATTTCTATCTGGTTTGACTGGAGCTGGTACTGTCCATGGACATGTCCTACCAGGTGAATAGCGTGGTTTTTCAGTGGACAGTTCCCGGCCTTCTGGACTAGGATGCAGTTTAAACGCCTACTGTGTTATGGCCTGAAAGGCATTTTGTCAGTTCAGGACCTTGGACAGCGGCTCTAGCTGCTGGCATGAACTTAAGCAACAAGAACATTTCTCGTCCTTCAACTCCAGAAAGAACTGCCACATCACTCACTCTACACTTTCATTCTGTCTGAGCTACTACCTAAGGCTCTAAAGGAATTTGGCAGCCATTTTGTTATTTTTCTTTTCAGAGTAGTGCTGACTGTAGAGGCAGCTGGAAATGTATGCAGCCATGGAGAGAATTGGAGAGACAGCAAGTGTCTCTCCCAGCGCCTCTATACGACCCTCTTTCATGCCTCTCAGCCTCGCTCAGCGATTAACCCGGAGTACCCTGCTGTCCCTGCCGACCCCTCTCCACGAAGAGCCCCGCTGCTGGCCACAGCAGCACATTGACATGCTTTTCAGACGGCTGATTAACAGCAGTGGGTGTGCAATGGTATCTGCCCCAGAGGTGAATGCGAACACAGGCGTTGATTCCTCCTGTTCTTTCTCTACTAATATTGGCCTCCCTGCTACTGAATCCTAAAGTCCTAAAAGATAAATTAAACAAAAATTATGATCTTGCATCTATTCATTTAACTAAATGTTGAGAGAAAAAATCCGTCCCCCTCCCGGCCATCGGTCTGGCTGTCTGTGACATCTGATACACACAGTCAATACTGTACATGATACAGCCAGGGACATGAGTGTGTTATTGTCTACCACATTTCCCCCTTCAGTGTGTTGATAACAGATGACCTCTGACGGGAAATCACTGTATGCAAATTGAAGTGACCTAAAATGACCACCCCGAATTAGCTAATATTAATGATATGCACTGTACAAAGCCAGGTAGTGTCAGGGAGATAACTTTTACCTCCTGAAACTCACTGCAGATTAACAAAGTGTAGCGTCTATATGTAGACATAAGTCGTTTAAAATGGTCACCCAGCGCTAGCCTACAACAATCTAACAAAAGCCTGGTAGTGTTACATTGATATCTGGTTGACATTATACTGTATATAACACAGTTACATACCCCCACCCCCCTCGACCCCTCCACCTTATTATTCCTGCAGATTTCTTTGCCTCAGTTCCAGGGGAGTTTTTTTTTTTTTTTGGTCAGGGGCTTCCTGGTGATATTTATGTTTCCACCTTTTAGCTGAAGTGTAACATATTTGTCCACTGTTGCCATGGTTCAGTGAATCTGCAAGGATGTGAACTTGAGATAGGACCTTTTGTGATGATGTCTTTACCAAGCAACTCCACGGATTGGCCTGTCAGCAGCCCAATAGAAAATGTCTTCTAACTCATCTTCAGGAAGAGCTTACAGACAGTGGTGCTGGAAGGAGGGGGCTTTAGGATGATTCCAAGGACCCCTGACTGAAAGGGCCTTAAATAAATATTAACTTACTATAATATTACTGAGAAACACAGTTAATATTTTAATATAATATAAATATATTAATGTTTCTTTGAGACATTTCCTGTTGTGGGTCTTGCCCAAATAATGAATTCTGCATGGTATGTAGAAATATAATCATGTTCTTAAGTCTGTTACATTGTCATATCCTTCCATGGTACCCTGTCTACAGATGATGTGTTATGATGGGTTTTTTTAAATGTTTTTTCCATGTTTTTATAAACAAAAATTCTAGAAAAAGCAAGTAGGATTTGACTCACTGTTGGACCTGGTACTAATCCTTTCTGATGTGTCATCCTATGTGTCAAGATGGAGTCTTTCATTGGAGTGTATGACCGAATGACATTATTCATTTTTATTTTATCGAAGCCCATCTCATGGTGTTTATTATGTGAACTTCCCTCTCAGTAAATCTGGATCAACGATCCAATGATTAAAGGGAAAGTCACAGTTCTTCTCTGAACTGTTGATTCTGACATCGCCACCTGATTGTGTGTAGGAGTTTGTTAATGTTAGATCCTCTCACAGTTTGGTTCACAAATGCTGCAGTTGGAGAGGCTGCTATTGCTACAAATCTTGTATGCCAATAAGCGAGCTGTGAGGATCCAGAGTGAAAACCGGATCGCTGGGCTGTGCATCAATAAGTGCAGAATTACTGCAACTCTCCGAAGGCGAGAACATAATAGCTAATTTATGTTCAACATCAGGACATTTGGAACCACTTTCATCCCTCCTGCACTTGTCAAATAATATGCATCATATTTACAATGTGGTCGAGTAATAAAGTGGCTCCTAAAAGTATTAAGGTTCATTGAATTATCAATAACTTTGCCTTGCTCTCGTTTTTCCACTCCAGCTCTGAGTCGGTCAATGATGCCTTTCGGCTTGATGCGTCGAGAGCTGGCCTGCGAAGGCTACCCCATCGAGCTGCGCTGCCCTGGAAGTGATGTCATCATGATAGAGACGGCCAACTATGGACGCACTGATGACAAGATCTGTGACGCAGACCCCTTCCAGATGGAGAATGTGCAGTGCTACTTGCCAGACGCCTTCAAGATAATGTCACAGAGGTAACGATCGACCTGTTTGGATCTTGTACGTGTGTTTGTTGGGAGCTGGAGTCTTTTATTGG
>NC_024323.1:5884387-5909122 GCF_000523025.1 Cynoglossus semilaevis | reverse complement strand
TGAATTTCCTGCTTTTCCAATTGAAGTTTTGACACCTTGTGTGGAACACCGGTGTCAGCATTCTTGTTTGATGCAAAACATCATTACTTTTCTGTGTATAAGAGTGTGCACTGTGCATGTGTACGTGCAATAAGGGATGTGTGAGTATACTGTATGTATATGTTTTGGATTGCTGCGAGAGTATTTGTTCAGCTTCCTTCAGCTGCTCTCTGTGTTTGCACGCAGCATCTGCTTCCTCTGAGTTCAGATCAATGGAAGCCCTCTCTCAGCAATCCATCACGCATGTAATGGAGGCACAGTGTGAGGGTGCTAGCTTGGGGAGAAACATGGGAAAGAAGGGGATGGGGGGGGGGGGAAGGAAAGGGGGGGAAGGCTAAGAGGAAAGGAGGAAGACTGCCAGAAATGATGAGATGATAGAGTGAGCACAGCAGAGATTTGAGATATAAGGGAGGGAATAGCACAGGAAGCCGGACGGAGAAGGATTGTGTGACGGGAATAGGAGAGGGCGTGTGTGTGGACGTGTGTTGTCTTTTCAGTATGTGTGAGAGTCGGTGTGCGAACGTGAGAAGGCATGGAGTCCTTTGGTTTAGTCAAAGGTATTATGTGCATATGAATGTTTTCCTCGTGTGCAGCGTACCGGAGTGGAATATTTGCCTTGCCCCCCTCGTCCTTCCCTGTTCTCTCACCTCTAATTGCTCCCACTCACAATCCCCCAAGAGACGGGCCTCTTACGTCAGTCACCATCTTTTTTTTTCTCCCCTCCCTTCCCACTCCTCTCTATCCTTCGCTCCACTCCTTTTTCCCCTCCTTTTCCCCCCTCCTTCCCTCCGACCCTCCCTGTCTGTTTCCCACCTCCCCTCGGATGCAGCTGTCACATGATCTAGTCTAGTGTGAAATTACTCCCTTCCCTACCGTTCCCTCCGTCTTTCAGGGCCTGAAGATGTTTTTTTTTGGTACCCACTCCTCTTTAGTCTTCTTTCAATGACACTTGTTTCATCACTTCCTTCCTTATTTTCATTCTATTTTCTCCCCTCTTTTCCTGTCTGTCTCCCCTTGCAGGTGTAACAACCGCACTCAGTGTGTGGTGGTAGCAGGGTCAGACGTGTTCCCAGACCCCTGCCCAGGGACCTACAAGTACTTGGAAATCCAGTATGAGTGTGTCCCTTACAGTGAGTACTAAAATCAAGTCTATCCCTTTACATCTTCCTGCCCTCCCTCAACCCATTCACTGTCCCTCCTTTTCCTCCCTTTACCTCCCACTTGAAACTCCTGCCTCATCTTTCACGTCCCAAAAAGCAACAAATGATGTCCACACACACTCACTCGCGCACACCTGCTGTCTCTGGCTTCTTTCAATAAAGGCAGCCCAAAGACAGACAGTCACCCTCAGCTGCACTCTGTCTCTCTCCTCCTGTTCTCTCCTTTGACACTTCCACAGCACACACACACACACTCGCGAGGAGAGCTAAACCTTTTTTCCTTCATTGACAGAGCGACGCACAAGTAAACTGAGAGGGATTTTCACATGGGAGAAGGTGCTCCACAAATGCAAGGTCTGATAAGGACTTCACACACCCACTGCAAACGCGTGGTCAACTCTCATTGGTGATTACTCTAGTGTAAGACACACCGCCTGGTGATCACACACAGATTGACCCGGAGGCATAAAACTGCCTTTATCTGCTGCCAAACACCTTTGCTGTCCCTTTGATTTCCCGCATAAGAATTGAAATTGGGTGCAGTGAGACTGGGAGGCAGGTGAGGCTGTGCTGCTCACTTCACAACAGGAATGTTAAGAGCAGAGGGGGTAATTTTAGACCATGCGATCTGGCGTGCCACACATTTTAATGTCCCCATAGTTACGGCTGACTTCCTCATGCCGGTGCTCAGAGGTGCGTGGAGAGAATGAGCGCCAACAACGGCAGACTCACACAGCATGGATTATAAGGTGATGTGTTGATCCTCACCCATGTGAAAATGTTCTCTCTCAGTCTCCCTTTTCCCTCCCATGTATATATTTCTCTCAGCATTGATCCCCTCCTGATGCAGGGGCACTTATTTTCAGGGGAGGGGCAGTGGTGCTCCTGTTCACCAGGAAGAGGCAGAATTGGATTGCAAAAACAGGGTGGGAGGTGCAAATGTGATTTTAGTGGGGCAACTGGGGGACATCTGTGGTCTATTTGGGTGTGGATGGGGGTAATTCTCTCTGTTTTTTTCCTTAGATGCAGACGTCACGAGTCACTGGACTGAGTCCACACCAGGCTCCTAACCTTTTCTCTCACTTCTCCTCCCTCTCTATCTTTGATCTAAAAGATCTCTCTCTATCACATCTTCTTTTTTTTGGCTTATTTTTCAACCCAGTCAATATATTCTCTATCCCTTTCAACACTCCTTCTCAGTTTGCACTGTTTCTTCCTATCTGCTTTACAAGGTCCTGCATTTTCGCCCCCTTTTCCCCTCATTATTCTTCCACTTACATTGTTCTACAGCATCCGTCCACTCTGCTGTGTCTCTCTCTGCTGTCTCTCTTGTTTCTTTTCTTTTTCAGGTGCAGTGAATATTCAAACACTGAGCCACTCACCTCTGATGGAGACACACTGAAAACTCAGGGACTTCAAAGCGCCTCTCTCACTCCCGCCCTGCTTCTGCTCAGTGGTTTCGTGTCCTCACATTACCTTGCAAGGGACTTTGTGGAGTAAGGTTGAAGCCACAATCATAGATAAGAAATTAGGTTGGGTTTTGTGGCACTGTGGATTATTTAGTGTGAGCCCTTCCCTAACAACCTTCTAAGTGGCAAGAAGAATTCTCCTCCAGTCTCTTCTTGGCTCTGTTATCATGTCTTGCGGTCAATCTCAGCTGAGGTCACACTGCCCCGGTACAGTAACATATTTTTGCTTAATAAATCTTTCCTAGTCTTGGGCTGTAGCTGTGTCCTTGATTGTATTGTCCACCGGGGGTCACAGTGCCATTTTTTTAAGAGCCCTGCTTCCTTCTTCTGCATTCTAACCTTGTCCTTTTCTGTCTGACTGCACAAGAGAGCTTGTTCTTTCTGCATGAACCAATCAGCGGGATGATTAAATAGCTGCTGACTTGCATTTTCCCTCTCAGTATTACAGGACAAAAACCTTTGTTTATTGCATTTAAAGTATAGCCCAGCTTATAAAATTGGAAGCTGATGAAAAGTCTCACCTGTATGAGGTGACAAAGAAGAGCCAATTACCTCGGTCCTCTGCCACTTTCCTGTCCTGGAGATACACAGTCACAGCAGACTCGCCGAAAACCCACCTTAGAAACGGAAACAAGAGCCCGCGCACCCATGTGCACGTGCCGCTCACGCCGCAGCTGCTCTAAATATTTGTGCTTGTCTGACAGACCTAATATAAGCTGACAGATTCAGACTCAGCCTTGGAACTGTTTATCCTGGAATGAAACACAGTTGCACTGCACGCCACTCACCTTGGCTTCTTTTAATTACCAGGAGAGGGGGTGCATCACTCTTTTCAGTTCTGCTTCAGCAGAGATTTGTCAAGATTAATTGAATTTGCTGTTGCTAATCACTCTTGTAATGGCCCATCATTCACGATCGGCTGAATACACTGGGCATTTGGGCATAAACTAAAGCCAAGGCGTGTTTCCCGTCAGTTGTCTCGACAAAAGGGTGAACAACAGAAAGATGATATATAAAGGTTATGTGTCACAGTAGGTGTGACAGCATGTTGATCTGGGTGAGGTGGTCCTTTCTGTACCTGTCACACAGACACCATGTTACCAGTCACCTGAAACAACACGCTGACAGTTCCAACTCACACTACGTGTGTGTATGTGTGTGTGTGTGTGTGGCTCTGCATGTGGGATCATTCGGGCAAAATACAACATCGGCCAAACAAGTCAAATCATATCTTGTTGAGCCAAAAAGCCCTGTGAGGCCTCCACATAACGTTGTTTTTGCCAGCCGGAACAGAGCAAGACAAAATGGCTCAACTGAACTCTCATTTCACACTGTCACTGTCTGTTGTTGACTGCTGGATCACATTAAGACATCACAGGTCCCTGCACACAGCTGCAGCGTGTACTTCATGCACCGGATGGCCTACACTGCAGTTTTAACACAGACATACAGCCGTACCTGTCCACCCTGCTCCACCAGGGCACTGTGCTACATCATTATTGATCCCTAATGCTCCTCACTGGGGCTATCCATGCGAGCCATGCCAGAACCATTAAGCCTAGTGTTTTGCCTCCACTATTTTATCATTTGTGATTTATTTGGTTAATATTCACAGTGCAGGTACTGGTTTTAAAAGTGCCTGCTCAGGCTGTGCAGCACAGAGGGGTGGCAAATCTTCATGGTTAGCTCCGTTCTGTCTGCTTCACCCTTTATATTTCTGTGGCTTGAATATTTCTGTCACAGCTTAATTTAAACACAAAAATATAGTTAATGTTGCCTTTTCATTACAAAACATTGCTTTTTGGACACAACGCTGCTTGAAATGATAGTTGAGTTGTAAAAAAAAAAAAAAACTAGAAGTAGAAATAAAATGGCATTATAATGTGACACGTTTTCAGGGAATGAGAGGAAACACTTTGATGTAGCCGAAAGTGAAATTCTATTAATATGTATAGAGGCTCTAATAGACATCGTGCTCATAAATGTTTGGTGAATGAAGAGTGAGAGGCTTCGCTGGGGCCACAGAAAGGGATGAGTCTACCATGAAAAATGCAAAGCAAAAGAGAAAGAAAGAAAGGAGAAGATGGAGAGGACACGCTATTTTTCAACACTTTGGAGGAGACAGGGGTGGCTAAGTTGTCCTGCAGTGGTCCCACGGTGTTTGAGCGGGTGTGTGTTGGGGGTGCTCGACTCATTAGTGTGGGAGTAATTGATAGGGTTGTAGAAAGAGCAGAGCAGTGATTAAGGGGAGAGAGGGCAGTGGCTTATTTCTCAAAAGAGCCCTGAAAGAGAAATGCTGAATGAATCAGACAAACAGCCAAGGTGGCCTTAAACTCACCTCCTGCTTCACTGTGCAGACAGTTTGACGAGTTTCTGTCTTTTTTTTCTCTCTGTTCTCTCTCTCTCTCTCTCTCTCTCTCTCTGTGTGTGTGTGTGTGTGTGTGTGTGTCTAGGTACATGTGATCTGGTGTGTCCCTGTGCCCCATGTTTGTTTTTCAGGACAACCAGCCTCATGTTTAATGGAGTCAACAGAAGTCTACTGCCCCCTTTGTTCTTCTGTTTTTTTCCTTGCAGCACTGAAGAAGAAGTTTGCCTCTTCCACTGCTCTCCCTCCCCCTTTCTCTCTCTCTCTCTCTTCTTCCCTCCATGAGCAGCTCATCAGCATTACTTCCTTCCTTTGCAGGCAAACGTACTCATTTATATCATTACGTACACCATGACATCTTTGAAGAGTGAACTTCAGACTCACAAGCTGTCAGACGATTTCCTCTATGAAGAAGTCAGTGTATCCCAGCTCTGCTGAATACTGCTGTTCCCCCCCCCCCCCCACAGTTGTTCCAGTGAGGATGAAAGCCATGGATGCTCTCTGGCCACTCTCTCCCTCGGCTAACCTTGGAGCTAATGATTGCACTCGCAGTTGGTGGTGGGGATGTAATGCTTTTCTGCCCCCTGCCCCAGCTTCACAGGGCTCGCTTTCATAGCGTTGCCATGTTTACGCCTCTAGGCTGAAAATGGCTGCCATCCCTTAGGTCTCGGTGGAGGTTGTTTGTTCTTTTTGATCTTGGCACTAAATGACAAATGATCAGTGGCTGTTGGTACTAATGCTGCCTTCAATGCTAAGATGCATGGACATCCTCCACACTGACTGGGCGACAACTGTTAGCGCTTCATTCTTCAATTTGTTTCACCCAGTGTGAATCGCTTTTCCTTTTCTTCTCTCTGTGTCTTTCACTCTTTTGCCCTCGAGCCTCATTCTCTACAGTCAAAGAGGTAAAGATAAAATTCTGCCTAACCACAGTTAAAAATAATAACAATAACCTTTGGAAAAATGTTTATTTGGCCAATGTCATAGTTTCAAGTCGCCAAAGAAAGATCACACACAGATGTTTTTTAATGAATCTGATACAGTAAAAACAGGTACAAATCTGGTTGAAATTAATTCAAATATGCAGCCAGTGTATTCATTCAACTATAGTCCAAAAACCATTTCATACATTTAATCTATTTTTTAAAATATAAAGATATATTTATATAATAATTATTTTTTTAATGCTTTACATCCTGCTCATAAACTCATAAGAAACAACGGAGTAACTATCCTAAAGATACACAAAATAAGAATAAGCAACCTTTAGTGGTGAAATGGATAAATGTGGTTCACTGGAAGCACATGCTGACTCTCAGGTTTCGTTCCTATACAAAGGGAATGTAGATTGGCTTCCTTCTTGGCTAATGTAAATACATGGTGACGGCAGCCTCTTTAGAAATGACCCACTGCTGCCATAAAAAACTGTGGTAATGAAAGCAGCAATTTACACTTTCTATGGAGGGAACACTTAAAAAGCATCAGTAAAATATTATTATCTCCTGCATCTGACAATAAAAAAGTAATGTATAATAATCTCACCCAGATCCTAAACAGTGAACCTTTGACAATGAAAATGAAAATGAAAGCATGAAAAAAAGAAAACACATTAGAAAGTGATGTAACTGTAACAGGGTTTATTTTGGTCCAAAAATCTCAATATAGTGGTTTCTCCCTTTCTCTCCTTCTCCCCTCGTTCACTCTTTCTTCTCTCTCGCTGTCGTCCTTCTTTATGTTCATCATAACGAGGTGTTGTGACAATTTCACAGGCCCCCCCGAGGGACATGGGACTCGCCACAACACATACACAACAATCATGCTCATGGCAGGGATCCACCAGCCAAGTGCCTTTCTGACACGTCCTGTCCCACGAGACGTGACAGTCAACTCACACACCACCGGGCCACGGCGAGCTCACGGCGTATGTGTGTGCGCCAACGCCTACAGTTTGCACGGCAGAGGTGAGATCCTTCCTTTCTCACCCCGCCCAAGTCTCCCGCTGCTCATGGATCTCCCCCGACCTAGCAACACAAGCAGGCACCGAGCAGCACCACAGACGTCAGGGGAGCCATGCCTCACCTGCTGGGGCTTTAGTGTATTTCAACACACCAACATATTGACTTGTGTGTGATGAGCCCACTGTAGACAACTACTGACCCCTCCCACCCCCCACCCTTCATCCCCAGAAACCCCAGACCCTGTCTCTGGGTTTCTCTGTGTGTTTCTGAAGCGTTCCACTCTGTCAAACCCTTCCTTTCCCCCTGTTGTTTGTTCTCTTTTCTTTGATGAGCCAGCTTTGGTCAGGCAACCCCGCAGTTCCCCATTGATTGGACGGTCGATGGGTTGAGTGTTTTTGCTGGTTTCTATAGCGAGAATCTCGGCACTGTAAATTGAGCAAAGCCAAAAGCGCCGCTTTACTCAAGATCAAGGCAGTGCTCTCAGGTCAACACAGACTGTAGTTGGAGTTAGTCTGAAAGGAAGGCAACGATCCATCCCAGACATCTTCATCCACTCCTCCACCTTTCCTCTCTCTCTTTGTTTCCTCCCACAGCTGAAGAGGACGTCAAACGTCAGGATGTACGTCTGCGTTCTCTTTTTTTTCCAGCAGGTTCCACAGGCCCTCACGTTGGAACAGTGGATGTGTGAGGAAAAGAGGGAGGGTTGTGGCAAGAGGGGTGGAGGTGGGGTTGAGAGTGTGTGGTTGGGGGTAAAAAATGTGTTGTTGGGGGATTATTGATAAAAACTGAAATGAAATGGAAATGGATTTAAACCCAGGTCAGGCCATTTCCCCTCCTCATTTTCCATTTGAGCCATCCTTTCTCTGAGTAGCCAACCATAACACAGACAGATAACTTGCTTTAAAAAAAGCAGAGAGAGAGAAAGGACAGCATTTTATTTAATCTCAATTTTCTCTTTTTTCCTGCACCTGTTTTTCTTTTATTTCCTTTTCCTTCTCTCCTTCCCTCTCTCTCTCTCTCTCTCTCTCTCTACTCCTGTTGTTTTTTTTCTTACTTCTTGTCTTTCCTTTTCATCTTTCTATCTCTTTTCTTTCTCCTTTTTTCCGATGCTTGAATAGAAGTGGATCAAAAAGGTAAAGACCACGATGAACATAACAACCACAGCTCGCCCCTTCCTCCTCCCTCCTCCTCCTCCCTTGTCTCCATTCCTGCCCCATATCCTTCCTAACCCAGCACCTTGTGTAGTGGTCATGTTTGATGTTGATATCCCTCCCTTTTCTTCCTCAATCTCTAATCGCCTCCTCTGCCTTTGTCTTTCTGTCTATCTTTGACTTATAACCAAAACTCTAAAATCCCTCTAGATTTCATCCTTGGTTATGATGCCACCAGCCTGACCTGCACAAACACACACACACACACATGCTCCGCACCCACACACACACACATGCTCCGCACCCACACACACACACATGCTCCGCACACACACACACACACACATGCTCCGCACCCACACACACAAACAATATCTGAGAGAGATAAACGAGAAAATAATGCCATTCCTTTCCTGTGTGAAGTTAAACATCTCCGAAGCCATTCATTCACATCGTCTCATTGCAGAATTTTTTTTGTTGCATCTTCACAGCATCACACACACTTAACAGTTACATTTACCAACACATTTGTCTCTCTTCTTTCACCCATTTGAATATTCTAATTTATTTGTCCCTCTCCTTTAATCAGCTGTTAGGTTTTGTCCAAATTCTATCTCTTCCCCCTGTTTTACTTTCTCAGGACTGATTCAGAGCTCAGTGTTGCTGCAATCCTTAAGTCCCACCATTCTGTAAAAAGAAAGTAACTGGCACGGTTACACATCCCATTTCCAGGCGCTTCAGTGTCCTCCTCTCATTCTGTCTCTCCTCCAATTATTCACTCGTCCATTTAACTCCTGTCTCCTCTCACTCCTCTTATCTATCTCTGCTCCTTTTCTCTCTGTTTTGTTTCTCATTCCTCCCCCTTTCTTGTGGTCTATCGCTTTTTCTGATTGGTTTATCTCCCAGATCACACCAGGCCATCACAAGCAGCCGCAGGCTCTTTTGAGCATCTTTTACACTTCTCTTTTTCCTCAGCCTTCTCCCTTCTACCCTGCCTCTCTCTCACTCTCTACCACTACCTCTCCACTTTCTTTACTGCTCATGCACTGTGAACCTGTGCCCCTCTTACACCCATGCACATCAGTCAACCCCCCACCACCGGTCCTTTCTGTGTTCAGCGAGGCCTTGGAGGGGGAGGACGTGCTACAGCTTCTGGTAATGGCCTCTCTGATGCAGCGTGGCTGCATCACCAGCACTAAAGAGCACCAATCAGTATGACCAGGCACCTCAATCACTTGCATCCTAAAGAGCACATACAGACCTGACCTATGTACAAGGTCAGGCTCAGAGTAGTAGCCATTAGCACCGGCATCCCAATGAGCCTCAACCCTCCCCCTCTCTGAGGCCCCCCCCCCACCCCAACTCACTCTGACCTCCTCTACTCACATCTCTCTCAACCTTGGCCATTGCCCAGTCTGGCACCATGGCTGCTTCCACATGTTGGAGGAATTAACTCTTTTGGAAGTCGCCATTGAGTTGTTAATGGAGCTCCTGGTCCTGTGTGGTGTTCACGGGTTTATCCCTCGAGTCATTAGTTAGTCGAGAGCTGTTCAAAAATGTAACTAATCAAATTTTTCTAAAGACCACCAGGGATGCATCAATACTTTGACTAGTCATTCAGCACTTGAACTGAAAACAGTTGACCTTTGAATGGGACAAAATCTGACAAAATGTTATAACATTTCACTTTCCTAATCCGCTGTGGTTTTTGTTCTATTTAAAAAAAAAACCTAGAATTTAAAAAAAGTACCCACTGAGAACAAGTACTTTTTCTGTTGAATTTATAAAAAAACCCATAAAACATAATCACAAAATCAAATTTGTATAGGATATACGTTAATATGTGTAGATATATGATAATCTCAAATGTCTCATATAAATCTGTATTTAATTGTTGCATAAACAGTGTAAGCTTGCTAAAGAAAAGAGACAACTTATATATAACACATTTGAAAACTGAATTAAACTCATAATCTTGTTCCAGTGAATATGAGAAATACAATAAATTTAAATATGGTGAAGGACACTGTCTGGCCACAAGCTGTAAGAAACAGTTGATTGGAGCTAATAGGGTCAGAGGTTAAATAGCCAGAGTTAACATGGAATGACCGCTCATTCATTGGTCACTGTGTCTGTTTACTCAAAGGACACATGTGAAGATCAATTAGTGTTTGTTATGGTGTTGAAGGTGAATTTACATTAGGCCTCAACATCAGTTCAAGTCCATTTAATATTTTCATATCATCAATTGTTTGGCTGATGCACGGATTAGAGTGACGTGAAACTAGAGGTGATGATGTCACAGTGGGGAGATCCTGTTCAATGAGTGTCGTACACTGTCAGTCGACCTACTGTCGGGCTATTTTAGGACTATGCCGGCGTCAGCCATCTCTACTTTCCATTCCACTTTCTTTTCTCGGCCTTTTTCACTGACAGTCCAACAGAGTGCACTCCATACATCATTATAGCAGCTTTCTAACTGCTGACTGGGCCAAACAAATTCCCACCATATTTTTCCTCACCTTCATTTAAAATAGAAGGAGAGGAAAGCAGTATTGGACTTTTGAGGACCATTCTATTCCGTAGAAGCAGGAAATGGTGCAGTGATGTGACATTACTCACACAAACTGCTCTTAACCTGTGATTCATGTAGGTTGAGGGAAATGAGCGACAATCACCGCACCATGTGACAAGAAAATCCAAAGAATGGCCGCAATTTGTGAAAGACATGGAGAGGCGGTCGCTATAGAGACGATGAGTCAGGCAGCTGAACCTCATTAGGAATGATCCACCACACACAAGCACAGTCATGTGACCCAGGCAGTGCAGACACCTAATTCGGCAAAAACAGAAAGATAAAGTGGAGGCAATGACTGTACATGCAGGAGTCATTTTATTGTTACAGCCCGGGCTGAAGGAGAGAGTGAGTGAAGGGAGCTGTCGGTGAGGGCCAAAAAACAGAACGCTGAATGAATTTGGTTTAGACCACACCTGAGCAAACTATGGCCCGTGGGGCAGATACAGCCTGCTGGGCTTTCTAATGCAGACCACTAAACACTGTTACTAGGTTTGGTAATGACCAATGTTAATCTTTCTGTTTCGTGCATTACAATAATACAACTGTAATTTGTGTTGATGCCACCAAATGGCAGCAGACATAATGTGTCAAGTTATCTTTGAAATCTTTAGGTTTAACCTTTATATTTCCATATAGTTTAATTAAATTATTTCACCCAGTATTCTACATCCAACCAATACTGAACCGGCCCACCAGTCAAATTGTGAATCTCATTTTGGCACGTGAGCCACAAAGTTGGCCCAGCCCTGGTTAAGACTAACTTTTCACATACATGGGATTTGGTTCAAGTCATTTGTACTTATTGAACAGCTATTATTCCTAGCTAATTCAAATTCATAAACTTTCTTGCATTTTGTCCGAAATCTTAGGTTGCTCTTAGCTATGTCCAGTGTCATTTAATTTTACACAACCTTTGATAGGAGGCAACAGGCAAATACTGATATGAGCCTGTAGGACAAAGAGATAATGTACCGTAGAAGATATTTTCCCCACTGGTTAGGCAAAATATAACTACTAAGTACTCTAAGGGGATTATGAGATTCAAGGACAAATTAATGTATTTGAAGGTCATTCTGCCCCAAGCCTTCACTAATTCCTGACCCTAATGGAGACACAGCACCTAAGGGAGTCCTAATTTAGAACAGAGGGGAATAGAGAGACACGGGGATGCAGCTGGGATAACAACTAAACCAGATTATTACTCATCTTGTGCCTGTGTTGGACAGTGCTACCTGAATCCTCAGTCTCAGAACAACAACTATTATGTGTATATTTTAGCAGCAGGTTTGAAAAGGCCTTTGATTATGCATTAATTCTATTAAGGCATCATAGAAAATATATATACATTTGATCAGGAAAAAATGTACATGCAAGATATTCCTCAATTAAACACTGCTGTACGGTATGACTGTAGGTCTGACGTAAGTTGAGTTTATGTTCTTAAAATTAAAGTCTAGATCAGAAGTCATTGTCATTGTCATTGACACACAATGTCATCCATACACTGTCATCCACCATACATTATTGTCTGCTAAATAGTAATTCAAATATCTTCTTATAAAAGTTCTTATATAAAGTTCTTTACTAAAAGACTGGGAACTACTGACAAAGATAATAAACCTTTAATTTTCTGAATTACTTCAAAAGTTTACTACTCCCATTTCCTTTTCTTTCTTTTTTTCATTAGTTTCTACTAACACGATGCTGCTGCCACACATGCTGCTAAGCATCAAAAGTCTGTAGCTTCACTTGTGGATTTGTCTATCTTCAGTGACTTCAGTGATTGGGCGTGACCCTGACACTGTGCCATCAGCTGTATCTACAGCAGGTGGCCGATGCAGCCATGTCCTCACCAAGTTTCCTGTCAACTTTTCCAGTGTCAGCGTCACTCTAAAACAGATAAGACTTTGCTTTCAGCACATGATATCTCTCACCGTTGCCAGGCTTGGGTCTCAGTGAAGGGTATTCTCTGGGGTAAATGGTAAGGTTGACAAAGGTGCTGGGTTGACACCTGCCTCTTCCTCTGTCTGGAGCTTGTCCCTGTGTCCGGTGTCTGAGAGTTTGTGCGTACGTCTGTGTGTAAACGTCAGCTGTTTGTATTGTGTGATATTGTGCTCTTTTATCCCCATGACTTTTTTTGTAATCTAAAAGGAAGTGGAATCACAAGGGGAGCGCCCCTCCCTTCTGCCTCCTTACTACTTCCTCTGTTTTCCTGTCGCTATCAATCACTCCTCAGCCGATTAACTCACTCTTAATTCTCATTTCACAGGAAATAACCTATTTACTCTGTCTAACTCTACTCCCCTCTCTTGTCTAGTTTGCACACACAGGACACGCGCTCCTTCTTCTTCACGCCTTCTGACCCTCACCTGTCTCTGTCTCCGTGAACTGCACACAAGCATGCCACAGAGTCGTACACCGCACAGACACACACGCATACGCCACTAAATGGACTTCTGATGTTATACACATCAGCAGTTCACTTCAACTGTCCAGCATGGGAGGTGCGGTACCACGCTATGCTCATTTCTGCCCCCTGCTGCCCACAACCTGCACCTGCCAGTAACAGGTGTGGGATTCAATTAGAGCAGCATGTGCTCAGCAGTCTGCCCTGTGTTCAGGCCATGACTATGGACTGAGCAAAAGCTTGAGCCAGCAGATATCCAAAAGAACTAAATATGAAGCAAAGAAAAAGAAAAAATACAGAAGAGCACCAAGGACTTACTTCAGAAACAGTTTGACAACATTTGACAGGATGTGTTTAGATCATACATTATCCATCACCATGATGCTGTCACATCAAACATGAGAAAACCATGGTTTATATAGGACAAATAAAATGAAAACTCTAAATTTAGCCTGGAGCTGTCACTGCTCACTTTTAATTGCGTTACCAGTCGATCACAAATTGCCACCATGCTCTTAGGAGCGAGATTTACTGTCATTTCTGGAAAACTTCGGGCACTTTCATCATTTTATACTGCAGTCTCGTATTGACAACGAGCAGCTGACCTATACCTGGAGAAGGAGTTTATGGAGATAAATAGCCAATTACTGGAGCACTATTTTCTTCTATACTATGTGGCAGTAATTGCTGTGCTTTAGTATGATAGCTCCTGCATGGGTTTTAATCCTTGATAAGGTAAGTTTCATTAGCCATCAGGCTAGTTTATTATTTAAAAAAAGTTTTTGCTGCTTAGTGAGGGCTCTTGGATGATCTTGAGTACAATTTGTATCTGCAACAAATTGGAATTAATCTGTTAATCTAACTATCTCATATAATCCCAGACGGTTTAAGCTTTTTGCCAGCATAGAATTACGCTAATGATCTTCAGACTTACGGCTAATTCTTAGTATGTAATGCTAAGGCCTCATTGTTGTTGTGGTCATATAAGCCTCCCCCACTACAGAGTTTACTGCTAGGCTTTGGCTCCTCTGACTTCCCCCTGCTGCAATCACTCGTCACAGTTAAAGGCAGAGACAGGGGGAGATGGAGCGAAGGAAAGACAGAAAGAGCTGGTAAACAGGAAGGCAGTCGGGAGAGCTGGGGAGCGCAGGTCAGACTTAATGAAGCCCCCTAGGCAGGGTTGGTGGGGTGTGAAGCATGGCCACTGTTTCTGTTTGGCTCTTGTTTGTGTGTGTTTGTTTGTGTGTGTGTGTGTGTGTGTGTCCCTTCACAGCTCATGTGTGCAGCCTAAAGGCCCTAGATGAGCCCTCTGACAAAAGGCCCACCCAACTTCTAGTTCATTAGAATAAAACCAAGTCTTGCTGATGGACAGTGGGCAGGGTTCACGTGGGAGAGAAAGGGCACAGAGGAACCTGGAGAAGGAAGGCAGATTGTTAGTTTGTGCTGCTCTGCAGTGTTTTTGTGATGATGAGGCCAATTGTGTGCAGACCGCAACCAATTGAGGACAGGACTGCAAGGTTAGGTGCAATAATGAGGAGAATCACAAAGTATTTTTGAAGGGACACTGTATAGGGGATGAGATTTAGCCACACTAAACTATACTGCAGGAACAATTGCTCTTGAGCTTTAATAGATACAGTAAGTAATAGACGTTTGGCCTACATACCAACTTCTTTTAGCCCAATAACAACATTTTAACCCTGTGCTCTTGTCTGGAAAATCCTGTAATTTGCTTGATTAGAGTTTCACTCCAGGTCAGGAATATGTAGTAAAAGTAAATGTCCGTTTCTATCACTTGAATATGTTTTCTACAAAGTTCCTCACACACAAAGTTCATCAGTGTTCATTGGCTACAACCCAAGATAGCTATGTTAGACCTAGGTCATCATAGCATCCAGCAGATAGTGTCCAGTTTACTTTTAGGTCTTCATTTTGACGCTTCTTTCCAAAAATCTATTTGGTTTTGGGGGATTTTAAAACTAGTTTTGTTCAAATCAACAGCAGGACACGCTGCACAGTCTGGATTCAATAAAACCAGCCTCTTATCTTAACGTGCTCTCTACAGAAAACATAACTTAATGAAACTCCATCAGCTGGAGAGTTAGCCAAAGGGAGAGAACATTTCACACATTTCCTATCTAGTGCCACTGTAAATTGTGTATTATCACTTAAACTATTTTGGGAAAAGTGCTTCAAAGTACTTCGACAAAATTGGGTCAGGACTGAACAACTCAGTTATTTTGTGAGTTGCTGGACTTGATTGAATTTTAGGGGGGCTGTAATATATTTACAGAATATATATGTACATATACTTTGTAAAACAGATGGGGATATTATTTTATCCATTAAGAGTGATTTTTGAAACACTTTGTGTTTTCTGTTTGACTATATCATAAAACTCCACACCAATGACTGTGTTTGATGCTAGCACACATATAAACGTGCTGTTCCACCTCCTGCTCCCCCCATACACACATCCCATCCTTCTAAACACACACACACACACACACATTTTAGATAAAATGAGTAACTATTCTGTACATTTCCCGTAGGTCGTCCTACAGCAGAGAGCAGTCGTGCGTGTCTGTTTTTGTCCTTTATTTTACCTTGAGGCAGAGTGTTCCTGCCTTTTTATGGGTCACCTACATGCAGAAACACTGTACTGCTTTCGACATGCTGTTTATTTTCCTATTTACAGTAGCACTGCACTTTAGAGGTAGTGTCCTACTTTATTTTCCTTTTCATTGCTTCCTCAGATAAAAAATAAATAAATAAATAACTGCCCATTCCAGACTTTAATAGAAATACGTCAGTGACTGCAGTGTACTTGAGTTGTATCTGCTTTGATAAGGACGTTGTTTGATTGTAGTATGATGGAAAGTGAGTGAGATGTAAGCCCACAAATTCATTGTTTGGCTGTCTAGAAGTGCCAAGTTTAACCACTGCTCTCAACATTTTTGTTCCTGCGCAATTTTTTTTTTCACCCACGTTTATTTGCAAAGCAGACACCTCAGGCGTCCTCGCCTTCCAGTTAGCATTTTGGTCTCAACAATAGAGCCTGACAAGCCTCCTCCTCTTTGTGAAGAGTCTGTATCCAGAGTGTTTGTTTGTGGCTGAGCATGATTAGATTCTTATTTGGCTGTCAGTCTCGTTCCCCGCTGGACACCCTCTGAAAGAACGGGCTAATTTCCAAGTGGCCCAGTGTTGGCGACAACAGCGTGACATAAAGCGATGAGAAAGCTGGATTATTTTTTTTTTGTTCCTGAAGTCCTGAAGTAACTCCATCTCTACTATTATTATTCACCTCCTGCACTGTATACCAGACCCCATGCAATATTCAAGACAGTTTGTGCTGCGACAGTTCCATCACTCTAACAGTCACAGCGTGACAGCATATGCATGTCGACCTGAGTATGCATGTGTGTCATGTCATCTCCAAGTATGGTATGGATGTGTCTGTCTGTGAATCCCTGTGTGCTCTGTGTCATCTGTGCCCAAACACCCCTGCAGAGTCCAATTAGTTCAGAGATGCGTTCAGTCGTGAGGTGACCAGCAGGTGTCTGGTCCTGTCATGGCCCCACGCCGCACAGCCACATAAATAACCTGGCAGAGAAGACATGGGAACTCCTCCCATTTTTGTATGTAGTGCCTCCAACCGACCCCCGTCCTCCCCTTTTTGGTTTTCTCCTGCCAGTTCCTCTGTGATGTCAGAGGAGCGAGTGTGCCATTAGCTTTTTTTTTTATAGATCAGCTAATATGCCCAGTAGTCCCAGGACACGCACACACACTCTCTCTGTGTTTCTCTCTCTCTCTCTCTCTCTCTCTGTTTTCCTCTCTCTTTTTCTCTGTCAGGCAACAACACACTGCCTCAAACAGCCAATTTACACTAGTCCCCAGCTGATGACCTCAACCTGCCTAATGTAGATATCCAGTGTGTGTGTTTGTGTATTTTGTCACAATGTCAGACCTCTTGTCCCTTTTTGTTTTCCACTATAAACCCAGTTTCCGGAATGCATGACTATTTGACATTTATTTAGTTTCAAATTGATTTTTTTTTAAAGTATACCAACATTTCTGGAAGCCAGGGTTGTACAACTGTTTGTTTGGAGTCCTTTGATTTTGTCTGTGTGTTGTTTGTCTGTGGGTGTTTAACAAAAATCTGGCCAACCTCACATCTTTACCCCAGATTTTTTCCCACTCTTCTTCAAGGAACTGCTCTTTACTGAGAGCCAAATTTGTGTCCTAATAAAACAAGCCGCACAATTACGCTTTTTACCACCCGGCAGCGTAGCGAAGAAGTAGCAGTCTTTGATATAAAAGAAATTGCACAATCAAATAAAAAAGTAGGCCAAGACTAATTAGATTAGAGAGACTACATTTAAGCCGTGGCGGCAGCCAGAAATCTCCCATTTATCATATTCAGACATTTTCTAACCACAAATCTGATGTTTCACCGATGAGCTTTTATACGTTCCTTCAATGTAAATCTGATAATAAACCTCCTGTCCTCGCTCTCCCCATTCTTTTTCTACTCTGTGTTTCCTTTTCAATTCCAACTAACTTATCTATCTACATCTTCTTTCTGTCCCCTCCATGTTCCTCTCCTGTTTTGTAATCCATGGCCTTTGGCCTTTTTCTATTTATTTTCCCATGCCCTACCATCACCACGATATGTTTAATTTATTCAATGCTTTGTTTTCATTTTCTGTATCTACCTTCTCCCCTTCTTCTCCTCCTCATCTTCACTTCAACACACCTCCTCTGCTGCAGTCTTTGTTTGCCCGGGGACACTGCTGCGGGTGCAGCCGGCCTCCTCTCTGCAGGAGGCAGAGCACCAGGCAGGGGCGTGGTGTAAAGATCCGCTGCAGTCTGGAGACCGTCTGTACGTCATGCCCTGGACCCCCTATCGCACTGACATGCTGTACGAGTATGCCTCCTGGGAAGACTTCAGAGAGAACCGAGCCACCACCACCTACAAGTAAGGGCGCCTCCCACTGTCCTGGATGATGAAATAGCATCTGTTTCTGTATTGATTTATTGGCTGTTGATGTGAATATGGATGTGGATAACAGAATGTTTCCACCGTGGTGTCAGCTTGCTCACCGTGAAGTCTTCTTGTGGGATCATGTCACTCAGAGGAGATGAATCGACATGTTCTCTTGGGTGTCTGCGCCGCTTATGTTATCCTCTGTCAATAGGTTACCCAACAGAGTGGACGGCACAGGGTTTGTGGTGTACGATGGAGCAGTATTTTACAACAAGGAACGCACACGGAACATAGTGAAATATGACCTGCGAACACGCATCAAGAGTGGTGAGGCCATTATCACAAATGCCAACTACCACGACACCTCTCCGTACCGCTGGGGAGGGAAGTCAGACATCGACTTAGCTGTGGATGAAAATGGCCTCTGGGTGATCTACGCTACCGAGTCCAACAACGGACGACTGGTGGTCAGCCAGGTGGGTGAGCAGATCTGAACAGAAGGGGATGAAACAGGGATTATAAATGCAGGAGTGGATTATTTCAGAAGCTCATTTTATTAGTCAGGCAAAAGGTCATCTGTCACACATGAATGACTTAGTGTTCAGGTAAGATCAGTGCTCTAAAAAATGACATACAGAGATATGACAGCGATATTGTTGGCCAGAAAAAAAGGTGATGCATTAAAATACCCTGTAAATGTTAGAGCTAATTTAAATAGCATGGTATTCAGAAACTAATCTTTTATATATTATGAGCTGCAATGATTAGATGGATGGGTGAGGGCCAATCAAGGAACCAACATCATATATTTGATTACCATTTGTTTTAGACCTGGACGGCTGCAGTACAAAGACCTGCAGATTGGGTTAATTGTTCACTTTTACAATAGCCACAGATACAAATGAGTGAGTTTGAATCATTGTTTGTGTTATTTTGCAATGGACTGGTGAACTGTTTAGGGTGTTCCCTGATTTGACTGATGATAAAAATAATAATAAATGCACTGCTATCTATTTGCATAATACACAATTTTGCTGTATGTAGGGGTTGATTGTGCAGATTTTTTTTTCCTTGAGTAGTTAGGTGCTATTTTAACCTGAAGAGCATGCATATGCAAGGCAATACTGAATGACTGAAAGGTCATATACATATTTAGCATTAATTTTTTTTCACATAGTCATTATTCCTGATTACCAAACTATATTCACACCTTTTTATCATTATGTTTTGACACATCTTTTCTTACTTTGCTATATATTTATATCAACAAACAATTTGAAATCAAAGACCTACCTTAGCTTAAAAAAGACTGAACCTCTGGTGGATGCTACATTAATACCTAATCTAAACCTGCCTCGAATAACCCTAATTATAATCATAAACCACCCAGATTATTTCTTTACATACAATTTGTAATATGTTTATATTAGTTATTTAATAATATGAGCTCTAATTGCATTCGTAATAACTGAACCAATGTCTTGAACAATGGTTTGTGAAGAAGTTTGAAGAAATGCCTTCTGCAGGAGATAAAACCAGATTTATAATCACTGTTTGACCTTAAGAGCAAGAAATAATTTCAAGCTTTCTGGGTGAAATATCAAACCTGATACAAGATATGAGTCTGCAGCATAATCAGGCGACAATGTAATAAACACTTTCATTACTAAGAAATTGTTTACTTCCTCTGGAGTTTTTTTTTTTTTTTGCTGCCAACTCAAACATGTGGAGCTCCGTTGTACCTTTAACACAGTTTTCATACATATTGAACGGAGGCAATTTTGTGAAATTGCGAGGCCCATGGTTTAATTACTTTTTAAATGTTTTTACAAGCGCGTATAAATCTTGCTGCTGTGAGCTCATGTAAACATGAGCAGGATATGAAACGCTTTGCTGAGAAATTACTTCTTCCATAATCAAACAATGACGTTTTTTTTGTTGTTGCTGCTGCTACTGCAGTTGTTTGAATCTTAACATCTATCTTTTCTGTCGTTCACGGAGCTGCTACATTGACATAACTTGATGTGACGTGATTTTTTTTTAAGTCACCATTAGGTACACACTGTATAAATCTTTACATTGATATAAATCTAAGTTTAAATAATAAACTGACAATCATCATGTAATCTCAAGGATTAGTCTGAAGGATATTTTACTACACAATTTCCAAAACAAGCATTATTAAATTTAGATTATAGCCTATAGTAAATGTATTCAATATTAATAAATAACAATGACTAAGTCAGAGTGTCCACTTTGTCTTATAGTTCATTAGAGAGACAGAAGGGCTCCACTTGTTTTATTACTGTTTTTCACGGATAAAGATAAAAAGTAAAAAATAGAAATTAATGAGTAAACTATGACGTAAAATAACGAACACTTTGATAAACGAATCAAAAAAGGAAAAATATGTTAGGGCGGGACGAAAGGGGAAGCGATCCAATCAGAGCGAAGCACATTGCGAGAGTGCGCTGATGAGTCCGGAAGTAGCCACAGCTGCGAAAGAGGAAAAGTTTGAAATTTGTTGCACTCGTTAGCAGTTATCTTCTACAATGTATGCGGTCCGAGTGCGGAGGTATGTTTCACAAAAAGCACTAAAATATCAGCGGCAAGGTTTAGGACGGAAACGAATGACCAACAACTGGTCACAATTCAAACGTGAAAGCTAGTACAACGAGTGTCTGTAAACCGAATGAAGCAAGAATCGCACGGAAAAACGCCCCTGATTTATACTTGTCGTAATTATTAACAGAAATATTTCACTTTGTGTGCAATGACATTACAACCAAAACTTATTTTCTTTTACCTAATTGAGTTTTGTTTTTATTTTCAAATCTTTAATATTATATTGAACAATACAAACCCCTGCTTTCATCGAGGCTTCACTTTACAATGGTGTCCAGTCGCTACAATCTTACATAGTCTATGGTTATAGTCACAGAATGATTTACTAGGCATCAGCATTGTGCAGTCTAAATGCATACAGTAACAAACATTGTCTTGGCCACATTCATTACATTCACGTTATACTTGTGTGAGTTGTTGTGATTTAATAAGATTGCTGAAATTGTGCAGTGCGCAGGAGACATGAGCAGATTAGATTCTTCCTTTGCTATGCTATTAAAATGCAGAACGACTCATATGTTGATTAATTTTTTTGTTTTTTAATCATTACCATACATTTATTGAAACCTCCCTTTAGGCGTCCTTTTGTCTTTGTTTATGCATTAAGAGTCAGCTGACTCAAGTCCCTGTTCTTTGCCCACAGGTAAACCCCTACACCCTGCGCTTTGAAGGCACATGGGAAACCAGCTTTGACAAGAGGATGGCGTCCAACGCCTTCATGGCTTGCGGGGTGCTTTACGCAGTACGGTCAGTGTATCAAGATGATGACAGTGAAGCAGGTGGTGACCTGGTGATGTATGCCTACAATACAAACCACGCCCGTGAGGAACCTGTCAACATCCCTTTTCCAAACCCCTATCAGTACATTTCTTCTGTGGACTACAACCCCCGAGACAACCAGCTCTACGTCTGGAACAACTATAATGTGCTGCGCTATCCTCTGGAGTTTGGACCGCCGGACCCCACCGCAGGTAAGAAGTGGTCATAGAGAAAGCAGGCATAAATTCAATTATCATGTATGTTCTGTCATTTCATTTGAGGGCGCTATCAATGCTCAATGTTCAATACCCAAAAAATCCGTACTGAAAAATAGGTACTGTATAATATTTCATTCCAAGCAGTAAGCTTAAATCTTTGTTTCCCGTTCCTTAATAAACAGACCAGTGGAAGAGTTTCTGTTAGTGTGTGTATTGGTAGATTTTAACTTTCTTTTGACTCACTATTAGCTACTGTATGTCTTTGCAGATATTTACTAAAAATCCCACACTGACGTTAAGTCACCTTTTTCCTTAATTAAATAATTAACTTGTTTATTTTAGGCTCTCTGGAAATTTTCTGGAAATAGGAAATAAGAGAGTTTTGAAAACAGTGGATTGATTTGCTAAAACCATCGTTTTCAGTGTCACGCAGCAGTTCTCACTCTGCTGCGTGACACGATGATGCTCTCTGCTTGACCAGGAAATACGTGAAACCATCCGTGCAGAATGTGTTTGTGCCTCTTTCCTATCTGGCCGTTGGATGTCTCAGATGCCAAATCATTGTATTTCTGTCCTTAGCCGTAGTTACAGTAAAGATCAGCCTCTCAGGTTTGACTGCTGTAGCACTTCATATCAACTTCTCCGTGTCATGGATAATGAAAAAGTCTTTCTGAAATGATAAGAGAGAGGATGAAACGGGAACAGCACATTGCATTTTGGCAGTCCATCAATATGAGAGGGAGGTTTGGATGTACTGTATATCTGAGCTGCATAAAGGCCTGTATGAAGCTCAGATTATGCCCAGAGAGAGACAAGGCAGAGACAGACGGGCGGGAGCACTCTGAGATCTGCGCTGACTTTGCGTTTGATCAGTTAGGATATTGTAGTTGTGATGTCTTGCTTTTATCTTTGCATTAGGTTTGGTTGTTAGTGATGGTGACTTCACTGATACATTTGATCAATTATTTACTCCTCGCAGACTTGTGGTGATGCTTTCTTTCCATCTCCTCCCCCGCTTCTCCTCCTCACTCCGGAGACCAGCCTTTGAACAGATCAGAAACGTATTTGTCACCCCAATTATTGTAGACCTAACTTTTGAATTCCACTTCTAAGGGTGATCTTACATTCACATTCATGTGTCCTTTACTCTCTTCATCTTCTCTGGAGCTTGAGGATTTGCAGCTACTCCAGCAAATCTCTTACATCCTTAAAATTGACTAATTTAGGGAACTCAAGGGAGTGTGATGGGGATCCAGGCTGGACAATAGAAGACCACACGGCTTTAGCTTTAAAAAATTAAATTTACTTTAAAAACTTTATTTTAAAAAGTCACACTCATATTATTGCAATTTTGTCTGTTCGTACCTAATTTCTGCTGCTAGGCACAGAGCAACATTTCCCATTATACTCTCCTCGGTGCCTCCTCCTAGTCCACAGTCTGGTCACCTTCTGCACTCGGTATTGCAACTCACTTCTATTTGGATTACCTCACGAATCTCTCTATAAACTCCAACTGGTTCCCGCCAAATCCCCCCCCCCCCCCCCCACCTCCCCCCCACACACACACACACATTACTCCTATCCTCCAACAACTCTTCATAATTTACCATATGCAGTAAAAATTCTTCTTTTAACATCTTGGCCCATCCATGCTCTTCATCTTTTCACATTGCTGTCCCCTCCATGGGCCTGGTCACCATGGGGGGCAGGGACCTCAGTAACTCTGCTCCCCCTGCCTCTGGAACTCTCTGCCACCAGACCTCCGCAAGTTTGACTCATTGTCCCTTTTCAAATCCAAAAGTAAAAAAGTACCTGTTCAAATGTTCTTATAATTAATCAGTCTTCCATTTTAGATCCTCCTCTTTGGTTCATTCTCTGGTTCCACTTCACAAAACAACTTTTATTTTATTTTTTGCATTTAATGCTTTTTCTGTAGTGTTTATCTTATTTTTAATAAAAGTTATTGCAATGAGTTTTTGATTATCTTAACCTGTCAAACCTGTGAATTAACCTTGCAGGTTTAAAGTGCAGGGCAGTACTACACCCACATGACGCCTACTGTGAATTGTGTTACATTTGCTTCAACAGAAACTGTAATGGATTAAGGTGTAGGTGAATTCACCTTTGTTTAGTTACTGAAGCTAACCTGAGTTAGCTAACTAAATGCAGAGTGAGACAGGTCACAATTGTGGGTAATTTGCTTGTTAAAGTGTTATCATTGTGTTGAACATGTGTTTTCGGTATAACTTATTAAGGTTGAGGGACATGTGACGTTGGCAGGCAGCAGGCATCCCGCAGGACGCTAACATAAATGCTAGGTCTACAAACTTCAGTAGCTCAATGTGTCTAATTCATTCGCTCCTGTTTTCTCTCTGCTACTCCTGGATGAATTCAGGACCACTGACCACCACACAAGTGACCACTACTCAGCCAGCTAGGCCCTTTACCTCCAGTGCCAGTCCTTCCACCGCACGACCTCTGGCCCCCACGTCACGTCCGATAGGCTCCATCAACAAGCATCCAGACCTGCGACCAATCACAGCCACCGTGCCTGTCACCCGTCGACCACCCCTCCCTCCTATAGGCCCAGAGCCACACGTGTGTGAAGCTAAGATGGTCCGGGGTGTCCAATGGCCCACCACTCAGAGGGGAGAAACAGTGGATCGCCCATGTCCAAAAGGATCTCTAGGTGAGGATGCCTTCAAATGTGTAGTTATTTCTGTACTCCATGAAACCAACACAACCATGCATGATATCTTTGTGCCAGTACCCAAGTGATCATCATGTTTGTTCTCTCACACTTGTTTTTTTCCACTGTTGTCTCCTGTCCCTGTGTTGGTCCCACCAGCAGGCACGGTCCCCGTGGGCTCATAGTTGAAAGCCTGTCCTCCACGAATGAAAGGCTCATCTCCCACAGTAACAGAGCTGATTGAAAATGGCGAATAATGAAATGAAAGCCCAGACAACACAGACTTCACCTCCTTTCCTGCTAGCTCCTGTACATCTGAACACTGCAGCC
>NC_024323.1:5868023-5884336 GCF_000523025.1 Cynoglossus semilaevis | reverse complement strand
AAAGAGGCGCTTCCCTCCATCTTCCTCTTCACTGCATTTGAGTAGCTCAGTATAATATCCTCTTTTAGAATGGCACTAACATTAAATTAGCAGCGGGCTTAATTACCACATTTTGGCAGCGCTTTTAAACCCAATCTGTGGTCGATGGAGGAAGATATAGACAAAAGCGGCAGGGAAAAGTGGCTGCAGAGCACAGCATCTACTTTAGGTCTTCTAAAACTGAGAAGTGTTTTTGCCTTCTCTCCCCCTCTTTCGCTTCCTCCCTCTGTCCCTCCCTCCCTCTCGCTCTGTCTGTTGTCTCTCTTCTAGTCTTTTCTCGGTCTCATTGTTGTGACTCACTGTCGGTTCTCGGTCTCATTGTTGTGACTCACTGACTCACTTATTTGCGTTAGCAGCAGTAGACGGACCCATCTTCCATTTTATCACTGATTGCTGTCCTTTCTCTGAACTCTGTTTAGTAACTGTTGTTACTAAACAGAGGGAGAGAAAAAAATAGCTGCAAATGAAGGCTGTTGGAAGGTGCCTCCCTCTAGCTGTGATCAACAGAATCTCTTGTTTGGAGACATTTGTTTGAAGATATTTGTTTTTACTTCACATTCAACCAGACTGTTCCTCCACCTTTTTTTTTTCTTTAACTTATTTAATCTCTCCTCTTTTTGCTCCTGGACTCCCCTCTCTACCTCCCCCTTTCTATTACCCTCACATTTTCAAACTCTTTAAATATTGCATTTTTAAAATTAATTTCATTCCTTTTTAACTGAGAAAAATTGTGGTCATCCCCCGACTGCTCACTTCAACCTTTAATTGCAGACTCCTTACACTTATTATCACTCTATTACTCCCCCGTCCTCTTTTTCTTCTCCCTGTGCTCGACTCCAGGTATCGCTTCCTTCCAGTGCATGGCAGATCAGGTCATGTGGAATCCACGGGGTCCTGACCTGAGTAACTGTACTTCCCCCTGGGTCAACCAGGTGGCCCAAAAGGTGAGACCTAGAGTTGAACCCTTTCCCCGGCCGCAGGTCTGTCCGCTTCCTCTGCCCCACTGCCCTGATCGTTTTCCCGCTCCACCTCCACACACATTACCATTTCTCAAAGGCTGGCCTGATTTAAAAATAAAAAAGTCTAATTTCACTCGGCCCCTCATTACAAAGCATCTGCACTCTTTAATTAATTAACTCTTTTTTTCTGCTGATATACATTAATTACAGCTAGGTTAAATTATTTTTAAGAATGTATGGCACCACAGTTGGCACAGTAGTCTGCCTCTCACTTTTTCCATAATTGTCCCGTAACACGATGTACCATGTATAGCTCAACGTCACGCTGTGAGGATGACAAGAAGGTTGTTTCAATTTTAATTACTTTTATTTATAGATCCTCGTATACACTGCACTCAGCCAGCTCTTAGTTTTTCTGAGATTTTTGCTATGATTTTTATTACAGTAACTGATTTTCTTTAAGTCTCACATTGGAAAATCCATTGTTCTTGTTCTTCCTAGTGTATATATATTGCAAAGAGTTTTCTAATGATGTGTTTTGCAGTGGAATTAATTCTCTATAGAAAGCCTTCACAGTTTTTGTAAAAACAACAACAAAGAAAAGAATCAAACTTCCGATTCATAGACGCCATTTTTTGACATTGATGAAGTAGCATCATCTTTCATGTGGCCCAAATAAAATCACGTCAGCCTCACATGATTTGAATGATAAACGCTAAATATGGGCCGAATACCCTGACACAATAGTGTGCTTTTTTAGGGCAAGGCTGAAAATTTGAAATCTGTCATTTTCTTTTGTGGCCAGCCTTTTTTTGTCTGAAAAGTAGCTTTGCTGCAGTCAGCTTTTGTTTGGAATCTGGCAAGCATTAAAGAACTGCCCAAGTGCCATCATTCCATGCCATATGTGGGCCAAAATAATTTGTCATGTGTCCCACCTAAGGTCTGGATCTGGGCCACAATTATTTTATTATATATTTGGCAACTAATTGAATCTAGCCCACGGCTATAATCTGGTGTGTTTACACTTTCGAAATGTTTATTAACATATGGTGTTCCTTCCAAATAAACAATGTAAAAATAATAATAATAGTAATATCTGAAATTCCATTTTAAATTTTATTTTGAATTATTTTAAAACCAATGTCCATTTAGGCATACGTGGTACAGCTCACCACTGCACCTTATCTGTTTGTCTCATTTTTACAAGCCACACTAATGTGTTTCATTTAGTAAGTATTTAAATTATATAAAACTGAGAAAAATTAGAGGTAAGTGAAGATATTTAAAATGTCAGAAACTACCAAAAATGTGTTATTGTAAAGTTGAAGATGATGTGAAGATGCACTATGAAAACACAAAGACGATAATAGTTTAATAGAAATACTATTCGAATGAGGGTTTGTTAAATGTTAAAGGCCAAATTTAATAAAAAATATACACAAAGAAATATTCAAAATTAAATGTATGTTTCCCAGAACCATATGAAGTCCATTCCCATTAAAATTTAATTTATTATTTTTGTTGCAATCAATAATTGTATGTACAGTACAGTAAATGTGGTTTTCTCTTGTTTGCATGTGCAGATAAAGAGTGGAGAAAATGCTGCCAACATAGCCGGAGAGCTGGTGAACCACACGAGGGGCAGGATCCAGGCTGGCGACGTGAGCTCGTCTGTGAGACTGATTGAACAACTGCTGGACATTCTGGATGCTCAACTTCAAGCCCTGAGGCTGGGCAACAAAGACTTGGCCACACGGAACTACAACAAGGTACAAGACCGTGGCCTGGTGTTAAGACACTCCTAGCTGTTTAATTTAAACATTACGAAAATCCTAAGGTTAATACGAATTTGCTTTTTCAGGTGAACTTTCAAGACCCAGTTATTTTTTTATATAAAGTTTTGTTTACCATCCTTATTCCTGGCTTTCTGTATCTCTCTTTCTCTCTCTCTCTCTCCCTCTTTAGCTCCAGAAGCGAGAGCGTACCTGTCGGGCCTACATTCAGGTACTTTTTCTCTCTTATCTGCCTACTTTACATGCCTGAGGAGCCGCACAGCTCCATAACTTAAAATAACTACAGAGAGATAAATCCATGAGTAGACCGGTCTTGTAGATGAGATTCTTTTGGCTCAGCGCTCTGTATTATGATTTATATTTCCTGTTGAATCATTACGTACAGGGTTTCAGGTTTGGCGTAGCTGCTGGCACACAGTGTATACAGTCTTTAAATGCTGCTGTAGCGCTGTATTTCCCAGAGCAGTGAAAGTTGATTTGTAGTTTTTGGTCTTGCTCGGGGTGTACTCGTCTTGTGGGTACAGCTAATATGGGGAATCAACTATCTGTGCCATGAGCTCAGCACCGTAAAAGAGCCCAAAAGTGCAATATTGCTAAGGCCCTCATTGTGTTGCTCAATAAGATACAATATATATGGATCTGCGAAAATGTAATTTGATGACACTGTAAGATGCAACGGTTTCTGTTACTCCTCCCCATCTGTGCTTTTTGTTTTTTTTTCCTCTTTGGGCTTTTTCAATATTTGTGCAATATCTCTGGTTCGGAGAAAGCCGTAATCTAATATCATGAAAAGGCCTCGTATGTATGCTTCTCTGTAATGATGAAATGCAGTGCTCTGCGGCACAGGGTCTTTTGTGTCTTGACCTGTCTGCAACACACTGTAATGTTACACCACGTCTCTGATCTCCGTTGGATGAAGTAAAAGGCTGTTGTGTAGTATGTAACCCGACCATTATTTTTGTCACCACTGGCAAACTAGCTCGGTATAGCCCCACTGATCAGAGGATAAATACCAAACACTCTCCATCACTGTCTTCTGAGGCAACAGAGATCTGTTGCCTACATTCATTTTGTTAACAGCAACGCTCTTTATTCCATGCAGCAGTCAATCCTTCATTTTGAGAGGCCCAAGCAAGGGAATTACATGATTCATCAAGCAGGCTACAGCAATAAATTGGATAGCTGATACAACCATCAAAATTGTCATTAAATGAATTGTAAGTGTGAAATAGAAAGGTAATATGTCTGTAATAGATCCACAATGGTGAGTTTCTGGCAGATTACATTATAATCCTAGTGACATTCTAGTCCAAGATCCTCAGTTTTAATCCTCAAAAAAATCACAATTTGGAACGTACCATTAATAATTATAATGTAACAGGTCATAAACACGTCGGAAGCCAACTGATAATTACTGATTGATAGCTCATTAATAGCTAATCGCACTTTAAGGGATCCAGCTGCTAGACACTGTGTTAATGAAGTTCAGTGATGATTTGTTACCACAAGTGTGATTCTTACTGCCATTACTTTAATAAATGACACTTCTTCTCTTCATCTTCATTTCAATTCTATGTATTAATTGTCACACAACCAATAAGTTATCACTGGTTCATTATTACTGGTGTTTGTTGTTTGGAAGTAGAAGGGATGGAGCCTGGTGTCAAAATATTATAATGTTGTATATTGTCTAACCTAATACATTATTTACACAAAAAGATGTATAGTATTAACTGACAGGTCTGGACTGCAGGTATATGTAATGAATAAAATGTAAAAATGTAAATTAATTTCTTATAATGCAACTCAAGTTGCCATTGATCATCAGAATTAAAAAAGACTCTTGTCTGACCTAATGAATATTATTAACAGTAGTCAACAGTAGTACCAGTTCAGCTTATTACTTTGTCAGGTTGAACTTCGAAGTTAGTGTCAACGTGACCTGAGTTTCTCCTTCAAGCTGTTCAGCCAGTTCAACTTGAAATATTGTGTCACACACACAGCTGAATATCGGTGTGTTTTCGTTACTTCACTGGAGATTTTGGTGCATTTTGCTGCAATGTTATTAGCGATGGTAACAGGTGTCCCTCCCCTGTGACAGGCGGTGGTGCAGACAGTGGACAACTTGCTGCGCCCTGAGGCTCTGCAGTCATGGCAGGACATGAACAGCACGGAGCAGGCTCACACTGCCACCATGCTCCTGGACGTCCTGGAAAAAGGAGCCTTCCTGCTGGCCAACAACATGTATGGGAATCGCTTCACCGACCGAGCACCGAGCATCGGTGAGCAGACAGTCAGTATGAACAGCGAAAGTTTGGATGAAGCGCAGTGTCTGTGGAATGTTGCCCCTGGCTGTGTTTAAATCTTTAATATGACGAGTGTCATCCTAAAGTTTCCCATTTCCTGTCTCCTCTCTGCCAGATCTGGAGGTGCATGTTTTAAACACAGAGATGGACCTGCAGGACTTGTCCTTTCCACAGAACTACGCTAGTGACAGCTCCATCCAGCTTTCAGCCTCCACCATCAAACAGTACAGTCGCAACGGTCAGCATCCCAGAGCCCCTCCCTGTCCTCCGCTCTTGTGTATCCATTTTATGCATGCTTAAAACAATCTGCATGCAGTTGACTAAGTTACCGGGTCATAATAATAGTCTAATCAGATTAACAAAAGCGCTGAGACAATTTCTTTTCCTGATGGTTTCTTAACAGCAGTCTTAATAGAATAGCTGGGGAGGTGGGTAGATTACAATCGGCCCCAGTCTGACAGAGCAATCTCAGCACTCTCTCCCTTCCCCATTCCATTCCCTCGCTCAATCTCTTCGCCATCTTATCCTTCTCTCTCATCTCTCTCTTGTTTCCAAACCAAACCTCGCTCCCTCGCTCCCTCTCTCACGGCTCTCCCCCTCTCCCTGCTTCGCACTCCCGAGCAGCTCCGCTCTTCTCTCCATTGCCCCAACCCCTACCCTATTCTGTTTTCTGTCTCCGCTCAGCTCTGCAGTGGGAACGAGATTAGAATGATTGAAACAAACGCACATGAAATATTCATATGGAATAATAAGAGATCTGTGAATGCTTGAGGGATGAATGTTCCATTGCCCTCCACATTAAATCTTTCCCTCTTCCACCAGTCAAAATGAAACGGTCCTTACCATCATTCTAACCTTCACTAACTCTCTCTCTCTGTCTCCCTCTTGCTCATCCTGTCACTTCCCTATTCTCTATCTCTGTTGTTCTCACTGCTATTACCATATTATTCCCCCATTTCTGCATTTGGTCCTTTCCTCATCCCTCCCTGCTCCCCCTGTATCTATCTGTCTGTATTTCCTCTTTCATATATCTGCCTTTTTTATGCCTCCTCTCCCCTTTTGTCTTTAATTTGCGACCCCTTCATCTTTTTTCTCCCCTCGTGTGCAGGACAAGTCAAGGTGGTGTTCGTTCTCTACAAAAACTTGGGAGCTTTTCTGTCCACGGAGAACGCCACAGTAAAAATGGAAATGGAGGGGATAAGCCACGATAAGAAGCAACTGGCAGTTAACTCGCACGTAATCGCCGCCTCCATCAACAAGGAGTCTAGCAGAGTGTTTCTGACTGAGCCAGTGGTCTTCACTCTCAAACACCTGCAGGTGACCTCATTTACCCCAGTCATGCCCACTCCACAATGGGCTGCCTTGATTTTAGGTTCAGCTACCCCCTGTTTCAATGTTGAACTCTGAAATAGTATAATACCCTTGTAATTCACAAGTATTTTCTTTAGGAAAAGTTGTTACAAAATTGAGCTTTAAGCACTGTCCGTTTGACAGTACCTGCCATGTCGTTCTGTGCATCAAGTATTTCATTAAAGTTCCTCAAGTTTACCTAATTCTTATAATGGGTGTTCAAACCTTGTCAACATATCTGGTGGTCAAAGACTTAGAAGATTTAACTGTTCTTGTTGATTCTCTTTACATGAAGTTGGACAATTACTACACACCAAACTGTTCTTTCTGGAACTACTCTGAGCGCTCCATGACTGGACAGTGGTCGTCGCAGGGCTGCAGGCTGCTGGACACCAACAGGACACACACCACCTGCTCCTGCAGCCACCTCACTAACTTCGCCGTCCTCATGGCTCACCACGAGCCCGATGTAAGTAAACAAATGTCTGACGGACACACAGCTCAAATGGAAGCCTGGGTAATTTATGCAGGAGTCTAATTCATGTGAATGTTCGCGTCTGGTTGCTCGGAGTCACCCACCCGTACACACATTCACATTAATGTACCTTCTCAAGGCTGACAAGCTCTTTGTTTTGAATTCTCTCTCCTTCTTCTTTCACTCTGACAGGAAGCGAACATGCTTACAAATTCATGTCCTGCTTTTTCTCTCTGACATTCACATGAATTTGAATGTCGTGTATTCCTTCGGAACGTCTTGTCACTTGTCTCTACACTTTAGCTCCTTGCATATATTTACAAATATTAAATAAAGCTATTTTGTCTTCTTCCTCCTTGTCTATTCGTCTTTTATTGTTCCCTTCCCTCTGCTGTTGCCCCGTCTGTCTCTCTGTACTCCTCCCCTGCCTCCCCCTTGCTTCCTAACCTCCCTTTTTTTTAACCCGATTTTTTTTTATCTTCCATTCTTTTAATTCTGCTGTGTTTTTCTCTCTCTCTCAACCATCTCCCACAAACCCAACACTCTGGTTTCTATCCGGACCACAGTACCAGGGGCGGATGCACGAGCTTATCCTGTTTGTGATCACCTGGGTGGGAATTGTCATCTCTCTGGTGTGTCTGGCCATCTGCATCTCAACTTTCTGCTTCCTGCGTGGTCTGCAGACTGACCGCAACACCATCCACAAGAACCTTTGCATCAACCTTTTCATAGCAGAGCTGCTCTTCCTCATAGGAATTGACAAGACGGAATACCACGTGAGTTCATTCCCACATTTCGGTCTGATATCTAGGATATCACGGATATTGGTTTCTTATTCATATATGGGGAGTATTTCTTGGAAAGGAAATGTATAACTCTGTTGTTGTTGTTTTTTTCCTGGCTTGCTGAATAATATCTGTAAAAACACACACTCTTGTTTCTTTTTATGAAACAGAATTACAAGTTCAGATTAATTTTGATGTTTTCTAAATTGAAAATGACACAGGGCACACAGCATAACAGAATGACAACTTTTTTATGGGGAAGGTGTCTGTGAAACTGAAAATGAGGCAGTGCATCAGCGCATTACTCCATAAAAATTTACTGCACTGAGTAATGAATTACCACTGAATAATATGCACGGAGCCAATCACCCGGGGGCAGCTTTTCATTTCTCCTCTGTGAATTTACAAAACTAACACATGATTCTCTACACTGTCTCCTGTTTTCATTTATTTGCCCTAATCTTAACTCTTTCTCCCTCCCCTTTCTTTATCTTCATATTTTCACCCCTTATTTCTCCCCCGGCTGCTGCCCCTCAGATTGCCTGTCCCATCTTTGCTGGCCTTCTGCATTTCTTCTTCTTGGCTGCCTTCTCCTGGATGTGTCTGGAGGGTGTGCAACTATATCTCATGCTGGTGGAGGTCTTTGAGAGCGAATACTCCCGCAAAAAGTACTACTATCTATGCGGCTACTGCTTTCCTGCACTGGTGGTGGGCATCTCAGCGGCCATAGACTACAGGAGCTATGGGACCAAGAAAGCGTACGTGTGAAAACAGGCCTTTTGCACCTGCAGATTGAGGAGTAGGATAAAGCCATTCCCCAGCTGGAAATGTAATATGCAGTTGTGTGTAAACGGCTCTCGCTCCTCCCTGTAGATTGGCTTTACTGAACACACTTAGCCAAATCCTGATGATTAGCCTTCATATGATAATCCGCTGAGACAGGAAAATGTTATGAGCAAGCATGTGTGTACACATGGCGTGTGTGTGTGGATGGGGGGGCATGTGTGTGGGAGGGGGCGTGTTTGTGTCCATGTGTGTCCATGTGTGCTTGTATCAGTGTTTGTTCAGGGCCTGAGCTGCATTTAACACCTTTTTCTGCCTCAGATGCTGGCTGCGAGTGGATAACTACTTTATCTGGAGCTTCATTGGACCTGTGTCGTTCGTTATCATGGTAGCAAGCTATTTTTTTTTTTTACACTTTATTTTAAAAACAACTTTTTTTAAAGTAATAACATTTCTCTCCACGTACCTTCTGTCCTCAGCTCAATCTCATTTTCCTCATAATCACTTTACACAAGATGGTTCGCAACTCTTCAGCCCTCAAACCTGACTCCAGTCGCCTGGATAATATTAAGTGAGTTTAAACTACTACAGTATGTGCTGCTTTGTTTACCAAAAGGTATATGTAGTGTATATTTATTAAAAAAGTATGCTAAATTATGATCTAGATCATTCTTAAGATTATTTGTGAATTCTTCCATCAGGTCCTGGGCTCTGGGGGCCATTGCTCTGCTCTTCCTGTTGGGCCTGACTTGGGCTTTTGGCCTCCTCTTCATCAATGAGAACACAGTGATCATGGCTTACCTCTTCACCACCTTCAACGCATTCCAGGGCATGTTCATCTTCATCTTCCACTGTGCACTGCAGAAAAAGGTAATCTTTCACACATTAAGACACTGAGCCCTTCAGCACATTTATTTTAAAACATTGGGCAGCTTTAGGAGAGTTAGCAAAAGTGGTTTTAGAAATTAAAGCTTAGAAATTAATATTTCCTTCACCATATAAAACTTTGGAATAAAACTGTGTAGAATAGAATCAAGCACTTTGTAATGTCAATCATTTTGAAACTAAGTGAGCAGCTCGACCAAATGTGCCCAAAAATGACAAAAAGCCGGAATAACTCAGAGCTAAAATAACACAGTGCAAAAAAAGTGAGAACATTAATCAACATGATAAATATATTTTTCTTTTTAAAAAATCAAAAAAGTTTTAATAAAATAGTATAAATATGTTTAACTGCTTATTTTTACACATTATATTTATATTTTCTAAAACATTGCTCATCTCACAGACACAAACACAGACCAAACCAGTCCAGTGCCACCTAGACTGTGTGTATATTATAATCTCTCCATTGTTTTTTTTTTCTGTATTTCCCCTACAGGTTCATAAGGAGTACAGTAAGTGTCTGCGTCACTCTTACTGCTGCAGCCGCACCTCCACCACCAGCTCCCACGGTTCACTGAAAAACTCAGGCCTGCGTGCCAACAACCGCTACTACAGTGGCAGCCAAGCTCGCCACACAGCAGCCCACAGACAGGTGCAGACAGGAAGAACCCACTCATGAAATTCTGGCACTCACACACACACATATACACATAAATACTATGCAGACAATTCAGAAATCTCCTAAAGTATATTTTCTGCTAAAGGACAAAAGAAGTTTGAGTATCAAGATATTTATAACTGCTTTCAGGGCTCATGGGGTTTTTTTCTAAGAAAGAATGATTGAAACATGTTTTTGCAACAGATTTTAGTTGACATTTGTGTTGAACAACGTCACCCATTTTATATATCTGTTTCAGGAAAAAAAACTATTCATACAATTGAAGATCATAGCTGGGTCACATCCCATTCTCTTTGAATCACACTTTATAATGTTTCCAGGCAGAGCTGAAAATATTTCAACAATATTCAGCTCAAAATGACTGTGTACTTGTTTGCATAAATGCAGCCTTTAATGCATACTGCATTCTTACTCTTACTTACTATTTACTTACTTTATTACCAAAATGATTGATTTTGTCTGAGAGCCCCATAAATCATATCCACAAACATTGTTATATAGAAAATATTCCAACTATCTAAATATATTAGGAGTATTATCAGGAGTAGTCCTCGCTTGTGTCTAAGCCAGTTTTTGAAGATTTTGCAAAAATGGCTGCATTTGACAGAATTTGATTATAAATGAATATCAGTGGTTCACATACTCTGTGGATTTACTGAGCCACAGTTTAAATGCAGTTTTTATTTTCTCGTGCCAAACAGCTCTGCAAAACATCAGCACTTCTTTGTTTATTTTTGGCAACCAGGCAGTTTTGGTGCATTACATTTCATTATAGGGTCTCAGATGTGCTCATTAGTAATTTCTGTTGAAAACCCAGTGTAATCAGTCACCCCAGTCAACCCTGTTGTGAATTTTTTACTCTTATGGTCCCATGCATACCTGGCAGCTATTAATATAAAACTGAGAGTCTGAAGTCCATGTGCTATATATAGACCCTACGTCAAAAGTACTGTACATGCTGTCATATGTGTACCAGACACACCCTCCCTGGGCAGCATATCATGCTGCAGTTGTATCAGAATAATGTTTTAAATATCTCAAATTATTCCCACCCATGGTTGATAACGTGACACAGCTCTGCACACTCGCGCCCGACTCCTCAATCTCTTCATCTGACATGTTTGCCTATTGTTCTTTGTGGATTAGAGCGAGCCCCACAGTTTTGATTACAGCAGCCCTACTGAGATACAAAGTCTACCCGCTGTGTTTCTATATTTAACTTGGCGTCTGGTTTGCTGCCACTCACTGTGCTCTGTTCCCTCTTCCAGAGTCGGATCCGCAGGATGTGGAACGACACAGTTCGGAAGCAGACAGAATCCTCTTTCATGGCAGGAGACATTAACAGCACCCCGACACTCAACCGTGGTGAGGCGTCCCTTCACTGCTGCACTGCTTCTCACTCATTAAATTATCCACACTTAAAATCACAGAAATGAATGTATTCTCATATTTGGTTGAAAGTAACCTGGTAAAAAAAGACTATTAAAAATGTTCTTTTCAGATTTTTACTAAAATACAAAAAAAATTAAACCTTTATAAGTCAGGAAGAATATAGGGCTAATGTTTAGTTGAAAATATCTGTCCAGAGATAGCTAAGAGTTGGCCAAAACACCAAAAATTGTCCTGGAATTTATGTAACAGGTCTTGAAAAAATTTCACGCCTGTTGTTCATTAAATGTATTCATATAATTAAAAAATATACAAAAAAAAAAAGACATGGACTACATACAAAGGGAAACTATTTGCAGCAGGGTTTAGTGTATAAACAACACACAAACACACACACAGAGTCCTGTATTGTTATTCTGAGTGTTGTGTGTGCAGTCCCAGGATAATCATTTGAGAAGTAAAGAAAAACGTGTGTAAAGTCTCTGATTGTATTAGCCTCAGCCGCTAGTGGTGTCAGCGCCACAGCCGTTAGTGCGACTGAGGCGATCTAGGTTAGCTCAGGTTTCCAGATTCAATAAGGGGGCGGCCTTGATGATGACACAGAGGCAGTAGCTAAATCAGCCGTCGTTCTCTATGCTAATTTCATCCATTTGGTTTTTAATGAACTGATTAGCGTGTGAGCGAACAGGGGGTAATTATTCTAATTGGGGAGACTGACAGGAGCAAAGGGGGGGTGAGGGAGCGGGGTACTAAAACTGAGCTCTAGAGATGGATTATCAGCTGTTGTTTGTGTGCCTTTGTGCTAATGTCTGTGGGGGGCTGCAGGGTAGGGTCAGTTTTTGGAATGGGAGGGGCCACTGTCATATTAGAGAAACAGAGCTCACTCCCTTCATGTTGTTCTGTCAAACACAATTGACTGTGCTGTGACGACTTTATTGTGTGTACCTTGAAGAAAAGTTTGTCACTTGGCTTCCAGATTGAAGGAGGGGGGTGGATAGGGAGGAGGAGAAAAGGAAATGTGAAAGCCACACCACACAGAAGGAAGTGGAGAGGTTGAAGTTTTTTGGGGGATTTTAGACTATAGTATAAAAATAGAAATCTTTGTTCCTCAGTTTACCAGCAGGTGCTGGTTATCAAAGGCATTTATCCATAGATTATAAAGTTTCTCTACAAATAATTGTATTAACAAATTTGAGTCGTGTTTAGCAGCATCATAACTGGACAGTTATGTCCAACTGTTAACTGTTAACTGCTAACTGTTAAAACTTACGTCATGGCGGCGTTTGATGAGCTGCTGGTGTCCAATAAAAAAGGTTAGGATTTGGTTAAACCTCATTTGACTTCAGGTTTAGTGTAGAACATGCAGGTATTTTAGGGGCAGTTGTGCTACCGTGACTTGAAGCGTTTCGCTTCCCCTTCCTGTACTGCAGGGGGTGCTATAAACAAAGTTTAATTGCATTGATTGATGGATTTCAATAAAAAGCAATAAAATTAAAAAACAAAATACAAGTAGATTAAAACACACAATGGTTCACAGTGGCACGGTGTGCAAATAAGTTAGATAACACAAATGGATCATTGTTTGAACATTTTAACAACCATTAAATTATTCACGGCTCAGGAAAATGTGTTTGTCTAAATGTCGTTGTCTAAGTGGGTCTCTTTGTAAAGTTTGGAAAACGCTGCCATGTTCACACACGCTTTTCTCCCTTTCTGTTTGGTCTTAATTCTTTTAATTTCATAAAAGAACTCCCCATGAGATGCAAACAGGCTTCTATAATCCAGACTAATTTGGTTGTTTAAAAAAAAAAAATCTGGCATCAAGAACAGGGAAATGTGGTGAAGTCAAGACACAGCAGAGCAGGCCAAAAAAAACGGGAGAGAAGGGTTTGTGTGGCAGCCAGATAGATGGACAGGGGAAGTGTGAGAGGATGGAGAATGACAAATAGCGGTGCCTGAGTTCATATTTTATTTTTCTAGAATTCCCTGCTCTCTTGCTGTGTGATGAACAGGAGGCGTGAGACCCGATGGTTGCACTTTGCCTTGGACTACCCTCTGTCATGCTGTCCTATTTTTAATTTCATGGCATTTCTATTCGAGTTGCCTCAGGCAGGAGCCATATATGGGCATTATACAACATTCTCAGCGTGCCTTTTCTTTGAATTATATTTGTCTTGTAGTGGCATTCACATTTCACTGCGAAATTAACTGTGTTTCAATGGCTGCACCCCTGGACTACATAATGGCATGCATTACTGTTCTTCCCCATCTGACTGCTCCGTCAGAAGCCAAAGGGAAGAAATGTATGGCAATGCTCCAAGCAGTACCTTTCCCCTGCAATTGTATTTTTACCCAAAGGTTACAATCATCAAACATAAACATTGAGAGAACCAGTGTAAAATGCATTATTCCATAAAGGATTGGCATAACAAAAACAACCCCATCTGAATAAACGGTAAATATTTCTGTGATTCTGGATGTTATTATGCAGTCTGGAAAAATGAACTTTCAGAACATTTCACTCGTTGTGAGTGTTGTCTGTTCCTGCCAGCTTCATTTAAAGACATGATTATAATGTTGTCTTGCAGCGACCATGGGAAACCACCTTCTGACAAACCCAGTATTGCAGACTCGCAGTGGCACCTCTCCCTACAACACTCTTCTGGCTGAGAGCTTCACCCCTCCGTCACCTGGTGTCTTCAACTCCACAGGTTAGCTTCCTGAAAGCACGCAGAACTCTGTTGGTGCAGCTTTGTAGATACAGTACGGTACACTGTTGGGTGAAGCAAATGTCTTGTTATAATTACACATTAACATCATGATAGTTGCTTTAACAATAATTATCGACACATTGGAACTGCGATTAGAATGTTAGCAAATGAGCAAGTACCACCTTGTGTTGTACTTCAGTTACCTCAAAATCAATCTTGGACATGTAAAAATATGAATGAGAGTTTTTTTTTACTTTGACCCACAGATTTATGACTGATAGGCAGTAATTTAAGGCCTTACTTGGTCCGTTTATCGCATGTATACAAAGGAGGAATTTTAGGGAATTAAATTTTCTTCTTTGTAATGTCCTCAGCAATGAAAACTGCTACCAACTCCACACCCTTGCTGGTCCAAGTGTTTGTCCCTGAAGCCGTAAACACACGTACTTCGCTCCTGCTACTGAGCCTAGTTCTCAGTATTAGTTTTTGTAGTGCAGACAAAATTTTCACACCCTTCTCTATCATGGAACTACACAAATATGCATTGTTCAGAAACAAACCATCCTTGGTAATCAGTTCAATAAATGTTCCGATCCACCCTTGAACATCTGTGGAACAAAATAGGGTTTCTGGTACTGATTGGAAAGTCACACTCAGTGGTTTGTACAAGGATGTTTGTTTGTGGAAGAAGACGGAAACACAGAGAGCAAGGAGACACAGAGAGAGAGAGTGTGTGTGTGTGTGTGTGTGTGTGTGTGTGTGTGTGTGTGTGTGTGTGTGTGTTGGTGTTGTTATTTCAAACTGAGTAGTTGTCAGATGGATTCTCGTATCGGTGCCAGACCCTGCCTATAGTCTAACCAGCCATCTGGTAAGATCTTGAATCATCATTAGAACAACCACACAATGATTAGAAGTTTAGATGCAGTTGTGTTTGCCAGAAATTTCCAAGATAGTTTTCATGTTCTTGGACAGAAAAATGTAATCAGCTAAAATCACAACAGCCGCTGAAGGGGATCAGGCGGCACCGCAGTCAGGGAGCCTCCATCTGGACGTAGGTCAGTCAGCCTCGAGTTTCCACCATCTTTGCGAATGCTTTTATCGCAGAGCGGTCTTTTTTAAACCGGGTCCTTTATCGCATTGCTGCAATCCCATCGCGCTCCCGCCGTAATTGCTGCATTAGACAGGTTTTGGTAATTGCTCGGCGACAGTAGCCTCGTTCAGAAAGGAGCCACGCTCGTTTTGCGTGGGACAACTCTGTGCAAGCAGTGGAGGTTTCAGGCACGGTGTCTGAGGGCTGGAATTTAAGGCAGTGTTTCTGTTGAATATTTTAAATCCTCTCTGCACAATGCATCAAGCCTGATGGCCACAGGCCTGGCAGCGGAGACATTTTTAGAAGAGAGTGGGAGAGGAAGTAGAGAGAGCACTTCATTAGAATGTCTAATTACCCACAGCACCAATGAATATGAGGGCTGATTAAAGTCACACTACACACAAATTAAAATTCTGAACATGCCTCTTACTGCTGGCTACACTGTGGCTGTTGGCTGTGTGTAATTGAGTTGAGATGTGTAAAAAATAACCAATGACAAATGTTTGCATACAAGTATCACTTAGCAGCAGCAAATGGAAATATTCTGTCTTTGAAGCTTTTATTGACAGACAGATACAGGTGAGGGACACCTAAAGGACAGTTATCATGATAAGGTTAGGGCCACGACAGGGCTGGAGTTGACTGATCTCCACTATCTGTTGGTCTAATTGGCTTTTTTCTTTGACCTGCATTAAATAACAACGAGTATCTTAAATGTCTGTGGACAGTGCTGCAAGAAAAATGATGAAAGAATACCTCAGAGAAATATTAATTTTTGTTTGTAAATTGTGAGAACATTATAGAGGAATAGAGTAAGTCAGGTTCATGTTTGCCGCGACTCATTTTGCCTTCACGTCAGCATCAATTTTCTTTGTTGATAGAAACATATAATTTAGGGTGGTTAATTAACTATGATGGAGCTTAAAGAGCATGAAACCAAGGCCAGTGGACTGCAGTATATAATAGTAATAGTGCACAATAAATCTTTTGGCCCACAGCTTTCTGTGAGCCATGAATTTTGCAGTGATGCATCACATTATTGTTGCATTCTTGAAGAAAACTTTCTCAT
>NC_024323.1:5867032-5867993 GCF_000523025.1 Cynoglossus semilaevis | reverse complement strand
CTTTCCCTCTCTCTCTGTCTCCCTCTCACTGTGTGCAGGAACTTTTCGAGATCCAAGTAAGTGTTGATGACTGCTGCGCTAAACATTTGAAGACATTACATGTTGATCTGATGTTGCATATATTATCAGTCACTGTATATATTTCAATCCCAAACCCTCCTTTTAATGTGCCTCTTGTTTTGGTCTAGAGACGCTTTCTAAGGCCCGAGACCCCTGTGGTATGGAAACTCTGCCCTTGAATGGTAACTTCAACAACAGCTACTCTCTTCGCGCTGGCCCAGGGGGAGGAGGTGGGGGCAGCTGTGATTTTCTAGGAGGCGGTGGTGGAGACAGCCCCCCACCACTCCTAAATCCCCGTGGCTCAGAGACCCTGGGCGGAGGCATTCGACGAAACCTCTCTGATGCCGCGGCCTTTGAGAAAATGATAATCTCTGAGCTTGTGCATAATAACCTTAGGGGCGGAGGAGGAGGCGGAGGTGAGGTAGGGGACAGAGTGTGTGGCAGCCTGGCAACAGGGCGTCCTCAGGGTGGGATCGGTCGGGGGACAGTGGGAGTTGCACCTGAGCCTTCTCTGGGCATGGATGAGCAAGATGACTTTTTGAGAGACGGACGGCAGCGCACCCCACAGGACGTGGAGCTACTTTATAAAGCTCTTGAGGAACCCCTGCTGTTGCAGCAAGCACAGTCGGTCCTTTACCAGAGCGACCCAGAGGAGTCGGAGAGCTACACGGCCGATCTCACCGAGAGCCTGGGTCACAGTGGTCACAGTGGCCAGAGTGCTGGTGGGCAGGGAGGCAACAGGGCGCCTGATTCCCCTGCACGTGACTCCCTGTACACCAGCATCACCAACCTGCGAGACTCACCTTACCCTGACAGCAGTCCTGAGCCCCTGGAGGTGGTCCCACGCTCAGCCCAGCCCCCCGAGGAGCCGTACTCCAGCCCCCGGAGGCCCGCGCGGCGC
>NC_024323.1:5856282-5866523 GCF_000523025.1 Cynoglossus semilaevis | reverse complement strand
GACAGCAGTCCTGCGCCCCTGGAGGTGGTCCCACGCTCAGCCCAGCCCCCCGAGGAGCTGTACTACAGCTCCGGGAGGCCTGCGCTGGGCTCTCGTGGCGCTCCCATGCAGACCTTCTACCAGGCCCCACCCCGGAGACCGAGTGGGGAAGGACATCCGGCCCAAGAGCCTGCCCACAGTGAAGGGGACGGACAAATGCAGCTGGTCACCAGCCTGTGACTGGAACCTGAAGGAGGAACTTAGGGACTACTGTCATGGCCAGAACCTCTCCCTCCTCCTGTTCCGCCTCGTTCTTGCATCTCTCCACTTTCTGCTTGTTTGGTTGCCTTTCTTTCTCTTGACATTTATTTAACAAACGGAGCGACCTTCGGGGTTGTCACGGCTGACTCTGCAGAAACAGCCTTTATCTTTAACCTCCCCCAGCCCCCATCCTTGTCTTATGGAGGGATGAGTGATGGGTGTTTTTCAACAGAGCATTTTTATGCTCTCACCAAGCCCAGTCCTTCCCTTGTTCCTTTGGTACCCCGAGGCCAAGTCCAGCACACTGAATGTACCCACTCATCCTTTACCTTCATATATTTCAAAACTTTAAAACTTTGTTAAAGGTTTTTATGTAATTGTTCTTCAGACTTGCCTCCAGAGACAAGAATATCATTTTATACTTTATATCTCATTTCCCTTTTCTTAACATCCATAGGTCTTTTTGGGTCTTTTTCAAATCATTATTTGATAGAAGTAGTCGCTGTGAAGACAAGGGAAAATAGTTCAGTATCATAACCTAAAAAAAAAAAGAAAGTCTCACAGAAAGCTCTTCATTGTTGCCAAAAATATCATTTATTGAGCCAGAACAGAAACTAGAACGTTCACAAAACAACCACACATATACACACACGGGAATTCATCTTCGAGTACTCATTAAGGAACATCAGAAGTGAAAATATAAATCCATCACTGTAAAATGGAGCAAGAGCTTTTGTCTTGAACTGGTAGTGAGAGCTGTTTCAGTGTTGCCTTCATCTTTCTTTGTGATGAATCAATGACAATGGACAGAAGTGGAGTAGATGCAGAGATGGAGACTGAGGTGGTGTGGAACCCGCACCCCTTAAGACTGACCAAACCTCTCAACTGTTCTCTCTGGTGATTTGCGTAAGGCATTTAAAAAGTTTATAGACTGCCTTGATATCGTTTTGATGAGAGTATTAAATTTGTTGACTTTAGATCTAACTCTTCTGGGTCCGGCGAGCGCAGACTTGTGCCCCTGACCCCTTCCTTTTTTCCCTGTGTACTTTGCTGTTAGAGCCTAGACAGTTAAAGTGGACTTGATTCCTGTGTATGGCTGTGACGACCGAGACTCCAAGGTGTCGCAAATGCACTTGTCAACCAATTTGTATAACCGTGTACATAGGATCCATTCATGAATCTACTTTATTCCTGCTATGTAAATAGAGACACCAGATGATCAAAAGCAACAAAAGGTAACAAATACTATGAAAGATTACTTCTTGTACTGCAACAAACAGCCAAAAGAGAAAAATAAAAATGTTTTGGAGTTTGTGACTTGAATGATGCACTCTATCTCCCTCCCCTGCCACCTGTCACTCCAATGGAGAGAGAAAGAAAGAGAAGGGGGGGGGGGGGATGCCAAATGTAGATTATTTTTTATGTCCACAAAAAATATTTAATATTTTGCACCACTTATGTAATATAATCCATTATGTGCTGGTAATGCTGTTGGAACTTTGAACTTTCCGTTATGGAGTTTTACTGAAAGGTCTATGTTTTTTGGTCAAGCAAGGCAGTTCTTGTGGTCGTGGTTGTAGTCAGTGGGGGACACCTTCATTGTGATGTCCCGAAGCACGTAATATTATTTTGAGGTCAAAAGATCATAACAGTCTGATCATTTTTACTTTACGATACGAGGGCAAGAAGGACAACTTGGTCCTTTTGGGACAAATGTGTCACTAATACCTAAATAATTTGCTATTACTATAACAACATGGGTTCAGCATGTAGGATGATGGCATTTATTTAAATTTTACTACCTTAAGATGAGGGTTAAATGTGAATGGCTGATATGTAGATGGAGAGAAAGAGGGACTGATTGACTTTTGTATGTGCACACACATTATAAAAACTATTTTTTGAGACCTGAATTGAATGCATATCAAACAATGGAGGAAACGAGTGGCCGTGAGCAATCAAATCGAAGTTGTTTTTGTTTTTTGTTTTTTGAAGTGTTCAGGTGCATTGAGGACAGGGGTGAATCAGACCACCCTGGGAGACAGAGGAGATCACTATATACCATGCAAATGACTGCTACGCTTGACTGATTGGAAGGAACACGTTTCCAATATGCCACATTATGCAAGCGATACATTTGAGAAATTACCTGTCAAGAGAGAGACAGTCATGAAGCACTTTTTATGCAGCTGGAATTTGTCTGACCTTTACACAGCTGAGAGTTTGCCTTCTGTTATTCTTTATTTATTGATATTTGTTATGGTTTATCGGTTTTTATGTACATTTTTGGGAAAATATATATTCACATTGATTTATTCTTTGATTTTTTTTTTTTTAACTCAGATCTCCCTCATATACCTGCAGCAAATAAGAGTGGTGTGCGTGTGCAGAACGTGAGCAGAAAATAGATGCAGTCACTGTGACATTTGGCACGGCCTGGCTGTCCCGTTTCCAGAGGAACCCAAAGGACAGCTTCTAGCTGCACTGTAGAAAAGTGACCGCAACTGAAAAAAAAGGTAATATTTCCAATTCTTCAAAGGAAGTCATTGTCAGTTCACTATAAAGATACCATGAAAATACACTAACAAATCTCTGAAAATTCACGTTAAAATAAAAAAATAAAAAACTTGTAGAATTACTGGCCTATGTGCTTAAACTTTTAATTCTTTATTTAAATTTTACAATGGCTAAACTAAAATATGCCATAATTTTCATCTCATTATTTGTTACATTATTTATAACACTTAAAACATGTTAATTGGTAATATCATTGTTTTAAAACAGATTAAAAACCAAAAAGAAATGGTATAATAATCATGTACAATTTCAGCACTAAATTTTATTTCAAACATGGGAATTACTGTATCTTTCAGTATGGAGATTTACCTTTTTTAAGGATTTTTTTTGCCAGCTGCTGGAATATTACCTTTTTACAGTGTGTGACTGAAACAGACAGACAGTTAAAGACAACAATGATGAATCATAAGGATTTAAGACCATTTTTTTCTTGTTATATATTTTTTATAACATTGTGCAGTATGAGCTGTAGTGTGTGACGAGGCTTAGAAAGAAGGTCCATGGGACAGTGAATGCAACAGGTGCATTTGTGGTTTGATGGTTTATGACCCGGCCTCACAGCTGACCCTTTGAGCTGTGTGTCAAAACCAATGAAAAGACAGTTTGCACACGTCCTCAGCTCAGCTGCAGAGACTGACATGAAGTGCAGATCTTGTGGCTCAGTTGCCGTACGCCACAGGGTGGCAGCACTGTCCGGTCGGCTGAGTACAAATGAATTTTAACAAGCGGGCCTGAAGATGAAGTGCTCCACTCCAGGGTGGAGGACCTAATGGGAAACACATGATGGCTATCATCTTTATCCTCATCATTCTCATCACCACCACCATCATCATCATTAGCTCCCCCCCTCTCCCTCCCTCCCTCCCTCTTTGGAAGAGACATAATGTGCTGATGCTGATCTCCAGTGCTCAGTTGGGACCTGCCCTTAGGGGGAAACACTAGATAGACAGACACTGTGTGCGAGGGGAGGAATGTGCGTCACCCTGGGCCCGCTTCTGTTTTTTTTCCAACACCTCCCAGCCCCTGCCTCCACACATCTCACCCACAGTTTAATATCAATCTCAATGGACTCCATTAGCACAGCACTTCTTTGAGAGCGTTAATTTGTTTTGTCAAAAGCTTTGTTTACTCCAGATTAATATCTCAATAAACAAAGCGGTGTTGTAGGGTGGTAAATGATAGTGATTATACAGTAGAAGGTCTCGGGCCCACGCTGTCGGATGGAGGCGCACGTCACAGGAGTTTGTACCTCGTTCAAAGCCCTCTAATTACAATAATAACACTGCGGGTACTAATTTACTGAAGCGAACGCGCCCTCATGTTCGCTTTCACGCATATCTCTGACTGTACGAGGATTTCCATTTCAGGCTGGTGTCGGGACTGACACGCATGTGTGGTGCAGTGTTCAGGTGGAAAGTTGCTGAAAAGGTTAGCTCGCCAACCTTTGACACGGGCCTGTCTCACCCCTGCAGCTCGGTGTCATTGGAGAGTGAGCCGTGGCATTGTTCAGTCTATCATTAGACAGCAGAACTCCCTGCAGGCCCACAGCCCCCTTCGTTCACAGCTGACCCTTCGGCACACTGCCTTTTTTATTATTATTATTATTCCCGGCCATATTTGCGGCCTGTATCACGGTGCTGTGGTGGAAACAGGACCAAAGGGTCATTATTTTTGCAGAAACAAGTCCGAGAGGGGAAAGAGCAAGGGATGAAGTCAGCAAAGTGTCACAGATGTCACATATTTATAAGCAAAGTTGGTGGAAGACAGGGAGGGAGGAGGGTTGGGTTGGAGACGTTTACAGTGAGGCTGTTAATCTGCTGTTATGGTGTGGATTTCTATAAATAAAACCAATCGGCCTGTAAAGGTAGAGACAATGTGTGGTTGTTGGTCCATCTCACTTTCTGAAAACGTGTGAATTAATATGTGAATATTAATAATCCACTGCCATTTTGTCTTGTTTTTTTGGTCAGTGTGAACAGACAGTAGGATCTTCCTGTGGAGATTTTTTTAAAAAGCCTAACAATAGAGTAGAGTAGAGTAGAACTATTTTATTATCCGTCTCTTGTTACATGTCCACATTATTACTATGCAGTGATTTTGAAGTACTTTACTCTATGATGATGTGGAATAAACTCAGTAGAAAGAGAGTCTGAATTTTTTAAATCCTCCTCCTCCATCACCACTATATATATATATATATATATATATATATATATATATATATATATATATATATATATATATATATATATATATATATATATATATATTGCCTTTCAGGCAAGCCAGCGTTTGGATGTACAGGATGGAACCATGGAACGTGTATGGGAAATGGATGGAGCTTTTTCATTGCTACAGTAATTGTGGCTGCAAAACCAAAGCCCCTGAAGTTAAATAGAAGTGCTGCAGCTTGGAATAAGTTACTGTTTATACAATAACATGTTGATAACTATATATTAAAAACACAGCTCAGACCTTACCAATATTATTTCAACCTGAGCACAAAAGTAACAAATCGTCTTTTCTGTGCGCAGCAGGAACAAGAATTGGTGTCACCTTAGTCGACGATCGTCTTCATAAAGACAAGAGACGAGACTTCCTTAAAGGACGACACAGAAGGTTGAATGAGCTAAATACCTATAAATCTCTCTGATAGTCTTAATTCATTCCTGCAGCTGAGACATGGAGGTCAGAACTCCCACTGGTGGCACTTCTGTGGAACAAATATTATTTCCTTACAGCATCTATTTAACAAACAGAACAATTCCACTGGAAGTAAAGATAGTGAAATAAATACCCAGGTTTAATTAGGAATTAGACACTGATATTAAGAACATCACTGTTATTGCACTTCTTTTATACAATAATTCCCCTGGAGACACAGAACGGCCAACAAGGTGATCCTCTGCTCTCCTCTCCTGATTAAAGAAGGCGCCATTAAGTCATTTATTTAATCCCGGCTGGTGAAATACTGTAAGTGGTTACCATTCTTGCCTTACAGCAAGTGGTTTCCTGTTCGAGTCCAGTTCTTTCTGTATAAACTGTGTGTGGATTTTGTACCACACTCCAAAAACATGCCACAATATATATATTTAGATTTTGTCTGTATTTTATACATTCTCCCCATACAACAACAATAATGAATGAATGGAGTGACACGAGTCACTTCCCAAACCAGCTACTTCTAGGGCTTCACATTTGTTTGTAGCCACAAAGCTTCATCCATTTTTTATAAACTGGGCCAACAGCAGGTCTCAACAATTCATTTGACAACAACAAAAAGACAGCCCAGGTCAGGGGTGTCCAGACTTTGTTGGATTATACAATTGACCAGACCAAAGTGATCTACCTACATTGATAATATTTAATATATATTTAGCCATAAGAGCTAAATAAACTTTACATATGCATTATATATTGATTATATAGCTGTAGCTGTATGGCACAATATGATTCAGTCATGGTATTGTTGCTAATTTAGTCGTAGAGATTTAATATAAAAAAAATTGTATTTTTTATTTTTATTTTAATTGCTCCTGATCAACTAGTACTGCCTTTGCAATCCTGATCTACTTATTGGGCACCTCTGGCCCAGGTGAAATAGAATTTCTATTCTTTTTCCCCCCGTTCTCAGGCATTGAGTTACTTAGACTGCAGACTTGATTTGTTCTTTTCTATTCTTTTTATATTTACCAAGTGTTGTCCTTAAAGCTGAGCTGATGATCATCCATTGGCAGGAAAACCCAGAGTCCCATCACCGTCTGTGTGTGTGTCTGCAGCAGGTGCAGATGGGATTTATTTGACAATAAATCAGCCTCAAGCTGGATTAATAGGCGTATTACAGCAGAACATGGTCAGTATTGAACATCCCCAGAACACTCATTTTTGTGGGATTACACTGTTGGAGCCGCGTTGGTTTTACATAGTGGGCTGTAGATGCTTCTAGCTGCGGTGGGTGACTCTGTGACACGAGGAGTTTTTACTCACAGCACCATTTACACAGCTGTCTGTGGGTTTTCTATTAGATAGAAATTGAACCATGTACCGCTGAGACTTTTGTGAACTGTACTTAATAATACAGATAATTCTTGATTATGTTTTCCTTGAGCAATGATGTTCATTTCTTTAATTTGATTTTTTTTTTTCTCCTGGTCATTGCTTTTGCAGCCATCTGGGCCATAGGGATTGGTTTTGTTTAAGTCAGTGGTTCTCAAACTGTGGTACGCGTACCACCAGTGGTACGCCAACGCTCTCTAGTGGTACATGGGGAAAATTCACATTTTCACATTTACATTTTGGTACCTTCCAATGGACTCACCACCCACAGGAAGGTTTAGGGGGTTGGTACGGTGCAATGTGATTTGGGTGGCGACTGCTGCCCCCGCGACCTGGTAACGGAATAGCGGATGAAAATGGATGGATGGATGGACATTTACATTTTCAACTAAATAAATCTGAAACATACCATGCACAATTAAACATAAACATCTTTCTAAACATTTCTAAACATCTCTCCTGTGTGGTGGAAGCTAATAGTGAAGGCCTCTGCTGCTATATTCTAATGTTGGTCATCATGGTGGTACTCAGAGAGCTCAATGTTTTCTCAGGTGGTACAGAGTATAAAAAGTTGGAGAACCAGTGGTTGAATTGTTTGCGTCATGGCAGGTCATTACGACCCTGTAAAAAAAAAAAGCTGAAAATTTACATCATTTAAGCTTCACCATTTGTCCCAGGAACACTGGGAGAGTTCATTGTGGTGTGTGAATGTGTAACTGTATGGCCGGCTGCTGATGCGGTGCAATATTACAGTATGGCTTGTGCATATGTGCTAAAAAGTGTGAAGGTGGACAGAAATTATTGATCTTTTGCACCACCATAAACTTTAATATGCCTTGCACTTGAAAATGGAAATGAAAAGACGTATTTAAGGGCTATTGCAGCGGTTATGTTTTATTCATAGGCCGGCCTGCAGATTACGGCCGCATTGTGTTGCTCACCTCCACGCCCTGGGATGCAGGGTAGTGACGCCGAGCGACCCAGACCAGTCCTGAGTCAGCGGGCCTTTTGAACTACACACTGTATGTGTATGCAGATTTGACCCGGTGGTTAGTTTGATGATGCTGTCAAACTCTGGCTGGAGCCCAAAGCATAAGAATGATGAAAGAGATGCACAGAAAAAAACAAGCAGCGAGAAGATGAAATGCAGAGTAGAAACCCACACTGGTCCACTTTTGAAGGCAAGGGAGGAAGTTGAGATGAATTTGATTCTGCAATAAAAAAAAAAATCTCTTATTTTTTTCCTCTGGCCGCCTTAACAGTGGTGAGGTTTAGGAGAATTAAAGGACTACAGGTGTCTAAGGCTCTCTAGAATAACCAGGATTTTAACCAGGTAATCAAACACTTTATACTCTAACATGATGCTAAAACAGTTGTTCTCAGATTCAGGTATGTGTACCACAGCAGGTACTTGGAATCCATATGATGAGTCACTTGGTTATTGAGGACAGCTTTGTTATTTGTACCTGTATATGTATGTGTGTTTTATTTTATTTATGTTTTTATTATTATTTGAATTAACAAAACACAGAACATGGCAGCTTTACCTTGTTAAATGCATTTCTGTCATCTGTTATTTGGCACTCTCCCATGTTTCTTGAATGTGGACTTCCAATCTTTTCTTATTTTTGTCTTTTTTTTTATGACCCATGATTCCATATTGGTGGGGGTGAGATTGAGGTCACTGTCTGAATGAAGAATTCTTCACACAGTCTGATAAAATGGCTCCTCACACACAGTGTTTCTGCAGGGACTGACTGATCCAGTGCTGATCCAGTTCACCTGAGTCAGTTCACCTGGGTCAGTACAGTAGTGGCAGTGCTCCATTGAACGTCTCATATGTGTGTAGCGTGTGTATGCTGATGTACATGCAGACCTTTGGACATACGTACGTCCTCGGCTGGATTCAGCTTCACAAAGCATCAGTCGAGGTTAATTAATCAAACAGCGCGGTGTGATCCCTGATGTAATCTTTTAATAACTGTAATGTGAGTGCGGCTTAGTGACTTCTGAACGGAACACTGTTCGCTTGCAGCTGTGTGTGGAGCAGCGCACAACAGCCAGCGACCGTCAGTAGACTCCAGAGGAAGCAGAAAGATTGTGTTCGGCTCAAGATCATTTAGGGATAACACACCTAAGTGTCTGTGTTACTGCGGCTCGGAGCCTTCCTTAAGCCTCCTTATCCTTGATGTGAACTAATCAGTGTTCAACTCCCACCGAGTTTTGTTTCCTTGACTGCACATAATCCCGTTTACAATGGTGTTTGATTGGTAACTAATTAGCTGATATCTAATTATTATGTGCACCAGAGCCTGTAGTATTCATCCATAATTGCAGGCTTGCTGGAAGGATGCCTCTTGCTTTTTATGTTACTCTGTATGCCGCACACGTAGTGTATGATGACATGTGATGAGCCCACCCGCTGATACCCATCCACCCATCTGCTGACCCTCCTTCCTCACTCGTGTCCCTTCAGTCAACTCCCTGAGAGGAGACGCTCTGAGCCTTGACCATTCAATCACCCCGTTCCTGCCGACGTCGTTACACTCTCACATGGTGACACATACACAGCAAACGTGAGCGGAAAACACACTAACCCCCGATGCACTTCCTGGTACTCAGTCCATCTGAGAGGTAGAAGTGGGAGGCCTTTTCAAGGTCACTGCACATTTAGGCACGCCAAAAATAGAATCAGACGCCGACAAACCAAGGCTCAAAGCAAAGCCCTCGCCACGTCCCTGGAGATGCAGAAAAGAGATGCATTAAAATCCAGCCTGTGCCCCTGCGTGTTTGTGTTCTACTTTAATTAATGCCATACATCAAGTCACACTGGCAACAAATCGTTTAAGTGCCTTAACATATGGTGCATAACATTCGAAGAACCAAGTGATGCGTAATTACCTACACAGTTCCTTTAGCGGTTGATGAATGTATCACGGTGTTAGAAAGTAAAAGATGGACAGAAACACACCGTTGTGGTTGGTACATTTTCAAAAATTGTCTGTCGTTTGTTAAATTATTTGACCCACTTTGTGAGGCAAAAGTAGGAGTACTGATTTGGTTTTAAGCTCACAATTTTCAAATACAACAATTAGTTTTGAATCGAAGTTAATTTGAATAAATAGCTGCCAAACAAATGGTTCTTTATGCAAAGTATCATAGAACTTGACACAAATCCCTGGTATTCTAGTCCAAGACATTCACTAGGTGGCAGAATTTTCCACTTTTGAATTCCAATGTGATTCTAAATCCATGGTATTGACTTATTTTGAATCATCAATGAACTTTGTCAGGTGACAATAATTTCCTTAAGTAATTGTGAGCCTTAGTGTCTGTGTCCATAATCGTAGCCTCAAGCAGGGATTTTG
>NC_024323.1:5846368-5856182 GCF_000523025.1 Cynoglossus semilaevis | reverse complement strand
TAATCGTAGCCTCAAGCAGGGATTTTGGGGATGGATAATGTTAGACTTTGTAAACCCTCGGCCTATTGTAAAGGTTAAAAGGTCATACGCTTTCAGAAGTAGTTTCTGCCTTTAGTTCAATGTAGGTCATACACATTCAGAAGTAGTTTCTCATGAGGGTCATTGTTCTCATGAGTGGTCAACATTATGTTACCAAGAAGCTTCACTTTTTTATCATGACTTTAACCATGCTTCAAAAATCAGCTTAGCCTTATCAGTGCCTCAGATTGGTTGTCTTAAAAATGCAATACATTAAAAAATTCTGTTCAAATATTAAAAAAATAAGGACTCACACACAGGCAAGAGAAAAATGATAAAATACTTGTTCTTTTATTGAAGCACAAACCTTTAATTACACCCACAGTGATACATTATTTAATCATACAACATCATTATAATATGCATGATGTTACAATAATAAACTCATGATTATAAAAGCTGCTGCAGTGTATAAAAAAACTATTTCAAGCAGTGTAATGTTAATGCATTGTTCTAACTGCAACTCCGGTTAGTTAATGTCTTATTACTGCCACCATGTGATGGAAGGTCTGTACTACATGAGTATTTTTTACCACATTATCGTAAAACCGTTGTATATTCCGTGAATTACAAAATAGCAAAGCATCAGTGATAGTGTAATGTAGATGTGATTACAATTAAGATCATTTAGCACAATGGAATGATATCTAAAAACACAGTTAAAATCACTAGAGAAAGTTCATTTGTGTTGTAAATCATCGTTAGATAATAAAGCCATAATATGCATAAGTGATATAAAGTCAAAGTAGTTTAAAAAAAAGAATACAATGAAAAAAACAAACTATATTTATATATGTATACATCTTGGTATAAGCATTGCATCATTTTAAATATAGTGTGAAATGTGGAACATAAGCAACAAATTGGGGAACAAACTATAAGAGTGTTAATGCAGTTAAGTGTTTAAAAGTTGGGGTCTTCACGTTTTTCCCAACAGAGAAGGCCATAGGACAGAAGGCGGCACTGGTGATTGATGCAGATGTGTATATGTGCAGAACTGAAACGTACAAATACGGTCACAGCTCTAATGCTTGCAGTCCGATCCTAACCTCAGGATGTCGGGCACTAGCCAAATTTCATGATTGTTCTGTTCACAGTCTGGACTGTAAACTGTCACTTTTTTTCACAATGAATATTTGAATGGTGCTGCTGTATTTATTGTATATTATACAATATTTATTAATATTTTATGATTATATGTTTCCCATTAATTGCCAGGAATATTGCAACCCAAGCCTACTCAGCTTGTCACCCCCCCAAGCCAGTCTCCAACTATCATGTGGGAAACACTGATATTATATTACATTAATCAATATTATATTATACTATTATTTATAGTAATCATGGTAAGTTATACCGTATATTAACCTATATTATATTATACCAATATAATATATATATATATATATACACTAATAATATATATAATATATTTAGTAATTATAAGAAGTTATATCCTTCTCCAGATTTGGACTCCACGTCATTGTCCTGTATGGGAACAAACAAAAAAAAAAAGTATCATTCCTTTCCACAGATTTTGTTTTGTGTTGGACATGAATAAAAGCTCCAGGGATTCCCTAATAATTAACTATATATATTTATTTCTGTACATCAAATTAATTAACGGTTCCTTACAAATGTGGCTCAACATGGCGGCATTTACTCACTGGTGAGAGAGTGTCTGCTGAATCCATTCCGGTCAGAGTTGTCATTGGCCACCAAAGTTGCGTCTCTGCTTGTCATGTTGATGCTCACACTAGAGAGGACAACAACAAGGGAAAGGAGTCATGAACCTTTAATGGAAAACCCTATTGTATTCTCTCTTCACTTGATTGGTCCAATTCATGTGGTTATCGTGTCAGTTAGTTTTTTTTATTGGGGAGCTTGTCAGCTTAGTCGCAAGTTAAATCCTCAGAGGGCATTTGGAGCTCGAGGAGTCTCTGTGAAAAAAGCTTTTCAAGCAGTGTGTGTGAATGATATCATGAATTAACTGATTACCTCCCATTGTCATTCTGTCTTTTCAGTCCATTAGCCCCTCCTAGATCACCTCTTAACCACCTGGTAATTCATAAAATATGTGAATGTGAGAAAATGTAATTAGTTCTAGCAGTTCTTGCTAACTTTCTAATGGGTTTACAGCATTGCCTTCATAATTCTAAATATTTTCTATCATTCAACTGTTGCTTAAAGTCTTTGTGCAATGGTGCACCAAATAATAATACAATGCTGTTGAAGAATACACACCTCCACATGTTATGAGAGGCACCTTTAACATCAAGGGGGTGTCCACTACAAAATAAAGGAAGTTATTTTTGTTATTAAAATCACCAAGGTTATGTTGAGGCAAAGGGACATTTCTATCTAATGTGCCTTGCAATTCCTTACTTTCCAATCTGATTAGTTCCTTCACTGATCTTGTTGTTAATCAAACCCTGAGTACTAGGATCCTCAAGCTCTCTGTCAGAATCACTACTGTAGACATAAAAGTAGACACTTTAAGTTCAGTGTTCAACCTATTCAGTTAAGAGTTCCCTGATCATGTGTGTATGCTGCTTTGGAAGAAATAGCCTTACACTTGCTCTCCAGGAGACCAGGGGCCATGTAGACAGTTCTGATGAGTTTTCCTCCATTTCTTACTCCTACAAAGAATATAACAACGACTAAAAATGAAAATAAGCGACTCTGTATTTCACTGTGGGTTTATAGTGACCATTTTATATCATGTAAGGTTTTGCTGTATAGAACTTACCAGATATATAAGAGGACACATACAAGAAAAAGAGCAATAAATCCCACCAGGATCCAGATCCCTGTGTGTTACAAAGACACGATTCAAACAATTAGTCAAGTCCTCACAATTACTTTACTTTTACTACTACTTTTTGAGGAATTAAATTCTACAAGTGTTATACTTACAATAAGGAGTTATTAAGGGTTTAACTTGTCCAGTTGTGGTTTCATTGTTGTCTGCACATTTCCCTACTTAAATGGAAAAGCGAGAGTAATTAAACCGATGATTCAATCATACAGTCAAGCTCACTGTATCAGCGACCATAATCTCTGGCATTTCAACAGTAAGAAGGTCTAGTGCAGACCAGGAAATCAGGTGATTTTAGGGTGGTGCTTCTGAGTGTGTGGACCAGCCAAGTTTCCTACGCAAACAAATCCCCCACTCTCTCTCTCTCTCTCTTCTCCCTTCCTTCTCAACCATAGTGCAGTGTATTATGCAATAGTTTGTAGTCTGAACTTCTCCACACTTGTATTATATTTGAATTATCATATCCATATCTTACCAGTTTTAAGAACCAATGTGATATCCTGTGCTAGACCCTTTTCCTTTGAATGAAAAGCAAAAACAAGATTAAAAAGTTTATTGACCATATGTACAGGTATAATGACAGTAAAGTTGTCGTCGGGGGGTGGGGGTAGGGCGATACTCACATCCCGTGTGCGGTATTTCATTACCAGGTTTTTGTATTTCCATGTACGGAAAATGCTGATGTTAACAGATAGAGTCATGTTTCGTTCATCCCCAATGGGGGACGAACCCACTGACATGGTGGTCTGTTGACATTCAGAAGAACATTTTTAAAATTTTATAAAGTGACTTAAATTGTATAAAAAATGCTTTAGATTTAAGTTGCATTTACCTCATTATACGGGTAAAATTTTATCTCTTCCGCATCATCAGTGATGTTAAGCGGATACTCGTAGAATTGCGCATTTGTTATGCACGAGACATTGATGGTCCTATGTTCAGGAATGGGACCTTTAGGAAAGTTTGAAACATCGACGAACCGCAACAGGTCAGATATTTAGAAACATATCGATGTGTTCGGCCTTTCGGCTGTAGCTCGGCCAGTGGACACAAAAGGTGTTAATAAGAAAAGTGTGTCGCACAAAGCTCGAAAAGATAAACGTCTTACCTGCGTTGACCATGGATGTTATGGTAATTGTTGTAATTCCAAATACGAGGTAATGCATGTTTAATAACCCCAAGACGCGTCTTCCCGGGTAAGTGACTGATGAATAAGGAAGTGCAGTGCAAGACATAAGGCGGAAGTCTAAGGCGGAGTCTTAAACTCCCTTCCTTTAAACTCTTGACCAGCGGTGTCGAACAAATTTTCACTGTGGGCAACATCACCAATACAGTTCCCCTTGAAGGGCCGGTTGTAAATGGAAGACTGTATAGATCAGGGGTCCCCAACCCCCGGTCCGCGGACCAGTACTAGTCCATAGGTCATTTGGTACCAGGCCACAGGGGGACACAGTGAAAAAATGTGCTTAATTTTTACTAATTTACTTCATTCAAAGAAATCCACCATGTCCATTTACTTTCTTTATTTAAAGATAATCTAATGATCATAGAACTTGACACAAATCCCTGGTATTCTAGTCCAAGAGATTCACTAGGTGGCAGAATTTTCCACTTTTGAATTCCAATGTGATTCTAAATCCATGGTATTGACTTATTTTGAATCATCAATGAACTTTGTCAGGTGACAATAATTTCCTTAAGTAATTGTGAGCCTTAATCGTAGCCTCAAGCAGGGATTTTGGGGATGGATAATGTTAGACTTTGTAAACCCTCGGCCTATGGTAAAGGTTAAAAGGTCATACACATTCAGAAGTAGTTTCTCATGAGGGTCATTGTTCTCATGAGTGGTCAACATTATGTTACCAAGAAGCTTCACTTTTTTATCATGACTTTAACCATGCTTCAAAAATCAGCTTAGCCTTATCAGTGCCTCAGATTGGTTGTCTTAAAAATGCAATACCTCCGGCGGGCCACACAAAACGGCTTGGCAGGCCGCATTTGGCCCCCGGGCCTTGAGTTTGACACGTATGCCCTAGACTTATATTCATTAAAAAGTTGTGTTTTCAATGTAAGATAAAATAAACAACAAATGATTGTTCTGATACCTACTACAGGGTACGTGCCGTCAATTTAGAAAAAAAAAATCCAAACAGACTTACTTATTACTTCGCCTTCACAAATAAGTATGAATGAAAGTTACTCTCGCCCCTGGTGCTTAGGAGGATGTAACCATAAATTAAACATGTGGTTTACTTTATTGTTATAATTAAAAAGAAGGTATAAATAAAACTGTAGTATGACTTTTCAAAACAGAAAGGCCTCAGGTTTTTTGTAAAAAAAAAAAAAAATGTAGTTCTTGGAAGTGACTAAGTGTCACTGATTGTGGGGGCAGTGCCTTGCTCAGAGCACCTCAGTGGTAACTTGGCAGCTGACAGACTCAAACCTGAAACCATTTGAAGTCCGCTTTCTGGAGTGCACTTCCTTAACCACCAAGCCACCACTGCCTCTATACTCTATGTTTAATTATTAAACATTGCAAAAAATAAAATAAGTTTTTGTTCAAAATTATTACAGATGATTAAATGTAAGGTTACCATAAAACAAGGCCACACTTATTTATGTGTATTTTTCCCTTTTTAAACTGTAATTTTGGACAGTGTGTATGTTTGTAACTGAGCCTACGTGTGTTTGAATGTGTCTACTGTCTTCTTTTGTTGAGGTGCACTGTTTTGTTGTAAAATATAAATATAACTATTTAATATAAATAGTTATGTAAAAAAATAAAGTTGATCATATATATTTGTATAGTTTTTCTGGGGGGGTAAAGTAAAGTGTTGGCTTTGAATGATTGCGGCTGTCTCTCATTGTCCCACTCAAACTGCTTCTTGTCTGTGACGCTCACTGAATTATGGCTCATGTGTGATGGAACCGATCTTTCTCATTACATCTCATTACTATCCATTTCAATATATAGTTACATTGTGTCAGAAAAAGCGTGTTGTAAAAAAAATGTCTTGAGGCCGTTATTTTGAGACCGTTCTTTTTTCCCTGTTTTGTAATGATTTATATTTAAAGCAATAACTAGTACAAATATGAAGTTGCACATGGTACAACCAGGCTACAGATGACGTACTGGCTAAGTGTATTTTTGTAAACTGAACACAAGCGGAGGCCGTTGTCCTGTGGGTCAGAGACACAGATCCGACTAGTATAAGTTTTAAGGAACAACATAATATAGGGGAGACCGAGTATGGTTGTAACACTTTCTGCTTCAGCACCTGTAACTCACTGGATTTTTGAGCTAGACTTCTCAAACATTTATAGAAAGTACCCACATTTGTTTACTACAAATGGCACCAATTCAAAACTCTGCAAGAATATCACAGACCTCATGAGTTGATGTTAAATATATGGTGTCCCTTTGTGACAACCTACACCACTACCGGGGTAGGTTGTAACACATGCTCGGGAAAGTTGTAACAGTTAGACAAAAGAAGCAAAAACAGAGGCCACACCATAAAATATGCTGAAAAAAGAGGCTGGGCTTCTGTTTCATAGAGAATATGAAACAGTCAGGCCCTGTTTGTGGGTGTTTATATTACTGCAATATATATATATGCAACATTTACAAAGTTTTTCAATTTGTCTGGCACCTCTGCTAATTCTTCTCTGGTCTCCAGTGACTAACCTGTCATATGTTTACCTCACGTGGAGTCAGTCCCTAAAACAGGTCTGCTGCCCTGAGTCAAATAGTCAGCAAACACTTCCTCCTGCACCTAAACTAAGTAAACTTTTATCTTATCTTTGACCTTTAATCTAATTTAACACAATGTGGCATTGGGCAGGATGTAGGTAAAGGGAAGTGAAGTTATCGTATGAGTCCGATCTTATCCCTGATTGGTGGAATTGGTGGTGTTACAACTCTCCCCATGTACAAACAAAAAGGCGTCAGGACATTTAGCAGAAATACAGAGTTTAGAACAACAACGTCAGACACACACACAAAAAAACACCTGATGCTGCAAATTCCGCAAGAGGTTTGTTCTGATACTAGTTATTTATTTAAGCCTGTGGACGAAGCTTTAAAATCCTAACATTATACACTTAAAGATGCCGAAAGAGAGCTTTATTCTAAGAAACACACACAGATAGATGGGGAGGGGGAGAGAGAGCGAGTCTAAGAACGCTTCATTTACCTTGTATCTTCTTGGTCCAGTGAGTCAATACATTGCACTCTAATGGTCCAGTGAGTCAATACATTGCACTCAAAAGGAATGTATCAGGATATAGGAAGGAATGTATCAGGATATAGGATTATAATGTAATACACACTAGGAATTTTATTTCCCACAGTATTTTCCAGTTGCTGTTTATACCATTTATGGTTACGTATATTACTTATTATAAGATATATTTATGAGCCACCATTATGCACCGAGAGAGTGATTCATTCATTTGCACTGAAATGATGTTGACTTCTTCATCCTAATGAAAGAAGGAAAATATAAATGGCATCTGTATTCAGATGAGTCCACATTTAAAGTAAATATTAATACTTTTTAATACCAAGACATGTGCTACTGTCAGGACAAAAAAAAAATCATCCTCCCAGGAGCAACATTGATCTTTTTGGCAGCATACCACCAGATGGTCTGGTACTGTTGGTCATTGTTGAGTAAGTCCTTCATTGTCTTTCACACTCAAGTGTGTGAAAAAATCCACTTAAAATGTTTGTCCAATAAATTAAAAAGTTTGATAATTTTAAAAGGAAAAAATGTTAAATTGTGAATTTGCCTTTCTGCCTACTGTGGTAGAATGTGTCACAAACAAATACAAGTTAAAAATGTATTAAAATAAAAACAAACAATGGGCCTTGTCCCTTTGCCAGATATCAAATGCTTTGCTAAATTATATAATTTAGGCATCTTTGTACATTTGGTGTCAACATTAATAAATTGTAGATTATATCAAATATTTTGTGGAACTAGTCCAGTTGCATGACCTATTTACCATGGATATCAAGTGACTGTGCGAGGCCTGAATATCTGGCCATCCCTCTCGCTATATCCACAGAGTAGACCAGTGATGACGCAAGGCTGGCTGAAAACACACTTATAACAAGAGACTCGCATGTCCCACGGCATGTGCTCCCACAAACACTGTGTCTTATTATGTCTTTTGGAACAAGGGAAGATTCAAACAGTCCCCACTGCACTTTTGCTCTTCTTTCACCATCATTAATGAGCTTCTGTTTGCTTGTTTTTTCTGGGACCATCAAGTTTTTGACAATACAATACTTTCTTAATTTGTGGGCTATCATTCTGGCTAACTTATACTTAGATAAGTGTAGTGTTGCATTATTAAATCTGCGGGAATGCTGTCCTCTGCCTGCTTTTCTCTTTTGAGTTAAGATAATTAAATGGCACCAATGCAAATGTTGCCAGATTTTATATGGACTCACTATTATGAGGCGCAAAACTGTTAGCAAATCAGGTCACAGAACAAGACAGTAGATTTAAAGGTTAATTTTGATAGATAATTTCAGGTTATAGCGCCCCCTACAGGCAGTAAGTGTTGAGGTCTGGGACATGGGACCAGACATTTACTTGATTTTTGCTATTCAGCTCAACACAACATGCAACTTCTTTGGCTGTGTTTCAGCTAACTTACTTGAGCGTTACCTGTCCTTAGGAAAATCAAGCACGTCACAGGAAATGGCAGAATTCACAGGAATTATGTGTAGAAAGGCATAGAATGAACCATACAAGCAACCCTCAAAACCCACCATGGGGAAAACTGTTAAAGAAATTTTATCCAAGGCTGGCAGAATTCTGACGCCGTCACACCCAATCTCGCACCCTGTAAGCATATGGATACTGACAGTCTAAAGTCTCTGCCTCTGTACAAAATCATGTATTAACAGCAGAACAGATGTTCAAAATCCCTTGTAAGTTTGCTTCAGCTCACTATTGTGAAATTAGATTCAAAGCATAAACTGGGTGCATCATTCCTGACGTGTGAGTTGCGCAGTCAGAGCTGAGAACAGGCACAGAAACTACCATGAGAATCCTGAGTGGCTGTGTAACAATAGTGCTGGCTGCTCACAGCCCTGCTTGGCTCCACCGTGCATAGCTACACAACGGTTTCAAAACACACCCAGTGGAGAGCCCACCGCGACCACAGCAGAATATACAGGCCAAGAATGACTCCTTTAAAGAAAACAGTATCATGTTCACACCAGGAGAATGTGCAGTTTGACTCTGTCTATACATTACACACAGTTTCCATCTGGGATATTGATAATGTTAGCGTTCTACACATTGTCACTGTAATTTCTAGGCCGTGAGAAACAACTAGATACTTGGGTCTCCAACAAGTGAATGGTAATACGTTTAATCCATTGCTGAGCGAAAGACTAAAGGAGAAGTAAGTTTGAGGAATGGAAAGTTGTGCTCTGGCTGGTTTTTGACTTTGGTTTATTCAGTCAGATCAGCGTGTGAAGCCTGAAACCCCTTTGGCACAGGCTGGACGTGACAAAGGAAGGAGAATACAGTGCCAGTACAGGAAGTACATTTATACAACCACACACTGTTTGTGCTCAAACGTAGTGAAAACTGGAAAATTATCCTCTCCTTGTAAGTTGTAAACATGAAACGTACTCTAAATATAAGCTCCTTTCCTAGGTCCAAAGCACTGAGAGAAAAATAAGTGACAAAATAATGTCATTAGAGGAGATGATGTATAAGCCTGTTTACTCTAAGAATGCTATTAACTAGCAAAGCTATACAAAAAAGCGACAAGATTAATTTTGGACTTATTTTTAGAAAAAGTTTTATCATACTTTTTTAACATCTTACCAAAAATTACTAAAAAAATCAGTTATGATATTAGCACAAACTATTCACTTCGCAGCATGTT